>NC_065540.1:15665472-15977020 GCF_932294415.1 Quercus robur
TCAAGACAGTTGAGAATCTTGAGATAAGAAGTTGTCTCCTCAAGGATGGTTCACTCTCACTCACACGCTTAATCTCATAAAGCGTTGTTATTAAGCAAACCATAATCCCCATCGAGCTTGTCTGAGTAGTCATGACTGATAACAAAGGAAAATACTGATGTGAGAGCACCAAGAAAGCGTGCAAATGGTGCTAAAGAAGGCATTTGCCAATGTTGGTTTACATATATTTCCGGTGTTGTAAGTGCAAGGTTCACTTTTGGTGCTGAAGCCTTTAACTGAACAAAGGAAGAGGAAGAATAACAACACCAAGATATCTATACTCAGAAAACAGGAATGAGGTTGCTCCCGAGAACAGGAGATAGATAAAAGTAAGATCAAATACTAGATTGGTATTCCCATAACATCCAATGTACCCCTCAGCAGTCATGGCCATGCATTTGCAAATTTATATAAAATATGTACAATTGGAGACTTGAAAACAAGTAAAATAAAAAAGAAAGAACAAAATAGCTCATACCAAATCATGAAGGAACAAGTAATAGTAATTAGCCCGGTTAAGGGGCAAGGACAGCACAAAGAAGACACAAGCAGTAGCATTTGCAAAAGCAAAGAACCTGCAAATTGAAGGTTGAATTAAAAGAATCAAGTAATACCTTTGAAGTATTTTGGCAAGCGTATGGTTAAATATGACCAAAAAAATTTTGATGGGTTTTGGATCCAAGATCAGTATAGATAAAAGGTTTGGCTTCAAAACAAGTGATCTAAAGAGCAAAGATTTGTCTGATATGAAAGGATAACGAGTAAACACACTTTAATGAGCAAGCAGACACCGGGGAAAAAAATTTGAAAGTTACCGTGAATGCTTTTTGTCTAACAGTTGTTCACAGTATCTATTTCTTGACATACTGTAAACCATTTGTCCATATTCTGAGAACTAATACCAGCTTTGAAATTTTCCTAAACTTATATCAAAATATCAACGAGATGACAAAGAAAATATAATAGGCAACATTCTGTCGTAGAGTCATAGTAGTGAACATGAATATAGGATATTGAGGAAACATCCATCTTTGTCATCCAACACTCTACCAAATGGCAATTCATATAGCAAGTTTTTCTAAAAGATAAACAGGAAAGCAAACTATAAACTGTTTTATTATGTATTATATTCACTGAAATGTAAATTAGTTGTATCTTTTATTAACCATTGTGTTGTTTTATTCTGACCATTTGAAACCTTGCATGCTGTAAAGTTTTTTCTTAACAATAAATAATAGGTCTATAAGGATGGTTGAATTCGAGGAAAACCAGGCCTACTATGAAGAGTGGAAGAGATAAAGAATGGTTAAGAGAAACAAGTAGTAGTTTGCCTAAATTCTTTTTCATATCTCTCATTATCTCTTACAACTGACTCTAGTCAATTACAACTAACTGTTCCCGCACGACTCATTACAATTCAGCATATGACTCATTACAATTCTAGCACATGACCCGTTCCAATTCTACATTCTGTCAGCCACGTGTCACAATAGCTTGCATCTTAGTCAACAGCACACTTGCATCTCAGCCAACAACACACTTGTACCATCAGCACACCTGCAACAACAGTATCAATATTCTGTTCATAGTGATCCTAACACAGGCTTAATCCAAAGGGTGAGCTTGAGTTTTTCAAATTGCTCACTCTAGCAAATCGTCATAAACACCAAGCTCATCTAAAATGTCAAAAGCTTTGAAATGTCCTTCGTCAAATTCTATTTGACAAATATGAGAGGTCCTTTGGAAGTTCCCTAATTCCTCGTGAATTCGAAGCTTCTCCTTTGAGTATAGATGACTATCAATAACGATTTTCATCGTCTTTAACACACTTGCTGCCTTCAGGATCTGTCTAACAAGTTCCATCTCAACTGGAAACCCTAAAAATCCATCATAATGACAAGTTGTAAGCTGTGATGACAGCCATCCAGGAACATCCTGTGGCTCCACCAAGAAACCCTCAAGTGGGCTATAAGCACATGGAAACTGTTCCGTCAATTCAAAGGCAAGTATTTGAAGCTTTGGAGCCTGACCAATTAAAAGTCGTAATGCATGCCATGCATGATCACAGGTAAGGTCACCACAAAACTTCAACGAAGATAAATCATGGAACAATGTAATGCCATCAGGTTCAGAAGCATGGAGGAGGAGCTGCACGGCAACATAACAAGCACAAAATTTACATTTTCAGAACTCAATCACAACGCCAAAGGCCTTGTAGCTGAATTGACACCTTTCCATATACAAAGTGCTTGCGGGTTCGAGATATTATGTAGTAATTAGTTATCTAATTAATATAGTGAATTTAATGCATGAAAAACATAACATTTCAAAAACATCCAACCTTACCACTGCGGTGTCTACGCTCATTTCCAGCGATTTAACATTATAGAGTGGTCTGATGAAGTCACGTGCGCTGTTTGCATAATCTTCAAGACTCGCAATAACCTCTTCAACTCCAATGACTGATTCAACCAAGCTGGGCATGTTTTCCACCACAAAATCGTTTGTCAAAGGACCTTTGAAATAAAAGTATTTGAGAGCGGGGGTGTTCATCTTGAGTTTGTATGGTGGTGTACTAAAAAGAATATGGCAATGAAATCTTTTCAGTGTAGGTATGAGCACTATAATATTGAGCTTGCCTTCAAACACGACGTCGCTATCGTAAGTAATCTCAAGGGTCAAATCTTGGAGGACTGGGCAGGCAGCTAGGAACGTGGAGAGAGAGTCTTTGTTTGCATAGAAAACATTGAGTTTTAGAAGCTTCAGACCTGCGAACTCAGAACCATATCTAGGAGGATTGAAAATAATCGCACCTTCCAATTTGAGAACCACTAATGTTCTACAAAAGAAAACACTATCGGGCAATTTATAACTTGGGTTAGGTTCAATATGGAGATTGAGTTCTTGCATACCATGTCTCGACAAAGCATAGACGGCAATTGTGAACCCAACAGAGGCACAACCCACGTAGCGGGTAGGGATTAGTTATGCGGCGTCGATACCAGATCAGGAACACTATATCCTCAAATTTGTAACAGCCTGACCTCTTAACAAGTGAGAATTCGTCTAAGTTAAGAACTTGGACTTGATTGCAGAGAGGCCTCCACCTGCTCGACAAAATGCTTGTTGCAACAGAGTCTTCGGTTGGAAGAAAGGAGAGGATGTGCAAGAGGAGAGAGTCCGGTAGTGTGCTAATAATGTCAGCATTCGTTGGGGACTTTTGTCGAGTACCTGATAGGCAAGTCAAACTATTTGATCTTTTAATTCCCTCCCTCTCCGTTTCTTCCTCCTCTTGTCGCCGCTTCATGCTCCAATCTGCTTCCGATTCTCTGTGTGCAGTGTGTGTGTGAGAGAGAATTTCGCTTTGGGAAAATTTGAGAGTGAGTTTTCACAAGAAATTGGAAATTTGTCGTGGAAATGGAATGTTGGCTAGTCTGAATTAGTCATAACGAACATTGTTCACCAACACCGTTCTCATTTAACCGAAACAATATCGTTTGGCCGTGTTTGTCAAGCACCGTTCTCATTTAACAGAAACTGCTGTTCAGTCCTTCAGTGTTTAGTAACGCGACACCGTTTTGAGCTTTACCATTGTAATTAAGAAGTTACTAAGGCTCCGTTTGGGAGGAGAGAATGGAATGGAATAAAATGAATATTTTTAGAATATTCTTCCCTCCTCTTGTTTGGGAGTTTTAACGGATTCCATTCCCTTGTTTGGGAGTTTAAATAAGAGAGAATGGAATGGTTAGGAGGGAATGATCATTCCTCCCTTTTCCCTCAAAACCTCAAATTTTTGTTCCCCTCAAAATTGGGAGGAATGGGGGGGAATGAATTTAGGTTTAATGAAATTTTTATTAAAATCTCTAAAATACCCCTTTAATATCAACCTTTTTTTTCTCATTCAGCCATAAGAAAAATAAAGCTATAATTCTTGCACAATATTGTCTGTCCTCTACAAAGTGAAGCTGCTGCCGCTGGTGTTTTTTTTTTTTTTTTTTTTTTTTTTTTTTTTTTTTTTTTTTTTTTTTTTTTTTTTTCTGCTACAATTTTCAGATATTGCTCAAACCAAGTATGTCTATCTTTTTCTTTTTCTTTTTCTTTTCAGTTGTTTGCTAGTCTTTTTTTTTTATGAACTATTTGCTAGTGATTCATGAGAGTGATATATAGTGTTTTTGTACACTTAAAAACCAAAACAAACTACATTCTGTACAACTAAAAACCTTGAAAGTGAAAAGAAACGAAAAAACCTTGAAAGTGAAAAGAAACGAAAACTGCTGTTACCTGTACAGCTAAAAAAAAATTGTATTTAGAAATTTGAAAGTGAGAATTGCTGGAAAACTGCTGTAAAATTGCTGTGAATTTGAAACTGAGAACCGCTAGAGAACTCAAGTTTGCTTTTTACTCTGTTTCCTCTTTGATTCTTCTGTTATTTACGAAGCAAGTGGTGTGTTATGTACACTTGCAGTTTTAAGTCAACCATCCAATTAGTTAATAGCTCTAACCTTAGTTTTGGCCAACCTGAGTTTTGGAATGGATTATGTTATTTTGTTTTGTTTTGTCATGACTCATTACCGGAGTTTTTTTTTTTTTTTAAAGATATTTGTTTGCATTGTTAGACAATATTTATTTTGTTGAGAATAAATATGTGATGCATGAATTGCTTTACAACATAGAAATATACATAACTTGTTTTTTAGCTACAATAATTTTTTTTTTCCTTAATGAAATTAGGAGATGGAGATGTATTAAATTATCAAATCCATTGTAAAGCATACCAGCCAAAAAAGATCCAATCTAAAACTAGCAACCCCTAAAAAAAATTTGCAAATTGAAATAAAGAAATTGTACTATTGTTAATTTTTCATGCCATTATCTTCATCTGTTAAATTATTGATTAGCGTGATACAATCTATTCACCTTGACAAAACAATATTGTAATTCAATAATCTAACACAGACCCAATTGTGGCTAACTAATTTCACATCATCCACTAAATATTAAGCATTTCAAAGCAATTATAAGTTCTCATTGATTATTTTTTATGTTCTTTAAAATGAGGGGTATAATAGTAATGTTATTATAAAATGATTTCATTCCATTCCTTCCAATGTCACTCCCAAACAGCGTTACTTACTTTTAATTTCATTCCATTCCTTTATTTTATAACATCCAAACAAGATTTTTAAATCACATTCCATTCCATTCCTTTCCCTACTAAATCCATTCCATTCTATTCCATTCCTTTAATGATCATTCCATTCCATTCCATTCCTTTATAAACTCCCAAACGGATCCTAAAAGAAAAGAGCAAAGTGTCTCTTCAAATTTGATGTGAAAATGTTATAGAGATAGTATTTCTCTTATTCAAAATGCATGATCAAATGTTTGCAATGTATATAATACCTTCACAGTACACCTCTCGCATGCAAAAATAAAATGTGACTAAGTTTTTTTTTTTTTTTTAATCGTAAAATTTTACTACAATACGGCAAACCAATTTAGGGAAAGAGATGTTGGTGCAAACTTTGTTTAAGATTCAAGTACAAGAGAACTAATTAATTGTTTCACTCATCTTCCACGAGTCAAATTACCATGTTTAACAAGACACCAGGACTAAGCAAACAAAATAAAATAATAATAATAATAATTGAAAGTTACCATTAGGGGTGTCAAATGGGTGGGTTTGGGGTGGGCATAATTAAGTTGGTATATAAAACCCAATTCACCCATTAAAATCCGTTTAATTAATTGCTTTTAATCCAAACTCGGTTTGGGGTGGGCATAATTAAGTTGGTATATAAAACCCAATTCACCCATTAAAATCCGTTTAATTAATTGCTTTTAATCCAAACTCAACCCAACCCAACCTAATTATAATGGGTAAACCCCAATTACCCAATTATCAAAATTACCAAAATGCCCCCTAAAGTGAAAAACACATCAACATTTAATTTTCCGTCACTTTCTCGTCGATTTTCTCACTCTGCTTCTCCTCTTCGACTTTCTGATCTTGCTCATCCAATTTCGCCACCGATTTTCTCCTCGCTCTTCTTCGTCTCAGCCTTGGCGGTCGAGGCCGTGTGATCTTGTTCATTGATCGTATCGTACTTTTTCTTTAGGGCAGCGACTCATCGGAGCTCGACCGCAACATCGGCGATGGAGTGTTACTTCTGTATCTGGAGCACCGGGATCCAGTTCAGCCTCCGACGGTGTATTGCAGCAAACACCGCGTCATATTCCGACAACGCCACCCCTCCGACTCCGGCGCCAACCAACTAAGTTAGGTGCGCGCATAGCGCGTCAATGACCGCGTTCGCCACCACGAACTCCCCATGGTACCACGCGAGAATTGCATCTCGAGCGAATGAGTCCGATATCATCATCGGATTCTGCATCGGAGAAGGCGTAGATGCACCATGGATAATTATCGTTTCTTTCATATTTGGACTTTGTTTGGTTACCAAGAAAATCATAATGTTGTTTTTCATTAGTTTAGTCCAAATTTTTTATTATTAAAAACTGTTTGACTTAAAAAAAAAAAAATTGTGTTTGATTTGTGAGTAATATTCTGTTTGGCTGTGGAGAAAATGCTGGAAAAGATGAAGAGAATTGGATTTTGAGTTTCAAATGTTCTCTTAATGTATTTCTTTAATATTTTGACTCTGTTTGGTTACCGAGAAAATCATAGGATGGTTAATTTTCATTCATTTAGTCTAGATTTTTTATTATTATAAATTACGTTTTATTCTTCTTCTTCTTCTTCTTCTTTTAATTGTTTTTTATATGTGAGTAATATCCTATTTGGTTGGGGAGAAAATGCTGGAAAAGAGAAAGAGAATTTGTATATTTGAGTTTCAAATGTTCTCTTAAATTTCTTAAATATTTGGACTCTGTTTGGTTACTGAGAAAATCACAGGATGGTTAATTTTCATTTGTTTAGTCCATATTTTTTATTAATTCTTCTTCTTCTTCTTCTTCTTCTTCTTCTTTTTTTTTTTAAAAAAAAAAATTATGGGAAGGGTTGGATTGAATTTGGGTAAATTGTTTTTGGGTTAAATAGGGTTCAATGGGTTTTTAGTTAAAACCCAATAATCATTGGGTCTAATTGGGTTGAAGCCCATTTAACCCAACTAATAATTGGGTGAGTTTGGGTTCAATTAGAGTGGATGGGTTTGGGTGGACAAATGGGTTTGGACTTACTTTGCTACCCCTAGTTACCATGAATGCTTTTATGTTGTCTACCAATTGCTCACAGTATCGATTTCTTGACATACTGTAAACGATTAGTCCATATTCTATTCTAATACCAGCTTTGAAAATTTCCTAGACTTATATCAAAATATCAATGAGGAGACATAAATATAATAGGCAAGATTCTGTCATAGTAGTGACCATGAATATAGATTGCATGGGATACTAAGGAAACATTGATCTTTGTGATCCAATACTCTACCAAATGACAGTTCATATGGCAAGTCTTTCTAAAAGATAAACAGGAAAACAAACTATAATTAGTAACCTGTTTTATTGTGTATTATATTCACTACTGAAGTGTAAAGTTGTATCTTTTATTAACCATTGTGCTGTTTTATTCTGGCCATTTGAAACCTTGCAGGCTGTTAATTTCTTCCTAGCAATGAATAATAGGTCTATAAGGATGGTTGAAATTCGAGGACAACCAGGCCTCCTAAGAAGAGTGGAAGAGAGAGAATGGTTAAGAGAAACAAGTAGTAGTTTGGCTAAATTCTTCTGTATATCTATCATTACAACCAGGCCCAACCAGGCCCATTTGCTTCTAAAATTCTTCTAGCAAATGGCCCGTAACAATTTTAGCGGCAATAGCACAACCCATTACAATATTCTGTTCAAAGTGATCTAGATTCCAAAACTCACCAAAAAATATAAAAAAAAATTATTTAAACAAAAAGAGAAAGACGTAACGTGGACAAAAAGAAAGGAAATGATTTATACAAATCTTTTTTTTTTTTTTGATTACCTCGTACCAATGAATTGAATATTAATTAATACGTAATCAATCGACCGCTACATTGAAAATAAAAACGGCTTTTCTATTTAAAAATGAAATGTTTCAAATGTTCCTACAGACAAAAGCACCATTCATTGAAAATGTCAAAAGTTATGAAATGTCTTTCGTCAAGTTCTATTTGACAAATCTGAGAGCTCCTTTGGAACTTCCTTAATTTCTTGTGAATTCGAAGCTTATGTTTTGAGTCTAGATGACTTTCAAGAATGGTTTTCATTATTTTTAACACACTTGCTACATTCAGGATCTATCTAACAAGTTTCATTTCAACCTTAAACCTTAAAAATCCTTCATACTGTCAGGTTGTAAGATGTGATTACAGCCATCTGAAACATCCAGTGGCACCTCCAAGCAACCCTTAGGTCAGGGAATGCTTGGTGCACTTTGGATGTCTTTAGTAATTTTAAACTTGAATATAACATCTTGTATTGTATTCTGTATGCATGGTTTTTTCTCTCATGTTGGAAATAATCAGGTTTAGGTACATTGTTCAAACATAAGAGCACAGATAAGAGGTGGATTAAATATGTGTAATTACTTAGCTTGCAAAATATTGGGTTTTCTCTAAACTCGCTGAGTTCCCATGCGGTGCAACTTGTTATTAGTTTCTTCCAGTATTTCAATCATTTTTGTCAAGAATATTGTAATTTAATTGATTGACACCTCATGGTGTCTCCAACATTTAGATTCAAATCCTCCACCCCAATATCCTTCAATTATTTTTTTACATTCTTGATTGTGTGTTACTAAAATATATATTTTCTTTTCCTTTTAGTTGGACTTTGTTTCAATTGTTGCAATAAAAACTAAATTTGAACAAAAAATATCATATTTTAAATCAATTGTTTCTTACATTAAAAAAATAAATATCAATTGTTTCTCATATAAATCTTAGAAAAATGACATTAAAATTTTACTATGCTTAAAATAATTAATATAACAAAATAAACATATTTATTCTATTATCTTCCTTCCCTTTTCTTCTACCACACAAAATCCATGGATAAAATTATGGAAACTAAAAAAGATAAATAGATTATAAAACATCATTTCATTTGGCCTTAATTACATTTCTTGTCACTTAATTATGAAGTCTATTTAATTTTGATCTTTCCAATTAAAAATAAATAAATAAATGATTTTGGTTACTCAGAATTTTAAAATGTAGAATTTAGTTCTTCTATCTTTTTTCCATTCACGTCTACTAATGGAATGTTAAGACGTCACGTATTTAAGAGACCAAAATTGAATCGATTCCATATATAGGGAATCATAATCAAATTAACTCTATAATTTAAGGATCAAAATCAAAACAACCTCATATTTTAAGTGAAAAAAATGCAAGCAAAATAAATTTTATGAAAATCAAGAAAATGAACTAAAACATGCGGCAACATTTTATATTTTTTGAAATTTAAAGGATTGAGTTAGAACTTTTTAAAATTTAGTAACCAAACTTGTGTAAACCCCATAGCTGATGAACAAATAATTCAACTTACCCAAATTAGATAGTTGAAAAAGCCATTGTTAGAACTTTTTTTCCCCTAACCTGTCATTAAAAAAAAAAATAATAAAAAAAATAAAAAAAAAAAAACTTATAACTGTGAAACCATTACTCAAATGTTCAACAATTACCAACATGTTAAGCTTTGTTTGGTACATGTGTTTAAACACATGTTTTAAGTTTTTAAACAACATTACACGTAATTTTACACACTTTTTAACCCACACATATTTCTAAAAATACTGAAAACTATTATTTAAACACACATACCAGACAGCCTTAAATTATGATCTAGGTAGGGAGGTTGACTCGCAATTCCCTTTTCTTAGTTAAACCCAATGTCCAATAAAGGTTGGGTTATAAGTTGTAATAGTGATTGAAGAGCAAGTAGTGACCATGTGTTACATAAGTAAAGAGGAAGAGAATCAAGAGATGACAGGGTTTACAAGTGTCCATTATAACAACTATTCAAAAAAAAAAAAAAAAAACAGTTCGATAAGAATACTCATTGAGTGTCACCTGTGATTATTTATACTACTATTTAAGGGGCTTCTTCTGTTTGGATTCCTCATTTTCATAATTCTAAAATACCCCTATACCATTTACTTATAAGTTTTTAACTAACAGGGATAAATATATATATATATATATATATATACTACTATTTAATGAGCTTCCCCAGTTTGAATTCCTCATTTTTTATACCTAAAATACTCTCATCATACACACTTACAAGTTTTCAACTAACAGGGATAAATATGTAAATTAAAACTCTTACACTTTAAAACCCACAAATTTACGTACGCTTCGCAGTTTCTATCTCACTTTCTATCTCTCATTCTTCTTCAGATTGAAGACATTTAGTTTAGCTGTACATCCTCCTTTCTTTTTCTTTAGATTAAAGACATTTACTTTCAAAGGCTTCAACAAATTTTCAAGTTCTATCTTTTAAAGTTCCTCCTTGTTTTCTTTTCTTTTGTTTATGATTGACTTTCTTTGAGTTCTATTTTTTTTTTTTTTTAAATGTAATTTTGAAAGCAATGCTTCCTTCATATATTCTACCACTGTATTTCTTAATGAATTGTCATTTCATGTTATAGGTATTGTGATCCAAAGATAGTGCTACTTTATGCTACAAAAAAAAAACATTCAAAATCATTCGTGAACAATTAAACAGTATGGCTTCCCTTACCTACTTTAGTAGCATATGTTTACATTTTATTTAAAAATTTGGAATTGAAATAAAAATAGTTACCACAATACTCCCTGATTAATGACCAATTACTATTTCCTTCTCCTTCCTCACTTTTTTTTTTTCCCTTTTTAAGGAAGTTTTACCATCATTGTATATGTTTTTGGCATTAAATTTTTTTATTTTTTTATTTAGGTAAGTAGCAACCTTGAGTTCTACTTTTATTTTTTATTTTTTATATGTATCACGTTAACTCTCTTTTTTTTGTTTTTCTTTTTTTTTTAAATGTAATTTTGAAATGTTAACACCCTTTTTTTTTCATTTTTCTTTTTTAAAATGTAATTTTGACAAGTTAACTCCTTTTTTTTTTCTTTTTCTTTTTTAGATGTCCATTAGTTATTTATTTTAATAGTTGATGATGTGGCGATAAGATTTTAAAGAGTCCATAATAGAGTTAAATTCTAAAAAATCTTTATCTTTATCTTGAACAATTTTAATAGGATTTTCAGGAAAAATGATCTCATCAAAATTTAAATCAAACACAAACTCTAACAAACTTATGCTATTATCTATAATAACACGCACGCTAACTTTGGTTTGTTGATTATTATTATTATTTTTTAAAATACTTGGTTTAACCCTAATTCTTTTATCTCTCTCAAGTTCATGTACGCACAAATTTTTTGGATTGCAGTGAGGAGTCATTGGAGTGGAATATTAGATAAGTTCGGGTGAGAGATTTTACAAGAATTATTATATGTATTAAACCTCACATAAAGTGGTTGTTATCTAAGAAATTGTTGTAAATTTTTTTTTTTTTTTTTTTTTTTTTTTTGTAATAGAAACTGTAAGGACTCAATTTGTGTCGATTCCAAACTCGTATTGGGTTCTAACGCTAAAGACCCAAACAATAAATTTGTAGAGCCTGGATATAAAAAAACTAGATTAACTTCAAAAGAAAAACGATTAAACTTAACGTTTTTAGATGGATTAATACAGATATTACGATCAATTTGTCCTTGAAACAAACTAAGTTCTTATTTCGTAAGTTTGTCTTCTAAGCATCAATTGTTCAGAAGTTCCGATCCTTTCTCTCAATGCATTCGTCCATGTTATATACTGCTCTCTTGGTGTCATCTTCATCACACACGTGTAGGTTGGATTCGGGGGATCCCTTCCTGTCCCATCTAACACTTCCTGGAACCTTCAACTAGCAGCTGTAAGGTTGCTTCATCACAGTTCAAGCATCACCTCCACATTAATGCGGCCAGAGAGTTGGTTAAGAGGCAATTAATGCGGAGGCAGCAGTTGTTAAAGATATTTGTTTATCTTTTCTTTCTTACCCTTGGCCCCATGTCCCACCTTTAGTGGTAATGTAACTTCGAAGTGTGTTTATGACAATACGGCATTCAGGTCGTCCTCGGACACATATTGCCGAGAAATATTTTGTCCTCAGACGAATACTGGATCCATCTCATGTGATATCTACTTCTCTTTTCATTTGGTTCCCCTTATAACCTTATGTGGGCCTCCTCGGATAGTTTAACGTCCTCGGATGGACTACAGGTTCAGTTAACACGGTTTTAATAATTATTGATTAATTGGCCCCCACAGAAACTATATTTATCATTTGTATAATTCTATGTCAAATTCAATTTAAATTTTTTATTTTTTAAATTTCCCTAAAATTTAGCCTTTTATTTTCTTTCAAAATCAGATATGTTAGTGCCTAAATATAAAGATATGGATGGAGAAGTTATAATAGTGGTTTTATAGTAGAAGTCTTTTTTTTTTCCCCAAAATATGGAAGAGATTTAAAAGAAAAAAAAAGAGGAGGAAAATGTGAATTTGAACTTAAATGTGAATTTGGATATTGTTCCTACTGCTATGAACTTAAACAACATTTATTGTACTTTTGTTCAATAAAAAATTTAGGAGAACAGCATTGACGAATTAAAATAAAAGTTCATTATTATTCCTGTTGGGTTTTTGTTAAACCACCTTTAATAATACTTTAGAGTTTTTTTTTCTTCTCAACAAACAATCATGAAGTTTTTAAACAATTTTTTTTTTTTCTAGATACTTCTTGATGAAGCACGAGCTCGTCAGTAAGAGTGAGCAGATGGAATCCCATGTTGGTGTGAGTGTATGCTCTATAAGGGTCACCGGTGTGGTGCCTGCCACAACGCCTCCGATGCCAAAGTTAGAATAATGACAAAACAAGATAAAAAACCAGGGTGCTCTCTCAAAGTGTGAATGTATATTCGTACCTTCTGTTGGCTATGTGAGGGCTTTATACATGTGGCTTTAGGGGCTAGCCGTTGTGGTTGTTAATGCTTTCCCAAGTAACGCCTCTGGTCCAATAATGAGACTTTTAAGAGGCTTCCAACGATCTGCCTGGTTGATTTGGTAACTGCTCAGGTCATTGATTGACTGCATTGAATGACTCTCCTGCATTCGTCAGTGATGACTGTTTTCTTCATTATTTAGGACGACTTCGTCATGGATGCTTTCTTCGTCATTAGCGTTAGCTTCGTCAGTGGGATGTAATCTCGTCATTCCCATCACTTCTAATCATTAATTCCCAATTGTATTAGCCTTTTGTTAAGGTTAAAGCACCATTTAATACTTTATTAAAAAAAATCTCAAAATACAATTGTGGTTTTATACAATTAACGTGTATCTTTTGCCATAAATTTTCAGTTTAAGCTTTTATTTACTTATGTTATGGATGTGTAGTAAATGACTAAATTTTAGGATTAAAAAAAACTACATTTTAGGATTAGATAAAAAATGAAAACTGTCATACATAAAATTTGAAAAAAAGAACTACATCAACAACACCAAAAAGGAAAAGGCACAAAAAAAAGTGGATGGGTAGTTACTAAATTTTAGGATCTTTTTAGGAGCATTTCCTTTAACAAAAATCTTATTAATTTACTACTTCATAGAAAATGTTTCGTACCTTATAAAATACAATATAAGTATTGACTAGCCTCTGAGGCTCTTCTATTTTTTAAGTAAGGGTTAATTTAGAGCATTTAGTATAATTTGGGATTACTATATTTTCCAATCACAAAAAAATCTAGGGGTGTGATGAAACATTATTTCTCCACACATGATACTCATCACACCCCTAGGTTTTTTTTGTAATTGGAAAATGTACTAATCCTAATTATAATAAATGCTCTAAATTAACCCTTACCCATAAAATAGAAGAGCCTCTGAGCACGCAATTGCTCAGAGGCTAATACTACTATTTAAGGGGCTTTCCTGTTTTGATTCCTCATTTTCATAGTTCTAAAATACCCCTATACTGTTTACTTACAAATTTTTAACTAACAGGGATAAATATGTAAAATAAAACTTTTTTACCTTAATAACCCACAAACCCACGTAGGTTTTGGTAGTTTACAACCCAATAACTTCTATTCTCATTCTTCTTCAAATTACACAAATTCAGTCTCAATAGTACAAGGTCCTCTTCTTTCTTCTTCTTCTTCTATTTCCAGACTTAGGTTCTAAACAATTCAACATAATTTACACAATTTAAATGGCTTTTCAAGTTCTATCTTCTGCATCTCTAATCTAAATTGCAAGCTGTTCTTTCTTTTCTCTTATTTTCTTTTCTTCATCATTGACTATTGTTTGAGTTCTTACCTTCCATGGCTACCAATGATTTAGAATTTGAAGTGTACTTACTAATGGATGAATGAGATTTTTATAGGAATTCAATGGTATTTGACTATTGCTTATTACTTGTGATTGACTTCAATATCACATGCCACAAAATCTTTTTTTTTTCCTTATATTTTCCTTCTTCTTTTTTGTTCCTTTGCACCAACGTGTGTTTGTTTTTCTTTTTCTTTTCTTTTTTCCTTATCTTTTCCTTTTTTTTGTGTGGATATTTTCAAACTTTTCAATTTTAACTCACACAAACTCTCTTTTGTGAAGTTGTCTATACATAAAATTCAAAAAAGAAGTTGTCTATACGTATAATAAAGCCCAAAAGGAATCACTTTGGCATAAAACTCTATTTGAGTGTTTGTTGTATACCTTTGTCATTTGTATCTATGTGTATTAGTTTTTTTTTTTTTTTTTTCCTTTTTCTTTTTTTGTTTGCTTATCTTTTCCTTTTGTGTGTGGATATTTTCAAACTTTTCAGTCAAACACAAACTCTTTTTAAAGATTTGAGTATGAGAAGTTTATCAATAACAAATTGGTGTTTATCACTTTGTTTTAAATTCAATTATTTTTGTTTTGAGATTTAAAAAAAAAATCGTGATTTTGAGAGGAGAATTTTTTTTTTCTTTCTTTTCTTTAAAGTAACCCAACATACATCCCTAAAAAAAATTAAAAAAAAAAAGAGAGTAAACGAACAATTAAGAGTATTTGAGTTAAAAAAAAAAAGAGAAAAAAGAAAAGAAAGGAAGGACCAAGAAGTAACTGAATTCAAATAGAAAATATACATATTTACATGTATTAGATTTTTTTTTTTTTTTTCCTTATCTTTTACTTTTGTCTGTGGATATTTTCAAACTTTTCACTCAAAAACAAACTCTTTTTAAAGGATTTGAATCTGAGAAGTTTATTTATTGATGTTTATCACTTTTTTTAAATTCAATATTTTTTTTTTAGATTTTAAAAAAATCTAGATTTTGAGTGGAGAATTTTTTTTTTTTTTTTTACATTTTTTTTCTTTCTTTTCCTTAAAGTAACCCAACATACTTCCCTAAATGGTTCCAAAAAAAAAAAAAAAAAACGTACTTCCCCAAAAAAAAAAGATTAAAAAAAAAGAGTAACCGAACAATTAAGAGTATTTGAGTTAAAAAAAAACAAAAAACAAAAAACAAAATAAAATAAAAAAACAAAAGAAAGGAAGGACCAAGAAGTAACCAAATTCAAATAGAAAATATACTTTTCAAATAGGGAAGAATAGATTTGGAAAAAAAAAATTTAATGTGAGAATTGAAATTTTAAAGAAACAGAAATTTTAAAAAAACAACAATTTTTTAAAAATAAAGGGAGAGATAAAAGAGGTTGAAATTTAGGATTTGATGGAAAAAAAAATAGTTTAGTTTTATGTGGGAGTTAAAGATATATTTTTACTGAATTATCCTCAAGTTTTGTTTGTGTTTGAATTCCTATATAAAAATAAAAAGGGAAAACTTTTGAAAATACGTTACCAAGAGTTTGTGTTTGAATTGCTATTAAAAAAAGCACAAAATTTAAGTATAAAATTGGTTGTAATCTAAGGCTACAACTATACTCAATAAAATAAACACTACCCTCTTTGAGGCTCTTCTATTTTTTTGAAAAGTTAATAATTTGCATCTATTATAATTTGGAATTACTACATTTTTCAATCACAAAAAAATTCGAGGGTGATGAGTATTATGAGTTTGTGGGTGAAATAATTTTTCATTATACCCCTAAATTTTTTTGTGATTGGAAAATGTAGTAATTCAAAATTATAATGAACACAAATTATTAACTTTTTTTCCAAAAAAATAGAAGAGCCTCTGAGCACGCATGTGAGTGAGTGCGCAAAGGCTTCTTATTATTTTATTATTTTTACAAACTCTAAAACTTTGCAATTTCTTGATTCATCCTACTTCCTCTTCCTCATAACAAACCCCCCCCCCCCCCCCAAAAAAAAAAAAAAAAACAAAACAAAAATTGGTGTCGTGCAAGTTCGTTCAGGATCTAAGAACTTGGAACGTGTTATGTAGTGGCCAGTTTCCCCGCACCAATTGATCAGGGGCGGAGCCAGAAATTTTTGTTTGTGGGGGCCAAGTTGCAACTCTAATATATTTATTAGGATAATCCCATATACACATATACATACGTTTTTTATTATATACACACTTTTTTATTTGATAAGTTATATATACACACCAAACAACAACAAAAAGAGTTAAGTAATTTCAATCAAAATTATGTTTTGTGGCGATTTTACATAAAATAAAATTCATTTTTACTATTTTTATAGTGAAATTCTTAAAAAATTTCATTTTCGATACAAATTATCAAATTTTATACTAAAGCAAGTAAAAAATCTTTCAATTGAATTAATGAAAATTTTAAAAACGTGAATGATCCAAAACTTGGAGGAATAAGTTAGGTTTCAAATGTATTTGAAACTATTTTGCTCTAACCCATTATGTAGTAACTAAAGAGACATTTCATGTATTACATAAAATAAAATTCATTTTTACTATTTTTATAGTGAAATTCTTAAAAAATTTCATTTTCGATACAAATTATGAAATTTTATACTAAAGCAAGTAAAAAATCTTTCAATTGAATTAATAAAATTTTTAAAAACATAAATGATCCAAAACTCGGAGGTATAAATTAGGTTTCAAACATATTTGAAACTATTTTGCTCTAATCCATTATGTAGTAATTAAAGAGACATTTCATTTATAATTTTAATGAAATTATTTTTTTTAAAACATTATTGGATTAAATCAAATATTTGGGAGGACAACTTTTATTTTTTAGACCAAATGTTGAAAACATTAGAATGATTATATATTTAATTATATATATTTTCAAAATTTTCAAAATTTGGGAGGCCATGGCCCCCACCCTTACACATAGGTACGCCATGCAATCGATTGTTCAATCAAATCAGTCAGTTTCTATCAAAAAAAGAAAAGGAAAAAAATCAAATCAGTCAATTGTTCACTCAGAACTATTTTTTATAATTTGGGTACTGCTTGTTAGAAAATTACATTTTTCACCAGTTTTATAGTGTTAATGCAAATTTTTTAAATTTACTTATCAATAGTATTTTTAATGTTTCTTAGCCATTTATGCCAATTTTTTATTAATTGAATTCCATAATAATTTATCATTAAAAAACCCGATGCAGTTAATTTTCCCTTTTTTTTAATCAGTAATTTCTTTTATAACTTACATTATCAAATAGGAATATAGGATAATAGTATCAGTACCTTATTATATATTTTATCCACACAAAAAAAAGTATGCTATTATATAAGCGAAAATATAGTCAGCACTTCATTGAAACAAAATACAATCAACACCTTCCAGTAAAGTAACAAACATTTTAAAATTAATCAATTAGGTTTCTAAATTTGTTGATTTGGTCCTTAAATCGTTAGTCATTTTTTTTTCACGATAATTAAGAATTAAATTAATAAATTTTAAAATATTTTAAACAGGACCATGTTAGCTCAAACATCATTTCATTATAATTTACCCTATTATATACATTCAACACAAGAAAGTTCGACACTGATCAACCATATTTTTCAGCGAAGTTTTCACACATGCATTGCAAAAGTGAACCATACTATGATACTAAAGGTTTATTTAGATATGATTTATTATTGAAAATTGAGAACTAAAAATACTGTATCATAATAATTTTTAAATATATAAATAATTATATAGAATCCAATTTTAATTTAATATTTACATTTTTCGGTATTTGAAAACCTTGTAAACAATGCAAAAAGACAAAAAAAAAAAAAATACTTTTATTTTTTTAGTATAATCCAAACTCAACGTAACACGTTTTCCTTTATCAGTATTCACTATTTACTATTCAGTACCAGTACGCAATTGATTTGATTTTTTTTTTTTTTTGATGGGTTGATTTGATTTTTTATCTGCCATTTGTCCAGCTACATGAGATTGTCTGAAACTCAGTGCAAAGTGCAAACAAAAAACACGACCATATTCAAAATTCTAGACCTTAAAGTCAAATTACTCAATTCACTCACATGTCACAACCTTACCAATCCTACTATGGCTGACAATGTTTGACAATGCTGGACCATAGAGAGTAACTACATCTAGGGTACCTTTTCAATGGCATTGCTATTCTTCTTCTTTTTTTTTTTTTTTTTTTTTTTTTTTTATAATTTTTTTTTTATATTTTTTTCATGAATAATGGCATTGCTATTCTGCAACTCTTTGGTCTGATACCAATTGTAGGTGTTGTATACCGATTGGTTCAATATGTAGAGCAAAGAGCTTTACCACTTTTCCTTTACAAATTTTACTGTTCTTTTCTCCTAGGTGTTCGGACTTTGGATAAGGGTCTTATTTATTAGAGTAAAATTATAATTATAGCTTTTAGCACAACTTTGTCCCAGTTTGTTTACGTGATAAGTCATGAATGGAAGTTTAAAAATTATGACAAAAATTTTATTCTTAGCAACCCGACGTGAATAATTTGTGACAAAAATTATAATATTTTTTATTTTTTTATTTAATTATTAGGTAATTTTAAGTTTTGGTCCATAGAAAATCAGCATGGGGCCATAGACTTCGGGTTTTCAGCTAGGGAGTACATCGTTGGTCTCTACCCCACCTATTCGATCAATGTCTGCGATGCAAATTTGGTATGGTTGGGCCACCTAAGTACTACGTGGTGGTGTCTCAAAAAATTAAAAAAAAACTACGTGGTGTTAATTTACATTAACGGTATTCATACACTTTTACATTAAAATGTAAATATTTAGTGTGATGGTTTGAATATGAACAAATTTTAGTTATAAAATTGATTGTAACCTTAAATTATAACTATTATAAAATTGATTGTAATTTTAGACTACAACTTTGTTCAATATCTTTTTATTGAAAGTAAATTTTGACAAATTCACTATTGAATTACACATTCTTCTTATATATTTCATGCTTGCAAAATTTCTAAAAAATTAAAAATTAATAACTATATCATTAATAAATTGTTTAAATTGCAAGTTTTTGTAGTTTAAAATTATGTATAAAATATAAGTTTATAGATCATATAATAAATAATATCCGATTGATACAAAATTTGACATGTGTATTAAAAGCATAAAGAACAAGCAATTTAACGGTTAGATTTTCAAAATATGTAGTAATGTTTATTTTATTGAATAATTTTGTAGTTTTAGGTTACAACCAATTTTGTAATAAAACTGTGTCTAAAAAATATGTAAACTATAGTTTTCCTAATTTGTTCATGGCATTGTTAAGAGCCTGACTTCAAAGGTAGTTGCAGTAATTTTCCAATAAATAATTTTAAATATATATATATTTTTTGAGAAACAAATATATATATATATATATATATATGTGTGTGTGTGTGTGTAAGGAATAATCTTGCCAATAAAAGTGATGAATAAATTAGGAGAAAATATAATGTGGAGTACCTCCTGTTTCAGTAGCACTTCCAAGTTCCAACTCTCTCCATAGGTGAGAAGATGGAATCGAATTCCAGTAACAATGCCTCCTTAATTCACCAACTAACAAAATTTTTGTTTTAAAAATTTCAGGATGTTTCTTGAGATCAGATCAATTATTTGATGGCGATGAATATCTTGTGGAGGGACGATTGTAGCATAGTGAGATTGGCATAGTTTTGTAATGATTAATCATACGAAAAGTTACCATTTTATAACAGATTTTTTCAGCCTAAAAGAGGCGTGTGACCAAGGGATGGATTAAGAACTAGGATGGTGATTTGGAAATGGGTCAACTAAGAATTTCCATCACAAAAGACACTGACAATTTTTGGACTAACAATTTATGTGGGTGCATAGAATAAACGTTGACCATTGACCAACTATAATTGCAATCATTAGATGTTTAGATTTTGTATATAATAATAATAATAATAATAATAATAGTTGGAGAGAAATTAGAATTATGAATATTTTCGTTAGAATTATTAAGAGGTGTTAATCAGTTGAATTACAAGACTATTGACAAAGATTTTATTACATCAAAAGTTAAAATGCTATCAAGAGAGAGAGGTTTAGTTATAAAGTTACACTCATTTATGTGACACTAAATTTGGATAGATAGTTCATCATGATGTGTGAACCTTGATTCATTGTGTTGGTTATGCCTCAAAGAATACATGTTTCACCCAGGTGTGGACTGTCTGGTTGTTGAACCTGCTCAACAAGCCTCAACAATCATTTAAGGCTGCCGAAAGAGTTTGTTAGTTAACTCTTGTGAGAGTTAAAAAAAAAAAAAAAAAAAAAAAAAAAAAAAAAAAAAAAAAAAACTAACTTTCAAATCTAACCCTTTAATAAGTAATGTTCAAACAAAATAGTAAAAATTAAAAAGTTCAAAACTTTTTTGATTGAAGAACCGAGATCAAAAGTTAAATTAGCTCTCAAAATCAGGTATACCCTGTGATATGTTACTTATTTTACTGTCTTTCTTTTCTATTGTTTACATCTTGTGGATCTGGATTCTGGAGTTAATTAATTCTGTTTCCTAGTTCCTACCTCATAAAACTAACATGCTTTACAACTAATATAAGCAAATAAACGAATCTAATTGGATGATGATGAATCTTTGTATTTTCTATGTGCCGAAATCATTACTCTAATTCATTTTTTTCCCCTATCTAGATTTTGACATTTGTGAACTTATATGAGCTGTACTCTTTATATGTTTTTGGGTTTAGTCGTTATGGTGGGACATAAAGAGTTAAAAGATCATATTCTTGGAAGACTATATACAGGTCATGGTTTGATTTTCCTGTGATTAAGAATATATATTATCTTCTTTTTTTTTTTTTGAGAAACTAATATATATTATCTTCAGGTGGCAGAGTATTTGGCAAACAGTACTTGTATTTTATTGTTGTCCTTTGCCTTTTCCTTTTAGCAAGCGTTGTTGGTTTTGTTTTTTGTTTCTAAATCCACTAATTAATGAGAGAGATTGAGATGCGCTGGATACAACAAAATCTAGACAAAGGAAAAAAAAAAAAAAAATTACAGCTACTTGTATGTGCTTTATCAATTTAACATCAAGGAAAGGTAGGCTAAAAGAATCAAGAGTGAAGAATATATATATATATATATATATATATATTTTTCTCAGCACCCTTTTCCTTTATTTCCTATGCAATTTCTTTGCTTTAAATGAACCAAAAAAAAAAAAAAACAATTATATTTAGAAGAAATGGAACTTTAAAAACTATATAAAAGTTTTTTTTTTTAAGAAATAGTTTCAACTCACTCCTGATGATTACTCTTTATCATCAGATCAAGACACCAATTGATTTTTGGTATAGATGTGGATTGAACTTCAAATCTATTATTTAACAGTAAGAGATTTTATCAGTTAAGTTAACTTGAACCCATAATAAACTAAAATAAGCTTTACATTTAAAAAAAAATTTAAATTAAATAAACTAAGCAAAACACAAACTTTATCAGTACAAGAGTGACTATAATGTCTTTATATTCATAACCTTTACTAGATTGATGGATAAGAAAGCTACATAATATTCTTGCACTTAGTCCAACTATGTTTTTGAAATGATTGAGAAAAATTCAGCAGCAATATACAGGAAATGTATGTGCCGGTTGCAGATCTTTTGAAAACGACGTTTTCCTCTAAAACAAGACACATAAAAATAATGTTCCATTCCTTGTAGTAAAAGGAGTCCAACACCTCATGCCAAAGCAGATAAAAAATAAGAAAAGATGTTTCCATGTTATCTATCAGAAAACAACTTTAAAGGAAAACATATATCTTTATATAAAACATACATATACAACATGTTACTAATAATTGTTATTTTTAATTTGGGATGTTCGTTAATTTCTGGCTTGTAGCCTGGCCAGCAAAATAAAAAATAAAAAAGAGAGAGTATAAAGTGATGATTATAAAGGTTAATTAATCAAGAGAGGTTTGTGCTCAAGTCAAAAGTGATTTGTATGAAACCAAGAAAAGTTTAAAGAAAGAATTACTTTGATAATTTTCTGTTGAAGCCTTAAAGGTTTAACCACGAAACCTTTTACGAGTTCCCAAGTAGCGTGTACATATGAAAAAAGTAGCGTGTATAGATGAGATCTAAACATGTACTTTATATATTATTGTCCTTTCTTTCTAGTCTTCTAGATACTAGACTACCACCTTCAAAAGGGCACAGGCCGTAAATGACCAAAAACAGTAATGGATAGTGTGTTTTTCTCATATAATTGTGAGGTGTACACATTTTAAGATTAATAATGTATATATATTGAATATGATAATTATAGGTTTACGCAGTGCATATATAAGATAATTATTTTTTGTAAATGAATTTTGTGCATATATAAATTCACATCTTTTCTTTTATGCAATTATACGTATATGTTTTTTATTTAACAAAACCCAAATATTAACTTTTAACTTGATGAGAAGAAATTTAGTACTCTTTTTATTCTCTTCTTTGAAAAACTTAGATTTTTTTCTTAGTGTGGCTAAAGTGTCTTACTTATTACTCAAATATAAACTACCTCATAAAACGAGAACATGAAAAATTTAAGGTGTGTTTGGATATCGTTTTTTGCTGAAAATTGAAAACTTATTGTTGAAAATAATAAAAAATTAATTTTTGGGTAATTGTTCACTCCCCCAAATACTGTTCATGGGTCTTAATACACTGTTCATGTCCCATGAATAGTGCAAGAGGCGCTGGTAAAAAAAAAAAAAAACATAGACAAAACGCTAAACGTGGACGCTGGATGTAAGATCCAAAGGGGTACTTAGCACTCAAAAACATTATGAGTGAAAAATGTTCCTCATAAATTATCAACTTCCTTCACTGTGTTATTTTAAAATTTCATCCTCGTTTGTACTTTCATTCTGTTGGGAAAGGTTAATTATTCAATCTCATTTCGAATTTTAAGTGGGTAAAATGATTCTATGGGTCCTATGTTAATTAAGCATGTCAAACATGCCTAATTACCTTTAATCAGATCCCTGAAAATTCTCAAAAACCCCATGCCCACACGAAACTAAAATGTTGGATTTTTCTTCATTGTTTTTAGAATCCAATGCAAATACTCCGGCTTTCCCTCAAAAGTGGGGCCGAAAGGTCCCCTTCATGTACCAAAACCCAAGTACATATTTTCACATTGTGATTAAAAACTAAACTAGTTGTATAGGGTAAAGGCCATTTGTAAAAAATTGGTGATTGGCGCAGACAACCTCAACTCTGCAGCTTGGTTCATGCACTTTGGCTAAAATAGGCCGATGAGTTTTGTTTGGTACAAGAAGATAAAAGCATCTTTATCAAAAATAAATAATAGTGTATTTTTGTTCATAGGACAAAGAAAAAAAAAAGTACTAATAATAAAGCATCGATTAAAATAGAAAAATGCTATGGTAAAACTGCGTGGTACGAATGACAATACAAGGCCAAAATCAATCGTGATCAACCTCAAGATTGAAAACAGGACAATCATGGTAAATTGTACATCTCAACTCAAGACAAGAGTGCAATGCATATGTACAACCATACATAATAAATGAGTGTGAAAATTGATGTTTAAAATTTATCGGTGGAGAAAAAATATCTATGAATGCATTGGACATTGATTTAGTAAGTATTTTTAGAAAATTTTTTATTAGAAAAGAAAAAATAATTAAATTTTTATATATTTATCATAAAAATTATGTTAAAACTTTTCTAAAATAATTTATTAAGAAAGGACTTAAAAACACCTATTAATCATACCCTATTTCTTATTTAGGCTCACATTAATGTGATATTTTCCTAATTGCTATTGTGGTTTCCTGCTCCACTTTTATTTAGGCAGTGCTAATTTAGAAAACTAAAAAAGTAAAAAGAAAAAAAAATGAGATTCAACTTATATTTAGAAAAATGTTACGTTCACAATATTTTCACAATAAATTATAGATGGTAAATTGTTATTAGTTCAAATTTAAATTTATCATTTGAATTACTTTTTTGTCTACTAATAACAATTTATAATAATTTATCACTTATAATTTATTGTAAAAATATTATGAAAACGTTGTGGAAATATTATTACTTTTATAATTATATCTTACATCCACCGCATGATTTTCCAATTTTATCTGAGTAAAGTGGTTCAGATGAGATGAGGTTGTAGTACTTTCAAAGTAAAGTGCAAGAAAGAACATTAGAGTGAGTAGAAACATGGTTATCATTCACTAAAATTACTCTTTTGCATGCTGTAATCCTTTCAGATTATAAAGTAGAAATTAAGGTATTTCATTTCTGTATTGGGACCAAGACTTTAATCACCAGGACCACGACCTGACCAGAAACCACTTTATTAGACAGTAAATAATGTTTTGTTTTGTTATAATTATTGACTTCAACTTCACGTTGTTCCAAAGTGTAACCCAGACGATCTGTTTACGTAATGGATTACTCTGAAATTGTGCATTAATTCTTGTTTTTCTTTCTTGCTGTGTTCTGTTCTCATTTCCTTTTTCCTTTGGACTGTTGAATGAAAATTGTTAGAATAGATAACTACGTGGATTGTGGGATCAAAATTCGAGTTTGCAAAGCATGTAACACGAAAAATTATTTACTTATCTTTTGAAACAATCTTATGAGATCATCGTTTTATGATATTTGAAACTCATATATGTGGGATTTGTACATATTGTGAAATAAATGTTTTATGAAACTATCTTATCGAGTAGTACTTTTTTTTTTTGGGTGTATTAGGCATAAGGAAAAAAAATAAAAAACAAAGAACAAAAGGAAAAAATCCAAAATTTTTATGTTTGTTATAAATTTAAACCTTATATATTTAATTGTATCAATTTAAAATCAACATTTGTCAAAAAGTCTTATAACTCAATTTACTCTTCTTTGGGAATATTTAGGGTTCAAATCATTTTCTACCATTGTTATATCTAACAAATTATATATATATATATATATATATATGTGGGTACCTAAGGCATGCTTGGCAACGTTCTAGGCATGCTTGCAACATCCTTGGCTGTCCTCGGCATGCTTAGTAACGTCCTCGGTATGCTTGGCAACGTCTTTGGCCGACCTCGGCATGCTTAGCAACGTTCTAGGCATCCCGCGCACATCGAATAGACTCTACACTTTCATTCCTGTGATAATCGAAATTCTTGTCTATTTGTGAAAGAAATCTAACATCAATACACACACAAAAAAACACTGTTTTACTAAACTTATATAGCTCTATTTTATTGCTTCACATTAGAGAGGGCATTGCCAAAGAGGCCACTTCAACTTGTATTGCTTATTGTTTTATTTTCTCACATTTAAGAGAGGTATTTTTACCCAAAAAAAAAAAAAAATATATATATATATATATATATACACAAACTCATTTGAATCCATTACCGTTTTCTCTCTAACTCAAAGTCTTATAAAAAATTACCACCCTTGTCTTCCCTAAGGGAAAAAAGAAAAAAAGAGAAGGTTGTTTTTGATGCATGCTTATTGCTTTCAAATTTCTTGTTTTTAGGCAATAATAATAAAGTAAGACTCAATTTTTAATTGTTATATTAATAAAACTATGTGTGATTAACGAGTGTTGAAGCATATTGGTTAAGGTCAAGTTTTACATTGCAATACTGACTTTTTTTTAGACAATTGAGCCACTTTCAATTAAAGAAATATTTATTTATTAAGTTTTACTATTTTCAAATATAATGAAACTTGTTAAATTCATCATTAACGAGAATGTACCTCGAAACTAGTTAACAAAAACCATAAAAAAGAAATTGAGATCTACTAATTTTTTTTTTTTATCTTATTTACTTTTACATATCACATTATGTGAGATAATTACATGGTGCAGCATGTTCCAAATCAATAAAAATGTGGGGTTAAAAGTTAAAACTGACTTAATTAAAGATATAAAGTTTAATCTTGTACATGTAAAAAATTAATTGAATTTTTTTTTTCTTTTGGGATTTTTAAGAAAAAACAAAAGCAAAGGAAAGGAAACGCTCTAGGTGTGAAAAGGGTTGGGGTTAAGGTTGGTTGTGGGTCCTATCATAAAACGCAATAAACCCGTGCTCTGCTCACTGTCCCCTGGATCCCTCAATTATTATCACCTTCTTCTTCACTCCACCGCTCGCAGTATTGTCACTGTGTCACACACTTTCTCATCCGTACAAATCACAACAAAGGAGTGAAAGAATAAAAAAAAATATTTTACCAAAAAAAAAGAATAAAAAAATAGGAGTTTCGGTCCAAATTTTTTCACAATTTTGCTACGTTCGTAAGTAAAAAATCATGAAATTATGAATATATATGGACCTATTATTTTATTTTAGCCGCTCAAAGATGGCCATGTGGCTGAAAATTTTTGTAAACTTACTCAAAAAATACTCACTCAGATCAGGCTCAGCTAAGCTTTTTTTTTGAGAATCATCAGGCTCAGCTAAGCTAAGCTCACTTTTCTAAGTTTTCTTTTATAAAATATTCATACTCGCAACACAGTCACGCGTATTCTCACACTCCCACATTCAAAATCCTATGATTAATCATTAATATTTATCTATCTTTTTCACCAAAAAAAAAAAAAAAATTTATCTCTCTCTCTCTCTCTCTCTCTCTGTCTCTGTCTCTCTCTGTTTTTTATACTTAAGTTTTAAGCGGCTTTTGAATGTTCAAACTAGAATCGCGGCTCAAATCTCTTTATCCGTGTTTATCTTTACCCCGTTGTTTGTCTCTATCTTTTTCCTCTGTGCCTGTCCCTTTCTATTGCAAAGAAAAAATCAAAGAAGCTCTGTGCTTTTCACAGACAATCGAAACCAGAGCTTCTTCTGAAAAGTCTTTATATATTTATAAAAAAAAATACCCTTCTTTTGCATTGTGCACACAACAATTTTATACTTGTATTGCCAAAATTTTTGGCTACATCTCCTCCATTTTCTGCAAACTCAAAAAATTCAATTTGGGTCTTACTCAAAACCACCATTAATGGAAGCTTCCTCATCTCCAATCTCCATCCAAACCACACCACTTCAAGACCACCCAGAGGCTTCACCAAAGCCCTACAAAAAAAGCTTTGTCACAACTCTAATGGAAGCCGCAGCACTTCGTTCTCATTCCTTCAAAGAAGACACATACTTCATCTCCAACCTCAAGTCCTCAGAGAAAAAAGCTCTCCAAGAGCTCAAAGACAAGCTTGTAGCTTCTGAAGCCTCCGATTCATCCATGTGGGGTGTTCCTCTATTGGGTGGTGAGGACAAAGCCGATGTGATACTGTTAAAGTTTCTAAGAGCTAGAGATTTCAGGGTCTCTGACTCACTCAACATGTTGCTCAAGTGCTTAGCTTGGAGGAAAGAGTTTGGAGCAGATAATGTGGTTGAAGAGGAACTTGGGTTTAAGGAACTTGAGGGCGTGGTGGCTTATATGCATGGTTATGATAGAGAGGGACACCCTGTGTGTTATAATGCTTATGGGGTTTTTAAAGACAAGGAAATGTATGAGAGGATCTTTGGTGATGATGAGAAGCTTCAGAAATTTTTGAGGTGGAGGGTTCAAGTGCTTGAGAGAGGGATTAATCTTCTGCATTTTAAGCCTGGTGGGGTTAACTCTATTATTCAGGTAACCGATCTCAAAGACATGCCCAAAAGAGAGCTCAGAGTCGCTTCTAATCACATTCTCTCTTTGTTCCAAGATAACTATCCTGAAATGGTGGCTCGTAAGGTAATAAATTTTCCCATTTGATTTTATAGACTCAAATGTTAAAAGCATTTGGTGTTTAAGGTTCATAGTAGTAGTAAAAAAAGTACATGTTAATTAAATGAGGAACAGAGTGTGTGGCTTAAGATGGACCGTAGAAAAGAATGCATGTGGCCAAACACTAATTAGTAATACATAGTAGATCCCAAAATTTTGGAGCCTAGTCTTGAGTGTTTGTTGTATATTGATATTGGGAGAGTATGACTTCAGATAGAATTGAATGACGGAAAAGAATGTTTATGGCTGGCCCTGATTAGATCTCTCAAAATTTTTGGAAGTAGGCTTGGATGTTGATATTGTATTTGGTGTATGCATTTCTAGTTTGGCTTTTCTGTTTGTTTGGGGGGTTCAGATTTATTTTTTCAATATTTCATGTTAGTCTAGTAGGGATTCATATTTCATAGTAATCATAAAATTTTGGGATTAAGGCTTAATGATTGTTGAATTTGGTGTTGGAACTTCTTGTTTGGCTTTTTTGTGTGTCTTCCATACTGATACTTGTGTCTATCTTTTGGGTTCAGATTTTTATCAATGTTCCATGGTACTTCAGCGTGTTGTATTCGATGTTCAGTCCGTTTCTAACTCAGCGAACTAAGAGCAAGTTCGTGATCTCTAAGGAAGGAAATGTTGCTGAGACACTCTATAAGTAAAGTCTCCCTAGTTTCTCTTGCTTTCTTCTTTTACCATCAATAATTTATTCTATTCAATACTCTCTCTGCTCTGTCTATTTCTGGTTTGTTGTGTGTAAATTTGATTGGGAATCTTCTTAGGATTTTTTTTGTTACTTTTTCTTTTCATTTCACTATTTTTTGCAAAGGGATCAAAGATTCCCAATTGGCTTTTGATTTTTTCTGTCTACTTCTCCATTTTTTAACTTCGGTTTTGTTCCATTGTTAAAGACAAATTCTTCTCTCGTTTGTTGTTTCTGTACGACCCTTTTACCTACCAGTCCTTTTTATTTTTTTGGGTAATTCCAATTTACGTTCACATTGTTCACAATTTGAGCTTGTTTTTTGAAATGGGTTTTGCTTTTCTGGACAGGTTTATTAGGCCTGAGGACGTTCCTATTCAGTATGGTGGACTGAGTCGACTCAGTGATTTGCAGAATGGTCCTCCAAAACCAGCCTCCGAGTTCACTGTCAAAGGCGGAGAGAAAGTTAATATACAGATAGAGGGGATTGAGGTTCTTTTATTATCTTTACTTAAATTTTTATTTCGGTTCTCTTTAATATGTAGTGTTGCTAATTTAAATCTATTAATAACATTGAAAGCCTAAAAATTAGGTGTTAGTCATTTCTACATGAAGGGTGTGGCTTCAGTCCAGTGTCTTGTGACACTGGACCTGCTGCGATCATGACACGTGTCTGAAGATGGACACGAGTCATGATCGTAGCGGGTCCAGTGCACGGGAGGCAAAGGAATTATTCAATTCAATCTTTAAATTGCTTTCAAGGCTTTTGTTAACATGGGACTAGGATCCTTAAAAGATTTTAGGTAACTGCATAGTAGAATTCCAAATGACTTTTGAGTTTTGACTATCATTATTAGTTATGATGTGATACAATTTAATGTAATTATTTCGAAATGGATGGATAAGATTTAAGAGTTTTATGATGAAGTTTCTCTACTAACTGGTGATAGTTTCTCCCAAATAAAAATACTTGTGATAAAATAATTATGGGTCATGCTAACGAGTGCTTTAAGGACATTCATTAACAATCCATTTTAGGAAAGTTTTGACATCACTTTTATAAGAAATTAAAAAAAAGCTGTCAAAACATTAATTGTATTTTTTTTTATTTTTCCATAAAAACTTTCTTTAACTGGATTCTTAACCAATGTTCTAAGGGTACTCATTAGCATTTCTCAATAATTATTAAGTAATTCTGGAATATAATGATTCAGTGATCCCTTGTCTTACATTTATGATGAATCCTACTAACTAAATTCATGGTAGGATTTATAGGAATGTGAGAAGATGGATTATCATGTTGGCATATTGTAAGGGAAAAGTTGTACTATTCCCGTATATATCGTCTTTATACATTCTTCAAAAAAATTAAATTCTAACTGCCTGCAAATATCTACTGAAACAAATTAAATACTGTTGTGATTAGTCCATTTCTATTTTCAAATAGTGTGTATTTTATATGCTTGCATGTTGAGGATACTTACTAACAAGATCTTTGTTTGAATTCTGGTCAAAGCTCTATTATACATGACAAATTTAATAATGGCCAGTAATTGTATCTTATTAGGCTGGTGCAACTATTACTTGGGACATAGTGGTTGGAGGCTGGGACTTAGAATACAGTGCTGAGTTTGTGCCCAGTGCACAAGGTAGCTACACCATCGCTGTGGAGAAGCCTAGAAAGGTTGCTGCTCCTGAAGAAGCAATTCACAACTCATTCACACCACATGAACCCGGCAAAATGGTGCTCTCTGTGGATAACACAACCTCCAGGAGGAAAAAGGTCGCCGCTTATCGTTACATCGTGCGCAAATCCACCGCATTAGTACCCACTACCTTCAATTATGCTAATTAAAAATTAAAGGGTGTTTTTGATCTTGTTACTATGTTCTTTTGATGAGGGGGCTTTGATTAATCGTGTGTTACAGTGGTGAAACTTTGTCAGTCTTTACTTGAATAGTTACTAGCGTAATGTATAAAAAATGGTGGTATTATATATTGCTTAGTGTAGACGAAGAGTTGATTAACTTTGCTTATATAAGTGCATGTTCCCTTTTGTCCCCATCTCTGCTTCTGTATAAAGAGTGATTCTGATTTGAGAATTTCCAACTAAGTTTACTTCATAACACTTTTTATAACTCTTTCTTTTTCATAATTGTTGATATGGCCCAATCGATGCATAATAATAAAAGTAGTGACAGTAATAGAACTAGTTGAAGGTAAAGTGTTGTTATGCTAATCACAGTAAAAAAAAAAATGTGGAAAAAAGTGGTGTAAAACCCTAATTTGCCTTGTCTTGGTGCGTGGCAAAGTGGGATATGATTTTTTTTTTTTTTTTTTTTTTTGGTTTTTCAGTGTTTCCTCAACTTTCAATCAGAGATTAATCACTATTTGTGTCGGGAGTACCCATGAAGGGGTAAAACACTAGTCTAGGAAATTTTTTTCAAAATGTAGGTAGCAGGACTCGAACTAAAGAGCACACTTAGTCGAGTCCAGTATAAGCATTTTGAGACTAAGAGCCCAACCAACTCGATCAATCCGGACAAGTGGTTTTTTGTTTTGGTGCAGTGAGTATTGATAAAAGAAATTGGTTGCAGGTACCTAGTTTGCATTATGTCTTGGTCGTGAAAGGGATTGCTTAATGGTCACAATCTTTTTGTACAGTTCTCTTTGTTTTGGTCTCTTTAATTCAGGAGTGTTTTTGGGGTTATCAAAAGTGGAGCTGGTGGGAGAAGAGAGATATTGACTGGACATGGTGGTAGTTGTCTTTTGCCGTGTCTTCTTATCTTTTTTCTGAAGGTGTTGGTAGGATATGATGTTACGGTCCAGAACATACATTTTTGGATAAAATACTCTTTAACACATTGTTGGGCTAACATTTTAAAAGTGTTAGCTTTTCGTATTATCAAATAAAAAAATAAAAAAGAGAAAAGAAATGAAATGATAGGAAAATCCGAACAAAAATGTGACCGGGGTTTAAAAAGTGTGGTGTGTTGTTGAAATTTGGTATGTTTTTATAGACTTTTGGTACGTGAGAAATGTCAAATTTAGGTGCATGTTTGGTTTAAAGCCTCATTTAATTTTTAGGTATGAGTATGTTTTATCATTACGTAAGCAAAAATGTTACTCCATTGTGTAGCTTCTTAAGATCTTAAGTCTTAACTAAAAAAAATGTAGTTGTACCTTTATTCAGTAAAATTTACTTAATTGAACACAAACACCTACAGTTTCTGTTCACTTGGGTACTCATTAAAAAAGAAATTTGAATTTTGGCTTCTTTTAAATATGAAAATTATTGAATAAGAATAAGAAATGCTACCTTCATAACTTTTTTACAATACTTTTACACCAAATCATTGGTGATAAGTTGTTATTGGTTTTAATTTGAATCCACAATTAAAATTACTTTTATACCTACTAGTAACAACCAATAACAAACTATCACTTAAAATTTGTTGTGGCAGTATTTTGAACATAACATTTCTCTTATTGAATACTCCTACATTGAGTTGATTCTCTTTCCTAACATGATTGGTGGATCTCATTATAAATTAAATTAGTATTCAGTTAATAAGCAAAGCCTATTAGTTGAGCTTGAGTTTTTTTTTTTTTTTTTTGGCAAGTGATAAATTGTTTTTGGGTAGTTGCTTAAGCATTCATTTAAAGAGGTATTTGTTTATCAACTTTTTCTAATTTTCAATGCATTGTGACTTGCTCGATTCCTTCTTAATCAATGCATTTATGCACTTGTTAACATATTTCTTTTTTGATGAATGTTAACGAATTTCATTTAATTAATGGGATTCATTATCATGTGTGATTAAGAAGTATCATATCACAATATTGAGTAATTATACATTCTTAAAAAAAAAAGTATAAGATAGATTGTGTAGTGTTTCGGTTTTATATGGAGTTTTTTTTAATGTTTATATAATTTATACTCCTAGTGGATTAGAATATTAGATATCATGGATTTGTATCTTCAAATTTCAAAAGTGAATTATTAAAAAAATAAAAAATTTGTTCGAGAGTCTTGTATCTTAACTTATATCTTTTAATATATACGGTAAAAACATAGGTTCAAATTCTCTTACTTTGTATTATCTAATTAAAAAGAAAAAAGAAAAAAAAAAGAGCAAAATACCATACCTTAAACTGGGGTCATATAAAAAGAAGGGTTCAATTTTCACAATGCCCAAAGCAACCCAGGTGAAAAATGCATCAACTTATGTTTTTTGCTTAAGCCATAATTCAGAATCAAAGCATGTGTCAAGTGCCTCTGAGCAAAACCCAAAAAAGAAAAAAAAGAAAAAAAAAATTAAAGTCAGAAAAATTGCAGGCTTTAATGTATTTAATGGGCCGTACACTGATGTTTGAAAAAGTCCAAGACACACAAATCTTTTTCACAACAGCATTGTGGCCAAAATTTGTGGTCCTATAGATTCATAGAATAACCTTTGATGTATTAGTATGATCCAAATTCCAAGGGGCCTTCGTTGGTTTTTTCTTCTGCAATGACGAAAAATTGGAATAGAGTAGAGTGTTGTCCACTCAATAATTGTCGTACATTGTGTTGTACATCAGGTGGCAGCAATGCATGCAATCTCCTTCAATTCAAATTGTACCATCAGAGCAATCTACACTTTGATCAACACCTCTATATTTGTCCTTAGCTCCACACCGACGTACTTCTTCTCATTTATTTTTATTTTTATTTTTATTTTTTCAAAAGGTTAAAAAGGCAGGGCCATACTCTCCTTTATCTTTATCTTTATGTCATCTTGTTGATGGGAAATAATTCAGTGAAGACTTTTTTTATATATATATATATATTTATTTGATAATTCGATATTTGAGAGGTAAGATTTGAATAATCGTTGGAAATATTTAGTATCAAGTTGCAACTTATAAGAGGCTTTGGCAATGAATACTATTTTTTTTTTGTCAAACACTTAAAAAAAAAAAAAAAAAAATTCTATAGTTACAAGAATGTGGTAAAAAGGATTTAAATGTTAGGCATCTTTACTAGAAACAACTGAAAGTATTAGTTCAACTGCAAGACTTGAGCCTTTGTTAGTTTATTTTAAGCAACATTTTAAGAATTTCAAATATATTTACACACATTTTCGCATACTTTCACTTACACGTATATCAAAAACACTTAAGTCTTAAACAATATTACTCAAACTTCTCTACCAAACACCCCCAACTTGTTAGAGTTGTTTAAATTAACTACAAGTTTTAGTTACCTAGCTTCTAGTCTATTAAGTATTCCTGTCTTATTTAGTAGTATATATAATCCAAACAATTACTTTGGTTTGAGTTTGAAAGGAAGAGAAAGCATTTATATATATATATATATATTGGTTTTCCATAGCATGTGCTCCTTTATAATTGTGAAGTAAAAAAAAAAAAAAAGAAAAGAAAAGGAAAGAAAAGAAAAATATATGTGATACATAATAAGATAAATTATTGAGAAAAAAGAGACCTAAAATTGGTAATAGTATCTCATCAATCAAAGATATGCATGCTCTCATAGTGTGTGAAGTGTGAACCCTACATGTCTGCGAGGCCACACGATATAAAGTGAGAGGAAAGATAAATATAGGTGATACATAATAAGATAAATTATTGAGAGAAAAAAAGACCTAAAATTAGTAATAGTATCTCATGAATCAAAGATATGTATGCTCTCATAGTATGTGAAGTGTGAACCCTACACGTTTGTAAGGTCCACACGATATAAAGTGGGAGGAAAGATAAATATATCGTACATGTTATTTATACCTCTTCTCACAAGTCACAAGTGAGCATTCCATTTTGGTAAAAAGATACAGAGGAGGTACCCATAGTTATTGGGTTTTGGAATAGATTTTAAAACCCAAACTGTCCCTCGGTTCAATTTTCACTCAATTATTTTGATCGCCTTCGTTTTGGGCGAACCATGACCTGTGCTTCCCAGTTATAATAAAAATCCAAGCGTTCGTCTGGTGGGCTCTTTTTAACTGAGATTCAATATTTGTATATTAATTGGGTTTTAGTGTTTTACTAACCTATGAAGTAGGTAGCCAGGACTGAGAGTTAAAAAGATGGGTCTATTATTGATTACATATGGCGGTTCTAACTTTTGGCTCTACTACTATTTAGTCGCTTGAGGGATTTGTGTGTGTGTGACTTTGATGTTGGGTAAGGACAAAAGAGTTTTTTTTTTTTTAATTTTTAAAGGGCTAAGTTTTTTTGTTTTGGATAAAATTGATTAATTAAGTTTATTTTGTTTTAGATTCACTATTAGTAACTTTTGTTGTTGTGCTAATTTTTTGGGCTTGTATATTTTGTTTTAGATTTTAGATCTATTGACTTTTTAATGGTTTTTACGAGGAGGAATACTAGAGCTACAAACTTTTTTACAAATTGTTGATATAGTGAGTGATTATTGGTAAGTCAAAAAGTAGTGTAAGTGGTGGGCCAAGTGCGAACCAATATGAATTTTCTATCTCAATAGTTTGTAAAAATATTGTAGAAAATTTTGTGACAATAACATTACTCTTAAAAGAATTAATGATATTATTAAAGGGGGCAAAGTGTAAATTTATAGAAAAAAATTGCTAAAATTAGTACCACTACAAAAATTACTTTTTTTGCCTATCAACAACAACTAGTAATAGTAAGTTCCAGTTAACTCAATTGGTAAAGTCTCTGATGGTTGAATAAGAGATCTGCGGTTTAATCCCCGCCTATACTAAAAACCGATTAGTGTCTTGGTATGATGATTCTTTATCATCAAGAACGGATGCTATATAAGTTGAAAGTCTCTCTAAAAAAAACAACTAGTACCAGCTACCACTAAAAGTAAATGCTGATTAGATCAAGGAAAATTAGTTCAAGGAAGGAGAGAGAATTACAACCCACACCCACTTAACGGAAGTAGATGGAAGGAGTGAATTGACAAGAAGTTTGTCAATTGACTAAAAAATAATAATAATAATAATAATACAAAACTCGATTGAATTTTAAACAAAGTTAGAGGAGGTAAATTATAAAATTGTCTTTTTTGTCCCAGTCGTGGATTATTAACCTACGTTGTTTTGAGTTTATAATCACATTTACCAGCTGTGTAACTAACAGAATTAGGACTAAATTTGAAATTTCAATCTTGTTTTCTTGCTTGTTTAAAAGATGTTCCTCCTGATATCAAAACTGTGATTCTTGCCGATTTGATAAGTAGTCATGAATGGAAGTTACGATGTTCCTTCTATAAAAAGAAGATAAAGAAAAAAGAAATTGATACATAACCTCAAAAACCACTACAAAAGTGCATAAATCTTGCAGTCATAGAAGAGGGTTTTAAAGGACTTTTTCTATTCAAACACTACCGATGTGGAAAGCTATGTAAACTGTAAAGCCTAAGACACTGACACTACAGGGGAAGGGGAAAGCTATGTAAAGCCTTTAAACTTGAGATAATTAAATCAATTTTTTTTTATAGATTAGAAGCAAAAATTAAAATCACCTAAAGGGTTTGTAATTTACATTTTAGTCATTTTATGAAGTGACTTTGAGCCTTTTGTAATGTCTTTTTGACAACTAACTTAAACTAATTGAAAGCTCCAAACCGACACAATGTTGCCCTCTTGCACATCACATTCGCAAAGGATTTCATGTTTAACTACATTGTCCTGAATTTTTGCAACTCGGCAAACCAGAAAGAAAGAAAAAAATGATAGGCAAACGTGTCAAAAAGCTGACCCAGATTAGGACACGCCAGCTCTAAAAGCCTTGAACGTGTCTTACATGCAGTAATCCGTGGAGCCTTATATAAACATGTTACATGAATTTCCACGACCAAATCCAAAAATCACACTGAAAATCTTGAAAGAAAGCAAAGCATGGCACAGGCAACAGTTACACCGCAAGATCAACAGGCAGAATATTTTTCCTTGTTGAGTGGTCACACCATACCAGCGGTTGGGTTTGGCACTTGGAAATCTGGTTCAAAAGCTGGCGAATCTGTGTTCACTGCCATTGTTGAGGTACTGCATGCCTACAATTGTTCTTTTAGGCATGTCACTAATCTAACCTATAAAGTTCTATAAATTGGACATGAATTCATGTGCTATGTAGATCTGTATTATTGAGTCTATTATATATGAATCATTTATATCACCGTCAAATTCAGATAATTATTTTGTAACATGCATGGGACATGTTACTTTTGCCTAAAAAAGCAGCACCAGCATGCTCTGGAAAACAACAAACCTCATTGATATTTTTTTTAACAGACAAGGAATGCTGATCTTTCCAGAGACAATGAGTTATTACTAACTTCTTTGTGACATTACGGGCATTGATTTTAGGAAAATGCTAGCGAGTGCTCTTAAGCCACTGATTAAAAATCTAGTTAAAAAAATTTTTATGAGAAAGAAAAAAAAAATGTTTTGACAGTTTTTTTTTTTTCATTTTCCATAAAAATGATGTCGTCAAAACTTTCCTAAAATGAATTGAGGCACTTGTTAACATGACTCTTGATTTTATTACTAACTTCTCTTCATGCTCTGGTTGATTCTATCTATAGTTTCGTCCGAGAGATCTATGCTATATCTAGCTTCTACTTGTAGACTAATAATATCAATTGGGTTTTTGACCATTAATGCTGCAGGCTGGTTATAGGCACATAGACACGGCTGCGGCGTATGGAGTTCAAAAAGAGGCATGGCTCTCACTATCTCTCTCTCTAAAGTCTAAACTCTTTTATAACCCTTTTTTTTAAAACAAATCTTTTCCAACTTAGTACCATAGTGATCTATCATCTATACAATACAGCAAGATAATTTTCTTTTTTACACGTATCTGCTGACAGGTTGGGCAGGGACTCAAGGCTGCCATGTCGGCAGGAGTTGAGAGGAAGGAACTCTTTGTTACTTCTAAGCTATGGTAATTAATATATGATAGTTAATAGATTAGTAGTATTAATATTAATATTATATATAACTATATAAGTTTGTGGTAAAGTCTTAAACACAAATTAAAAAATAATTATTTATTTTTTATGATTGATTTAGTACTATTTACTATTTAGCACAAATTTATGAATATTTTAAGCTTATTAATGTATAATAATAATAATAATGTATTTCCAACTCACATAATCATGAGTCTCATTCATCAAAAACTTAGAACTTAGGGTTTGTTTGTGATCCGTTTATTTTGCTGAAATTTAAAATTTTTTTTACTGAAAGTACTGTAAATAAAAGTAAAGGTTAGTTGAAATAGTACAATGGGACCTATGAATAGTACCAAAAATAACAGTGAGACTCATGAATAATAACAAAAATAAGCAAAATAGTAAAATAAGTTAGCCAAACAGACACGTACTATTTTTTTGAGATGGAAGTATAACGATCAACTCTAAATTTTACCGCAAAAGATAATAAACTAATGTCATAGTGAATGTGATTTGTTTCACATCAACGAGATGATAAATGAGGGTTTGCATTGTTTTAGTGAATTGATAACACATTAATTTTATCTACTAAAATTAGTATTATACCTAAGAACACACTTTAAAAAAAAAGTTTATGGAAAATTCCCTGCTCTTACATTTTTTGTGGATTATGTTATGTTTCAATGACTTGCAAATTGAGATTGTTGTCACCTCTACAATTAATCTGAATTACCTTTTGTTTTGGGGGTAAGTTTGTGGAAGCATTTTACAAGAAATTGACAACAACTTTAACATTTTCTAATTGCTAGATGTTAAATTGCTAGCCTTTTGTAATAATTTAAGAGTAACTTTATGTTCTCCAAAATAGATGTCAATTGATTAAGACTATTAAAAGGCACAGGTTAGTTAAAAATCGAGTCCACGAGGAGTATGATAACCAAAAGCTCATTTTTGTGTTATGTGATGGTGAATTCAGGTGCTCTGATTTGTCCCCAGATATGGTTCGTCCAGCACTGAAAAATACCCTTCAAGAGCTCCAACTTGATTACCTAGACCTTTACTTGGTAATTTTTGTATATACTCTGTCTTAGCTAGCTTTTGTTACATATAAATAATGCAAACATGAGAGGTTGTGATTCCATTGCATGGCAGATTCACTGGCCTTTCCACCTTAAAGATGGTGCCAGCAAACCCCCCAAGCCTGGTGATATATTGGACTTCGACATGGAAGGGGTTTGGAGAGAAATGGAGAAGCTTGTCAAGGAAAATCTCGTTAAAGACATTGGGGTTTGCAATTTTAGTCTTAAGAAGCTCAATAAGCTACTGGGCATTGCCCAAACTAATACTATGCCCTCTGTGTGTCAGGTGATAACATTAAAATATGCAGTAATTGAATTGAAGTTTAGTTTTCCAGATATAATTGACAACAATATGCAGTATAGACACATCTTTTCTTGGAAATGTTTTCACATTTTACAGCGGTTAAGGTGACAAATTGTTAGTGATAGACATATCAAAATCTCAGTGATGAGACATGCGAAAATTAATAATAACTTGTCAACTTAGCCAATTAAGTTTTAAAAAATTTTGAAGCATTAGTATTACTTGATTGACATAAGAACTTGGTATTTATATATAAAAAAATGGAATGTAGCATTATCAACATTTTATTTTGAGGTTATTTTTGTGTGTTTTTGGAGCTCAGATGGAAATGCATCCTGGGTGGAGAAATGATAAAATGCTAGGGGCTTGCAAGAAGAATGGCATTCATGTCACTGTAAGATTAATACTAGCTTATTTGGATGACTTATTAGAATATTTGTTATATGGTTCTGTTTGTAATTTTGGACAAGCATAATTTAATTCCTTCTTCCTAGGCTTACACACCACTGGGCTCATCAGAAGGAGGTAGAGATCTGATCCATGATCAGACTGTAGAAACGATAGCAAGGAAGCTTAACAAGAGCCCGGGTCAGGTGCTAGTGAGATGGGCCATCCAGAGAGGAACAAGTGCGATTCCCAGATCAAGCAATCCAGAGAGGATCAAAGAGAACATCAAGGTCTTTGGGTGGAAAATCCCAGAGCAAGACTTCCAAGCCCTTTGCAGTATCTCAGATCAAGTATGTCTAACTCTAATTCCATCTTGTCAGATATTTTTCAATTCAATAATAAGTTTAGGGACACAAATTTTTTACAATTTATAATGATTATTAAAGTGCATAGAGTATCACACGAACGTAATGTTATTTCAATCACAACTTATCATATTAGTAGTTGTGAACAAGATTCTAGAACTTTTTGTACTCCTTAGCATTGCTCTTTGGAATTTGGTGCTATGTATTGGCAATTGTATGCATCAATTAGGCCACATTGATAGAAATGTGTGACATTAACTTTGGTTATGGGTGCAGAGACGAGTCCTGGATGGTGAAGATTTGTTTGTGAACAAGGAATCAGGGCCATTCAGAAGCGCAGATGATATATGGGATCATGAGGATCAGTGACTAGCTTATGAGGTAGCCCCTAGAATGGACCTCAACTTTTGGGGAATGAGCTTGAGCTCAGCTCAATGACTTTCTTGTACTGTTCCAACAAAATAAATAAAGTTTTTTAATTTTCAAATTTACAAGGCAATTGCTTATATGAAAATTATGACATGGGATTATACAAAAGATGGGATTATATGAAAATTAGCTTAAGCTTTTTTATTTTATTTTTTTATTGTATGGATAGCAAGGTCCTACTAAGAGGTTGGTCCAGTGAGGGGTTGATCTGGTCAATGTTTTTAAGGTTTATTCCCTAGTGGTGGGATTAGACTTGCTTAATTAATAGTGTTCTAAGAGTCTTGGACTGACGTCTACCACGTTTTCATTAGCATTAATTTGGTGTATGTACAACGAACGCTAACCATTAATTAGCATTATTTTGGTAGATGAGAATTTTTTACTTACAGAAGTTACAACTCAACAAACAAGTAGGTGGATAGGATTTAAAATTTAAAACAATGTCATTAAGTTATAGAAGAGCTTAATAGAGAACTAAACAATGTTATTACGCTATAAAGATCTTGCTGGATAGATAGGATTTTAACAGATTTAATAATGGTTAAGTCATGCCATGAGTTCTAGTTAATTCAATAAATATAGAGTTCTAGTAAAGGACTTGGTTTGTATGGTCGGGGAAAAAAAGAAAAAGAAAAACCATGTATATGTATTAGTACATAGATTTTTTTTTTAAAATTTATTTATTTAAATTAGTGTGACACTGAGAATACACTGTTAGTTGATTCTCCCAAAAAAAGAAAAAAAAAACCACTTCGGTTAATTCAAATCCAAATATTAACATCTAGCTTTTATTTATTTATTTATTATATATAAAAAAAGAGCTAATTTTGCTTTCCCCTCAACTTGGGCTTTAATTTATTTGAAGAGTAAAACTATGGTTTGTTAGTTTCAGTGCATTAGCTTTTTCTAAATTAAATTTTAAAAAAGGGTGCTGTTAACTAGTGTTGTATAGCACCCGATAATGTGATAAAATTTAAAATAAACTATTCACGTTTTTTTTAAGGGATTTGAAAAAAACTGAATATGTATTAATGCTTTTTTTAAAGGATTTGAAAAAAACTGAATATGTATTAAAGTTATATCAGTTTAGATGGAAAAAGTCAAATCATTTTGCAAAATCACAGCTGAAAAGTAAAATTTCCCAATTTCTTGTACAGGTGGGATTTGTAATAGATTATAAATGAACCACGGTTAGTTCATTAACAGGTGCTGGCCGGCACCTGTTAACAAAGTCCTTTAAAAAAAATCCCCTCTTTGTGTTGGTGTTAAGGTAGTTAATTAACAATTTCCTCCGTTTGAATTTAGCCCATTTTTCATTTATGTTTGGCAAATGAACAAATATCTTAAATCCAATACATTTTTGGTTAAATTCAACGAAAATACCATAATTCCAATACATTTTTCATTAAATTCAATGAAATTATAACGGTTACAAATTCAATTCAAGAAAATAGTAATACAGTTTTCAAAGAATTTTTTTGTTGGTGTAGTGTATGATTAATAATTTCTTTAAAAGATTCAATTTCTCTTTTTTCTTGATTTCTTGATGTACGACTAATATAAATAAAATATAAATAGTATTATCCTTTTAAAAAATAATTAAATTCAATGCAGTTATATATTTGGGTTTAATTGAGAAATTTAATGTAACGTTCTATATTTTAAGAAAATGAATTGTACTTAAATTTTAGCTTTGTTTGAATTATCTATAATCATCAATTTGTTATTTACTGCAATTATTTTGACTTATAAGAGGAGCCCAAAAAAAAAAACATTTTGCCCTTTTTATGTTGCCACAACTCAAAATTAGAGAAAAGAGATATATATGTGAATTCGAAGGAATGAAATAACACAGGTAAAACTAAACCCCAATATTGATGGGTTTCAAATAAACTTGTCAATAAATTAAAATCACATTGCTAATTAATGAGCTTCAACCTCATCAAAACGCTTTGATGATTTCCTCCGACTCATAAAGCTGAGAGACCTAGAAATCTTCAATATCGTATTTACTCTACTTACTCCTCCATCAAGAGCACCACACTCTTTCTTTGACCCTATTCTGTCTATCACTGTAATCCTGTTGTCATTCACAATCACAGATTCTGGGCTTTTCCCACAACATTTAATGGACCTATAGTCAAGAAACTTTGGGTTGTTTACATTACTCTTAGTATTTTTAGACATGGGCTTGGTTGTCTGGCTTTTGAAGAACAAGCATATGGCTGCACAGTCATCAACCTTGGAAGTAGGATATTTATATTTCCAGCCATTAATCGCATGAGCTACTAACAATTTGGCTGCCGTGGATCGCCTCTTTGCTGAACCAACTATTCTTATAACTTCGTTATTAGACAATGCATCCCATACCTGCAAAATACATAGTCAAACCAATACATTTTAGCTTATGGAAATTCCATATCCTCACCACATATCACACTGGTTTGTTTCTGATTTATTGGTATATTGTCTGTACATATCATGTGTTAAGTGTGAATATTTTTTTTTTTTTTAAATATGCATCTTGTGTGAAATTGTGGACATTGTGTGCATAGAGTATACATTTAGAGTATAAAACAATAATTTCTCATTAAAAGGACAAGGTAAAAGATATTATTTTGTATATTTGTAGGACTGTACCTCCCACTTACATAAAAGTAAGTCTCATGTTCATGACGCAAGAAATAAAATCACAGAAGGTAAATTATGTGAAATTATTCGCACACATGATGTACTACACTTCCATTTCATATAAATATAAGTAGAATTTTATATAAATATAAGTAGAATTTTATGAGGAAATTCTTTAGCATATTTGGTGTGCTACGTTATCCTCTCATATAACGGTAGACCGATCAATGGATTCTTTACATGAATTGTAGTTTAGTCTATTAAATAATTTGTCTTTATATGTGACTCATACGGAATTTAGATTTTATGTGAGAGGAAAGCATAGCACAATATGTGTATGATATAATTTCTCCTACTTTACAAAATGTCTAAAGCATGTTATTTTATTTTCTACAAAACATATAAGTAGCTTTTTAAATTCTGCATTTTGAATTCTTACCCCATCTGTTGCTAGAACTAAAAATTCATCATTGCTTGTGATTTTCCTATAACAAACTTCTGGAGTTGAGATGAGGCCACAATCTTTGATGCAGAAATCTCCAAAAGCTCTTGACATAGCCAGACCAGGGCAATCACATTCAGGCATCCATACTCTATAAACATCAGGTTCCTCATCTGCCGCGAAAATTCTACCTTCACAACTCTTGATTCTTTCTGCTTCAGCTGAGCCAACATCAGAATAAAAAGGAAAGAGAGAAGATCAATTACATGCTTTGAGGAGAGGAAGAGAAAAAAAACAAAGAAGGATGAAATAGAAATCCTCACAAGGAACACACGGTTTATGGTCAGCTGTGAGTTGAATAGGAACAAGTTGATCATTATCTCCTCTAGTGCCAAGAACTGCTCGAGAATCCCCCAAGTTGGCAATTATTAGGTGGTCATCCTATAAATAGCAATGGCCAACAATAATATAGTTAGAATAACGAATTAAATGATTTAACTCATAATTTTCAAATAATTTAGGCCTTTGCAACACATGGTAGTTTATCACGTTATTAAAATAAGTGACAAATTTGAATTATATTTTTACTCTTTATTCCACGTTTCATTTAAAAGTTAAAAATCTCACATATTGAATCTCATTTATAATGATAATATATATATATATATATATATTTTTTGGTCGGTAGAAATGTACTATACCTACTTAATCTTAACCGTCATCATAAGATTATATATATATGTATATATATATATATAATACATGGATTGTTAAGATTATACAGATATGACTCCATGCTTTTTGGTAGATTAAAGTTGGCAACTAGAAAATGTCAAAGAGACTCTTTCAAATGTGTGTTGAATAATACCTGTTTAACTATAGTTACAGCTGTAGTGCCACTGCAATAGCTATCAATGGAGGAATCTAGACCAAGTTCTTCATCTGTTTCATTGAAAGCTTTGACAAAACTTGATTCCCATGAAGAAAATGAGAGATTTTGACTATTTTCATTGTCAATACTATCATTGCTATCCAGACTGCTGTCACTGTGATCATTATGATCATGGTCCTCTTCATCATCAGCACCAAAGTCTTTGCATCTATTATGTTGTGAGTCTTCTACTGCTGCAGTAAGCTTTGAGGGTAAATTATCACGTACCGTTCGTGCAACTCTGTGACCCAAGGGACCATGACCATCGAACACACCGCAGAATAGCCTTTCTTTATCACCAGTAAAATCCTGAAATATTAATTAAAGAATTCACCTTTTTTTTTTTTTTTTTTGAGTAACAATTATAGGATTCACTTGGTGCTTATATTAAAGCATGAACTTCAAAATAAAATCTCCAATCAAATTTAAAACGTTTTAATTAATTAGATACCATTTTAAAAGTTTATGGTTCTATTGAAACTAGCTGAAACTATAAAGTTTTATTTGTAACAATTTAAAATTTTAGGTTTAGTTTGAAACTTTTGAAATTGTATGTTTTAATTTGAAACTACTCTAGAGCATGGAGTAATAGGTGCAACATGACGGTTTAGCAAAGCAAGAGATAAATACCCAATAGCAGCATTGAAGAGAATTCTGATGAATAACAAAACAAAAACATGTTGGAAATGTTTTGAAATTTTGAAACATGTACACAAAAGAATAATATACAACGTCCATTGCTTTAAACGTCAACTAGTTGGGCATTAATTAGAATAGACATAAACGAAGCATGAATTAAAGCCAAGATATTTATCAATCGCAACAAAATTAAAATAACTTTAGATAGTATACAAACAAAATTAATTAAATTTATAATTTTAAAAAAACGACAGAAAAATGGATATTTGCAAGAACAAGTTTACATAAAACAAAGATAATGGCAAAGAGATTTCTAGTTTATCTGTTATCTCTTGGTATTTCTAATGAAAATTTTTAGGGTTTTAACCCTCTCACCTCCAATTATCGAATTATCAAATAACAAAGAAAATAATGTACCTCCCAAACCGTCATGGCATCTTGATTGGTGCCTTTTCTTCCTTGCTGGGTGTACATTGATATGAAGCTAGAATGTCCTTCCAACCTTATACGAGCCCCACCATCCCCATATTGTGTTTCACCCTCATCAAACTGGTTTTCATTCTCATCCCTATCATCCTCCTTGGCCCTTCCATAATTGACATCCTTAGTACAACAAGCCCCCATTTATGGAAATGCCAAAGCACTTTCTGGAAAGAAAGTGCTGGAAAATGAGGGGAGGATTTCTTAGGGACTGATTGTATGGAATGAGAAACCAAGGAATTAAGAGAATTCAAGGTTACGGGTTTGATGTGTAAAGCTTAGAAAAAGTTGTTTTAGTATTTATATGGTAGGACAAGAATGGCTGTAAACAAGGAATCAATCATTGATTTGAAAATGGAAATGTCTTTTTTAAAATTTTAATTTTTTAAATTAAAAACTATTTGGATAAAGAATGCAACAAACAATTGAATTTTGATGAATAAAAAACGCCGTGCTCCTCGTTCTTATGTTAGTTGTTCTCTGAACATAGAATTCTCAGACGTGCTAATCTTAAAAATAATAACCATGTAAAGTCAAAGAGATCTTTTCGCTTGCTAGAGACACAGCCTGTTTCACAATTGTCAGGTGTACCTTCCCTATCATTTTGTTGTTTATTATCTAAATTTAGTTTTAATTTTTAGTAATAAGAGAAATCTACATACATCATTATCTTCAATCATTTTAAATGAGATAGAATTGTACTGCATATCATGTTTTCTCATTTTTGAACTGTACCACAACAATATTATTATAAGCTAAACCCGTAAGTTTTTTTTTGGTTTGTGAAGAAGGTAATGGAACTAAACCCATAAAGCTGATATAGGTTCTGCTGTCATTTTTTTTATTTTTTTGGTTTAGAATACTAAGTATTTTAACACACATACTAGGAGATGGGAGAATGTTTTTTAAAGAAACTTACAATAATATATAAACTGTCATTTTAGTTAATAATGGTATATGAGTAACAAGTGGGTTTTTTATTTTATTTTTCTTATATATGATTATTATTACAAGCATCCACCATAAACTATATAGGGATATTTGCAATGAGATTAAATTAAATTAAGTTGGGTTGTAAAGTCCATATTTATATATTTCGACTACTCAACAAGTTGTTCAAAGCAAGGGAAAGTTCAATAAAACATTATTTTATTTAAAAAAATGATTTATCTATCTTTTATTTTGTATATAGATATGAAACTTGATAATTATGATAGAGTTTCTCAAAAAAAAAAAGAAAAGAAAAAAGATAATTATGATAGATGGTATTAGAAAAACATTTATTTTAATTATATTTGTATATGAAATATGATATTTATGGTATTTATTAATAGTTATTTATATTTATTATGATTGTGTATTTATATGGAAATATTAAATATATGGTTATGGTAATTATTAATATTTAATAATAGATATTTATTATGATTATGTTTGTATATTAAACGAATCTATTCAATCATTTAATTGAGAGTTTAAATATAATTAAATGATAGAATATAATTTAAGTCCAATTAAAAGATATATATTAAAATATTGACATGTAAAATTGTGAGAATACAAAAACTTATGTAGCAAAATATTATATGGTTAATCAAAAGTCAAATGAGCTTAGCTTTACATATATCATAGTTATAAAACAATGCCATGTCATTTTTTTTCCCAAATAATAGCATAAGGCCTAATAAAAATTAATTCAATAAGAGTGTGTATTAGACCTTATGTTTTCATTTGAAAAAATCTTATGCGGCAATGTTTTATTAGAGGATATAAATATGGGTTGCATTACATCTTAAACTTTGCAATAAACATCAAAATTCGAGTTCTCTCACAAAAAAAAAAAAAAAATCATAATTCAAGAATAATTTATGATATCCACCACCATCCAAATAGGCTCAAAGTGGTGAAAATTGTAAATACTATTCTAGTTTAAGTTGCACATTGCAAATTCGCCTATAGTTTATGAAACACATTTCTAATGCTCTCATATTTTTAGGGTGGACAAATGCCTACTAAACTGTTAATTTAATTACACATTTGGGTGGACATTGTAAATTAACATAGAATTGCAATGTAAATTGTAAAATTTTGAAGTTCAGAGTGTATTATGTAAATACAATTATAATTTGGAGTCGAAGTGCAATGTACACTTATAATACATCTTTTTCTACAACTAAAAATTTTTATTAAAAAAAAATCTCATAAAATAGTAAGCAAATTTGGGATTTGTTTGTTTGTTTGTTTGTTTGTTTGTTTGTTTGTTTTGTTTTTTTTTTTTTTTTTTTTTTTTTTTTTTTTTTTTTTTTTTTTTTTTTACGCTCAATATCTAGACAGATTAGAGAGGAGTGGAAGTGATCTGTGACCTCATCTCCATTTTAGGCTTATACCCAATCATGTCCTATCCTATATTTATCTATGTTTACAAGCCATCTCTTTTTTGTAATGATTCACAAATTCGAAAAAGTAATTGGTATAAAATGATACCACGTTATACATATCAAAATTCAATAAACGAGAGACATGTGTGCAAAAATAACTATTCACAAATACATATTTTTCAATTATTAATATGTTAGTTATTTTTTATTAACATGTCTCACACTTATTAGATTTTGATACTGCTAACATGGTATCATATGATACCAAATACATTCTTCACAAATTTGACCTCACCATTTTTTATCTCTTATTTATAGTAAAGTATCTTGTTTTAAATTGCGCAATCCACTTTGCAGCTTGGTCCTATATCCTGTAGAACAGTCTCACAGTAAAAACAAGGGAAAATCACACAAAAAATAGTATCTTCAGGGGCACCTTAATCGATCTGATCATATTATCCTCTATTGTTCTTGTTCAAAAGTTTTATTAATTAAGATTATTCATTAAAAAAAAAAAAAAAAGAAGATGATTCATCAATTGTATTTCGGTCTCTGACACCCAGAATTAACAGATGGTATGCACTCTTAAGTCTTAATTGAGAAAAGTCAGATAACACCCCTAACTAGTTGTCCCATTCCATATCAACAATAATTAAGATTTTTAATTATTCTTGCCTCTGATGGAATAAAAATATCATCAATAAGTGAATGAGAGAGGAAAAAAATATGCAATGGGTGTCTTGATTTGAATTTTTTTTTTGATAATCAGACGTCTTGATTTGATTTATATATGAGTTTTGTTGATAATTTGATTGTTGGGAGGGGAGGGATTTTTGTTTACTGGCTTAAAATGTGTAAAATTACAATTTTATAATATATATCATACCATAGCAGAACTTATTTTTAAGAAATATCTTGCTGTCCAATAGAAAAGAGAAATTAGGAACAATTTTCTAACCAATTCACAGGTCATCATCTTCTTTAGCAAAATAAAACCAGAAAAAAAAGTAATGTTATTGTTATAAATTATATTCTTGCTAATTATTATCTAGACCCATCATTAACATTACTTTCTTACGTTAATAAATAACGACATTGAGATTGAAATTATTTTCGAGCAAAATTTGAGTCCCTAGAAACGCATCTTGATAGACTGATTTCTTTTTTATAAATTTGATGGGCCGACGTTAATTTGGAGGAGCAAAATATAATTAAGAAGTGGCTTTTTCGAGCTTCTTCTTCTTGACAAAAGAAAATGGCTTTTCTCAATAAAGTAGTATAGATGATAGGGCATCCAAATCATTATAGAAATTGAAAGTAGAATAATTTCCAGTTGTGGATTAATTTGAATATCGGCTTGGAATAATGTAGTGTGACAGGGAAAGAGACAGCATAGAGACGTATAGAATTTTAGATAGTCAGTTTGCTTAAGCCACAACTAGGCATAAATTGTTTGATAAGCCAAAAGCAGACATATATCTTTTCCCTCCTTTGATTCCTTTCTTAGTTCTTTTGCTTTCGTGCTTTCGTGTTTCTTTCTTCTACGTTTAAATTTATTTTACATTTCTCAAACAGAATTCGTACTACAATTGCAATGCTTGCTCAGTTTTAAACATGTTGAGACAAAGAATTCATTGTAGATCAACTGTACAAAACCAACTAAAATGGATGAGTTTTATCATTTTATTTTGCGTCTTTTTTTTTTTTTTCTTTTCCACAAATAATAATAGAGAAAAAACTTTTTTTCACTTTTTTATTTATAAAAAAAATTTGTTGAGGCAACAAATATTAGGATCATTTCCATTAATTTAAAATCGATTTATTTCAAAATTCAAATTAAATATTATAAATGTAAAGATGTACCCAATAACCAATAACCAATATAACATTATTTTTAAATTTTAAATGAAATGTCACTTTAATTGTAGACCGTTAAATCCAGCAAAATAAAGTAAAAAACTTGAAATTGATTCTCTAGGATCTTGGCACGTGGCAAGTAGTGTTTATCAAAGCATTACTTTTACATGCAATAATTATCTCATTCACAAATTGTGATTGGTATAACATTATTTATCTTCTTCCTATTCATCTTATGCCACACGTATGAATTGTGATTGGTACAGCACCATCACTGTATGCAATAATTATCTCATACATCCGACATATTTGGAACTCTATTCTATTACTGTTAAATGGAGTGATCGTGTTCCCTTTTCCTTCGTATGCTACAATCACACCATCTAAAGAACTGTGAAAAAAAAAATGGTGTCATAGCCTCATAGGACTAGTTGATTTTCCCCGAACCGTTTGTTTGAGACTATGAGATGTCCCAATTGATTTCAGATGATGTACAGTGTCATTGTTCTCGTCCGTTTTCTCTTGGTATTACAAGTTACAAGACACTGGTTTTTTCATCTTTTTACTGTAACAGTGGAAAGTGAAAACCATTCCTTTCCAGCCCCAGTTTTCCTTCCCAATTCAACGGGTGCCTTAGACATATCACGGGCTTTTGTCTTTTGCTATAACAGAACCAACAAACATTAATTTTCCCATTCAAGCATCTCTTAACGTCTATTTTTAGTCTAGCTAAAGTTGTTAAGCAAACGACAGATCGGTATAAAGTTCCAATTTTGAACCTCATATTGTTGCCATTACACGGCGAAAATGGCCCACTATCATTATTTGGCAAAAAAATTAGCAATTTACCACTGTTTTGGAAATATATAGGGATCTACTACTTTTTTGAAACTCGAGTTTGTAAAACTCGAGTTCTTTGAAAAAATATATTATGAAAAATTTTGAAAATTTTTTATGGTATTCGAATTCCATAAACTTGAGTAACATGAAAAACTCGATTTCATCAAACTTGAGTACCAAAAAAGTGGTAGATCCTTACATATTTCCGAAATAGTGGTAGATTGCAACATAGTTTGCAAAAAGATGCTATTTGGCTATTTTCACCGCCATTACACCAAGATATTAAGACCCAGCACAATGTTGCTATCGAGTACAAACTCGAGTTTTTTGAAAAAATATACTCTGAAAAATTTTGAAAATTTTTTATGGTATTTGAATTCCATAAACTTGAGTACCATGAAAAACTCGATTTCACCAAACTTGAGTACCAAAAAAGTGGTAGATCCTTACATATTTCCGAAATAGTGGTAGATTGCAATATAGTTTGCAGAAAGATGCTATTTGGCTATTTTCACCGCCATTACACCAAGATATTAAGACCCAGCACAATGTTGCTATCGAGTATCGACAGCTCGATGCCTTGCTTTAGTTATCTTTCTTTGGCAGGAAAGGATCTTTCCTTTACCTTAACTGGATTATGCTCATTCGAGTGATGAAGACACTCAAAATATTTGTCTTTTTTGTAATGTTTGATGTGATAAGTTGTGATTAAAACATCATTTTATGTTGGATACCACTTTTTTATAAGCATTATAATCACAACATTTCATTTCAACAGTTGAAAATTATTGTGTTTCTAGACTTATTGTGCTCATAAACTCATACATACTATTGTAAATATGTAATTTTTACATTCAGATGTTACTTTAAGGCCAAGAAATCGTGATTAATAGACTGTATCAACAAACTCCATCATAGTTGAATTTGAACTTTCTTGAAAGCTGCTGCAAATAAGATTCTTGATCATTTTAACCTCATGTACATAGCTTTTTAACTTTGGTATGTTTGTACTTTTTAGTTTGTACAACTACTAGATTCTGCAGTATCACAGACAGCCTAATAAATTTCAGCACTCGCTTCAACGGAAAATTGGAAATGCAACAAGCTGCAACCTCATAGCAAGAATTAGACTCAATGTCACATAAAAGGTTAAGGGGTTGCTGACTTGCAGCTTGTATTTACACTGAATCTTCAGCTATAATTTAACCAAAAAGAAAAAAGAAGCCTCTGCTAATATAGTTCTCATCTTTAATTAAAGCAATCACCCAGGTTATTGGATATGAAAAAAGAATCTTTGTATTTCAAATTCTAGATAAAAAAATAAGGATAACATGCTGAATACCCTGTATAAGAATATTCTTATCACTAAGTTTTTTCTATGAGCAGTGTAGATGTAACCAATTTAGGAATGTCACCATCTAGAATGACCATTCTCAATTGTTAAACAACCCACATATTCCCTGCAAATCAAGTTCCATATTCCACCAAAATGAATTTGAACAGGATTACTGGTTTCTAGATGAGCAAACCTCAAAAACAGCATCAATAATTAGTATCATCAACAGTATAATGATACTTCAATACCACTTCCTAGAACATAAGGAGTAACATTAACACAGTAACCAGTATTCTTAAAAAGTTATCCTAGGGGGGGAAAAGCGTATCAAAATGGTAATTACGTGGAAATTTAAACCAAAGTTAAAGCTCAAAGCACTTAGAAATTCTGTTCAGCTTTACTTATGCAACATCTAAAGTTCCTAAAAAGTGACTATTAAGGCCAATGAAAGACACTGAACATACGAAAATTTTCATTTTCTGCTACAAACCCTTACATCAAAAGTAATTCTGAGGATACAAAGGCCCAACAGATTCAAGAACCAACAACATTTTAATGGTAAAACAAGAAAACATTTAAGCTTTACTTTTTTTTCTTTTTCTGTTTTTTGTTGATAAACTAAACTTTACTTAAACGGTAGCTAATCCTAAATAGTGATTTATTGAGAGACCGATGAAAGACATTGTAACAAATGAAATTTCATTTTCAGCTCCAATCCCTTGCATCAAAAGTAAAATCTCAGAATACAATTGCCCAACAAAATTACAAGAACTAACAACATTTGTAACTGTAAAATAACAAAAAATTTCAAAAAAGAAAAAAAAAGTTTCAAGAAGATATCATCTGTCTGATTTGTTACCACCATTGATGAACAAGAACCCCACTTTCCCTGAGAGACCTAAACAAGTCCAAGCATTGTCCATAACTTTTCTCATACTTTGCACTCCTCTCACCGGGGCAACACCTTTGCCACCTATTGTAATGACACTCGAGAAATATCTCATCAATCAAACATATCGCCCCGGTCTCAAACAACCTTGGAATCAAATCGAATTCCGTCCCTTCCACATCCATTTTCATCACCACAAAATCCCTCTCCGTCACTGTGCTCTTCAACCACTCTGCAAAATCAAACCCCTGAATCTCATTCACCTCCCTCTTACTACCACCACCACCACCACCTGAATTCTTCGCGGGTTGAATTCTCCCCATTCCCCGTTTCGCCTTATCATCCTCCTCGACTTCCTTACCCGGGTCTCGATTAATTTCAAACATCAAACTCTCATTCCTCACCCACGCCGCATATGGCAACAATGTAACCTTTTTCTTCTTCAACCTATACTCTTCGTGAAACGCCTTATCGGCTTCAATTGCATACACATCAAATGTCTTGTTTTGTTTAGGGTATTGCTTCTTAAACCAACTTCCTATACTAGAACCATAACTCCTAGCCCCAACATCAACATACACATACCTATTCTTAAACCTAATATCAGCCATTGATGTTAAATACTTTATGTTCTGTATGTTCCTCTTCAACGTAATCCATGGTTTCATCGGCTCCGTCGAAATCAACGGCTCTGCTTTCTTAACCAATTCCAGTTTATGCCCAGGAACAAAACACTTATTTACCGAATTGCCCCTAGTTTTCTTAAATTTAACAACATTCTCAACCTCTTTTCTCAAAACGACTTCGTGTATAAAAGGCATCGAAGACTTTGAATCCAAACCTTCGATTTGATGAGATTTGATCAATTTGCAAGAATTGAAAAGCTCAAGGAAAGAATTGAAACTATACGTATCTTTTGTGGGGACTATGTGGGCCACCACGTAGCCTCCGGGCTTCACTGTCCGTACGATCTCGGAAGACAGATCCAACGGCCGAGACGCGTTGTCGAGTTTTCCCTCGCCGATGAAAACGAAGTCAAACGTGTTGTTGTCGAACGGGATTCGGTTCTGTGGCGCTTTAATTACCAAAGGACCCGAGGCTTTTTTAAAAATACCGATCGAGTCCTCGACTCCGATTTGTCTCAAAGCGTAGACTTCCTGTCCGGTTCGGGTCTCTACGGTTAACGACTTCGAGTCCGGTGAGAGGTAACCGTGGGCGATAAGATCTTGGAAAATCGAGGAGTAGAAATGGACGGCCTTGATCCAATCTTTGCTGGTGTAGAGGTCGTGAACACCACCGTTGGATGGTTTGACTGAAATAGCCGAGGAAGCTTCTGGACTCGTACTCGTTGTGATGACGAAATTGAAAGATTCAGGTAACGAGAAGAAACAGAAGTCACCAACAGTGCATGATTCGCCTGTGACGGTTACGACGTAGGTGAATCGGACGGCTATGATGAAAAGTCCGAATAAGAGTAAGCGTACAAGAATGTTTCTCAGGAAGCTCGGCTTGGATGAGGTCGAGTCCATGGTTAGAAATATGCACACTTTTTTTGTGAATGAAAAATTAGATTGTTAGAGAGAGAAAAAAAAGGGGTTGTTATTGTTGTTGCTAGCGAGAGCAGAAACGAGCGGAAGTGTGGTTAGCTCCGATTAAGGATGTTGTGCGAGAAGATAGGAGAGTGCAGATTGGGAAATAGAGAGGAAAACGAAGGGTAAAACGGGAATGCATGGTTTATATTTTGGAGGCGAAAGTTCCGATTATGGGGGTGAGGCCATGTCTGTCTGGAAGCTTTGCAGAGACTGAGTTTTTTTTTTTTTTTGGGGGAGTTTTATTGAAAGTGGGAAATGAATAGGAAAGTCATAAGCGATAAACAATAAAGACGAGCGCGGGGGGGAGTGACCGGATTACCCGGTTACCACACGCATCAAGTGAGAAAAGGAAGGAGCGGATAGAGTTGTGTAGAAAGGGAATATATATATATATATATATAAAGGTGGATTAATTTATTTCATAAATATTAAGATTGCCATCATGCAAATGCCACTTGAGCCTGATGGTTAGTTGGACGTTGCCTCCTCAGGACCGTGACTTGCGTTCAGCGTGGGGACTGGGGCATATATTCTGTCGATACTATTGTTTAAGAGGTTTTTTTTTTTTTTTTTTTTGGAATCTTCAATTTTAATATTTAAAATATCATCAATTTATTTTCTTACAAAATTTTCAACTAGCAGGATAAATACGAAAAAAAAAAAAAAAAAACTGCTAGTTGAATTTTATTTTCCATGTTTTACTTCTAAAAAAGTGCTTTTAATATGCCAATAACGTTTTCAACTCTTTCAATTACTTTTTTTTTTCTTTTACAACAGATTATATTTAAATTTCACTTCCCATGCTTTACTCTTAAAAAATGCTTTAATTTATTTATTTTTTTTCCTTTTACAACTGATTACATTTGAATATTAAAAAACTACATTTTAGGATTAAACAAAAATATATAACTACCATAAATAAAAGAGAAATAATATGTCCACAATATTTTTACAAAAAATTCTAAGTGATAGGTTGTTACTGGTTATTATTGTTGGGACAAAAAAGTAATCTTAGTGTTAGGTTCAAATTTGAACCAATAACAACTAACTATCTATGATTTGTTGTAAAAATGTTGTGGACGTAGCATTTCTAAATAAATTTTTTTAAAAAAACAACACTAAAAAAATAAAGAAACGTGGATCTTGGAGCCTTTCCTTCAACAAAAATAAATAATACAGTAATAAAAAACCTAACACAAAAAAAAAAAAAAAAAAATTGAGCCTTTTACCGCAACAAAATAAATAAAAACTATTAAAATTTTGTACCTTGTTTTGTTATGGATCTGTACTAAGTGATTACATTTGAAGACTATCATAAACACATAACACAGCCATGTCCATTGTTCTAAAAAAAACTCACATCCATTTTTACTTCCATAAAAAATGTTATTCCATAAAAAATGTTACGTAGAGTTTCTTGGTTTTAAAGGTAATTGTTAAATCCTGAATTTAAGCTTTTTTTTAACTATTATTATGGATGTGTTGTAGGTGGCTAAATTTAGGATTGAAGATAAGTAGATAACTCCCATCAATAAATCGGAATTTTCTCTTAAAAAATATAGTAAATAGTTGAGGAAAGAATAAAAGTTTGGATAAATGAAACATTTAAAAATGAAGTATTCTTTTTCTATACATCACAAAAAAAAAAAAAAGGGTTTAGATATGCCCACAAATTTGGGACTGAATTTAGTACTGATAATATAAAATATATATATATATATATATATGGATTTTAACTTAGTATTGATGAAAAATTATTTTACCTACAAACGCATAATACTCATCACATCCCTAGGATTTTTTTTTTTTTTTGTTTGTTTGGAAAATGTAGTAATTTCAAATTATAATGAATGAAAATTATTAACTTTTACCCAACAAAATGGAAATTCAATTGGGAAGAACATGGTTTTAAAAACCGGACCAACCGGTTCATCTGGTTCAATTGAGAACCGTGCACTAGTTTGGTCCAGTAAAAATACCCTAAAACCATTGAAAATCAGTGAAAACTGGTCAAAACTAGGGTTAAGCTGAGAATTGGAGGCAAAAACAGTTTTGCCCCCAGTCCGGTTTATAAAACCATGAGGAAGAAAAACGGCAATACTCATCACATCCCTAGGATTTTTTTTTTTTTTTTTGGTGTTTGGAAAATGTAGTAATTTCAAATTGTAATGAATGAAAATTATTAACTTTTACCCAACAAAATAGAAATTCAATTGGGAAGAACATGGTTTTAAAAATCGGACTAGCCGATTCAATTGAGAATCGTGCACTAGTTTGGTAAGATAAAAATATCCTAAAACCATTGAAAATCAGTGAAAACTGGTCAAAAAAAGGGTTAAGCTGAGAATTGGAGGCAAAAACGGTTTTGCCCCCAGTTCGGTTTATAAAACCATGAGGAAGAAAAAGGGCAAAACTTGGACAAAACCCGTTACAATTGTGACATGTTGTCAAAAGTAGATGTGTGGCAATCTTAACAAGTTCAGTGCTCTAGCCAAGTCCAAAGAAAACATGTCTTATAAATGACTTAAATTATGACGTTCAAGTGAGCATTATTAATAATTTCAACAATATGACTTAAATTATATTTTTGTGATTGGTAATATATTAGTTTGTAATGTTTTTGTACAAATTGAATCAAGGGAGGGGGGGGGGGGGTTGGTTTTAGATGTTATGGAATTGTAGCAATGACTTTGATTGGAGTCATACTTGGTGGTCACAATGCACTAAATCAAGCAGTTGTTATGGAAGGAGAATGAAACCTATTCATTACTCTATAGATCTACTAATAGGGATAACAGAGTTTTAATAGTGTTTTTGTGCATACATCTATATGTAAATTAGAGGGTATTTACGAAACTAAGTTGATAGGATTAGGAACCTTCCCCAAATTTAGGAATACGATTGGCATGTTGTTGTCCCTTAAGTTGGTTGAGAGAATGTGAGGATGGGTTGTTGTCCTCAGCAAAGAGGCAGCTCCTATCAAGTAACATTTATTTTAGAATTTGGATTTTACCCCTTGAAGTTTGGGGATATTTGGATTTTATACTCTAAAGTTTCAGAATTTGGATTTTATCAACCGAAGTTTAGGGGTAATTGGATTTTACACCCCCGACATTTTAGAATTTAGATTTTACCCCTTAAGTTTAGAGGTGTTGATTTTACTCCTTAAAATTTGGGAATATTTGGATTTTACACCCTGAAGTTTCAGAATTTAGGAGTGTATAATCAAAATACTCCCAAACTTTAAAGGGTAAAGTCCAAATTCTGAAACTTTAGGGTTTAAACTGTAAAATTCAAACACCCCCAAACTTCAGGGGGTAAAATCTAAATTCTGAAACTTCAAAGTATAAAATTCAAACACCTCCAAACTTTAGTGGTGTAGTTTGCAATTTAGACAAAAAAAATAAAAATAAAAAGAATTTATTAGTGATTGCCCTACCTATAGCTGCTAGGGCACCGCCAAGCTCAAACTTTGTAGGACTCTAACCAAGTTGACCATCAATATTGATCGGATACTATATGTAATTCGTGGAGGGTGGCCAAACCAGGATGTGTGGTCAAGCTTATGGCAATAGGCACCAATGACACTTTCCTTTAGGTTGGTCGAAGGGGTTAACTATCTTGTGGATCTAATCAACGAGCGAACTAGGACGTGTTGGGTCTCCAAGATCCGTACTTCGACAAGTAATATTTTTCTTTTAGCAATATACTTAAATGTATTACAGCATTACCAAGAGTATTGTATTTAAGTGACATTACTACAAAGGCACTTATGATAAACTTTTATAAAAAAAAAAAAAAAAAATGATATTCACAAGACAAAGTTAAAAAGCACATTGATGATGTGTGAAATCAGTAGGCTGAATGCTCCGAGCTTCAATGGCAGATGAATGATTTGAAAAGAAAGAAAAAACCTATCAAAGGTAATCGGGGTGAACTGGCCAAGGACCCTCCGACAGGGGCGGAGGGAGGGGGGGGCGAGGGGGGGCACTTGCCCCCCCTGAAATTTCAAATGTTTTGCCCCCCGGCCCCCCCCCCCCCCCCAAAAAAAGCCACCCATTCCCAACACACTTGAAAAAGCGAAGTGAAAGTAGAAAACTGGTTCAACGGTTACAACACGGCGTTCTCATGTCCATGCTACAAACAAACGACAAAAGTAGAAAGCAAAGACAACTTCCTTAAATAAAAAAAAAAAAAAAAAAACTCTTCCATTCTCTTTCTTTCTTTCTAGCTTTCCCAGCAGTAGTAGACTTCTACTCCTAGTACAATTCTCTATATATAAAATATTAATGGGTCCCACTTAGTAAATTTGATGGACTAGACCAAGCCGCCTAGAATTTTTTTATGTCTCAAGTTTCTTTCTTGGATAACCAACTTGAGACATACATCCACGACATGCAGTTTACTGAAGAGTTTTCAGCATTTAGAGGAATTGGACAGTTTGTTGAAAAGATGGTAGAAATGAAAAAGAATGTTTCATATTCATTGGTTTACTTATTAGTGACTTTGGTATTGATCTTACTAGTTGCAACAAGCCAACAACTATTGTTGAAAAAGCTTTTTCAGCAATGAACATAATTAAAAATCGATTACGCAATCAAATAGGAGATCAATGGATAAATGATTGCTTAATCACATATATTGAGAAAGATATATTAAAAACTATTAAGTGTGAAGAAATCATGCAGCGGTTTCAAAATATAAAAAATCGTTGCGGACAATTGAGTAAAATAAGTTAGGTGTGAAAAAATAAATTAAAGTTTACATATTATGTTAGATTCTATATGACAATTACATTATCATATAGTTGTTTACTTATTTTGTTATTAATATTGATTAATTTTTTTAGATTAATTTTTTATTTCTAATTTTGTCTTTTAATCTTGCCCCCCCTAACATAAATTCCTGGCTCCGCCACTGCCCTCCGACGATTAAGTCAAATTTCTTTTTAGAACTCAAGTATAGTGAGTAGATGAATAGTAGAATGTACTTTAGTTTGGTGAGGCTTGGTCCCTTTTATAAAGAGTTTTAGAGTGAGTCCTATTGTTAGGCTCTACTAATATCATGGGAGATGTGTAGGCTTAGTAGGGAAAGTGGAGTGAATTTCAGAGAATCTATCCCACGAAATAGTGGATCGTAGTCCAATTGTTCTGGGTTTGTAGAAAATACTTTAAAATTTACCAAGTGTTTGCAGATCATTTAGACCTTCTTGTGGTGTAGATGACCTATCTCCTTTAGACAACCTTGCTCTTCGGTGTTAGCTACTTCTTCCTCTTTTCCTTATGAAATTCATCTTTAAACGAGCTTTGCTATTGTGGATGACTTATATAGATGATGAAACGATTTTTTTTTTTTTAACCACCCGTCACACACATTATGTTTAGTGTCCAATTGGTAGATTTAATGACCATTTTATTATTAACAATTTGTTTGGACATTTTTACAATAAAAAAGAAGTCCGGATTTTGGATAATTGTTGCAATACATTACTTAAATGTGCTACCAACTACAATACAACTTTAGGATTAACTGTCAGTTTGGATAATTGTTGCAATACATTACTAAAATCGGCTACCAATCACAATCACAATAAGTTCTAGAGCAAAGAAGCCTACTCTCCTCATCAAAAAAAAGAAAAGAAAAGGAAGCCTATTCTCTATAGTACACTGCATAAATACCCTTTATTTATTAGTGCGGACTGCGGAACCAAAGTTGGTGACCGGCTATACCTAAAACTCCACGAGTACGCCATAAATAATATTCAATGAAGTCATTGTCTTTTTTTACCAAAAAAAAAAAAAAAAGAGAAAGAAGTCATTGTCTTTCTCTTTTTTTTTTTTGGATGAAATATTCTTTATTTTTATCACATTAGTCTCGACTGACATTAATATTCTACCCCTCTTTTTCTGGTGTACTTGACAGTGGGGATGAAACAGACCAATAAAAGAGATAAATCATAAATGTGAATTATGGTCATTATTTGCATTATTTTGCAGTTGCTTTCTAAAATATTTACTATAACATGCATAAGAAGCAAGGGTAGATCTTTATTTATTCTTTTTCCCCACCCTAAATTTATGTAATTGAGAAAAGTTAACAAATGCCTTAAGAGCATTGTTTAATAACTATTTTTAAAAACTTTTTATGAAAAAAAAAAATCTATTTTATTACTTTTTTTTTTAATTTTTTGTAAAAATTGTATTAAAACTTTCTCAAAATGATCCATTTATTAATATTTTAAATCTAGAACCTAAGTAATAACATGCCCTTTTTCATATTGGATTAGTTTAATTTTTTTTTTGCTAAAACTCCACATTTCAATATATATTTTTTTCAGAGTAGATCTTTATTTATTCTTTTTCCCATCCTAAATCTATGTAATTGAGAAAAGTTAACAAATTCCTTAAGAGCATTAATTTAATAACTATTTTTAAAAACTTTTTATGAAAAAAAAAAATCTATTTTATTACCTTTTAATTTTTTTTGTAAAAATTGTATTAAAACTTTCACAAAATGATCCTGTAGGGGTTTTGGGCCCAGGAGATCATTACCTACGTATATATTGGGCCTGAAGGCCCAAGCCGAGGATAAGAGGTCGTCAAACATTGTCAAGGGAGCCCGTGGTAGTAAATGAAGAAGTTAATTTTGATCATAATAGCCTTGGAGGTTAGGCCGAGGATGAATGCCACCTCGACTAACCCAAGCCAAGGTCCGTAGAGGTGGTTTGTCGTCTGGAGGGAATGTTTCAAGAAGTTTTGTTGTAAGCATTGCAGAAATAAAGGACACAGGGGAGTCCTAAAATATCTAAAGAGAAAGCTACTATCACTACATTAAATGCTCTGCAGCTAACTCTCCGGTCGCATTAATGAGGAGGTGATACCTGAACAATGACTTTCAACCTTTCAGCTATTACCTAAAGACATTAGGAAAGGGTTGATGGGACAAGGATGAAGACCAACCATCTGGCTTACACGTGGAGGGTAGAGATGAAAAGGGAAAAGAGTATAAAAGAAGAGAAGGAGCAATGAGAGAAGGAGATCGAGAAATCTAAAGAGAAATACTGTAGCAATCAGAAAACAAACTTGTAATAAAACTTCAGAGAAATATAAAAGAGCTGGTCTCCTTGGAAAGTGCTGAGGATAATCTTCTTTAGTTGAAATCTATCTATTTTCTTGTTCTTGTCATTTTGAGTCAATTTTATCTGTTGTCCAAGTCATTTTAATCTGGTTTTTCAACCCACTTTCTATAAATTCATTGTTTTGGACTTGCTGCGCCCAAATCCATCCACCCTTTGGGCTAGGGATTCAAATCAGGTCCTTACAGATCCATTTATTAATATTTTAAATCTAGAACCTAAGCAATAACATGCCCTTTTTCATATTGGATTAGTTTAAAATTATTTTGCTAAAACTTCACATTTCAATATATATTTTTTTTCAAATGACGAGTTCATCTTATTTAATACGTGACATGTGGCATATAATCATTATACTGTCTTTTATATATATTCTTTGTTGTCACAGCCCTTCAAAGAATCAAATTATTGTTTGATTCATATAAAAAAAATTAAAAGTGCAAGTTGCGGGCCTAAGTAATAAGAAGGTCCAATAAAGAGAGAAAAAAAAAAAATGAAAAAAAGAAAAAAGAAAAGAAAAGAAAGAGAATTGGAAAAAGAAGTTCCTAGCAAGATCTTGTGGATTAACATTTTAGCTTTTTTTTTTTTTTTTTTTTTTTTGATTTTTCACAGTGTTTCCTCAAGGTTTTCAGTCAGAGACTAATCACTATTTGTGCCGGGTGGACCCACAAAGGGGTAAAGCACTAGCCCATGAAATTCTTTTCAAAGTGCAAGTAGCAAGACTAGAACTAGGGAGCACACCTAGTCGAGCCCAGTACAAGCACTTTGAGACCAAGAGCCCAACCAACTTGGCCAACCCCCTGAGTTAACATTTGAGCTTTATCTAACTAAAAAACTATTTTATGTCATGTAGACACAAATGGAAAGTATTAGTACCACTTTTAACTATTAGTCTATTACTAGTTAGAACTTAGAAGATGTTATTAGTCCATTACTAGTTAGAACTTAGAAGATGTTTGTGTGATTCGTTATAGAATGTTCTTCCCAAAAAATTTTGTTTTTGTTTTTGTTTGCATAGTTGTTTAGTTTTTACATTAGTTCAACCTTTTTATTTTGTTAAAAAAAAGAGAGTTTAAATTGCAAATTACATTCTTTAACTTTGTATAAAAATTAATTCAGTACTCTAACTTCACTTTCACTCATTCAAATAGAAATTCTAATCTAACTCAATCTAAATGTATATGTGTGTGAATTTTAAATTTCAGTGTTCAATATAAAATTACATTATTTTGGGAGTTTTAATTGGCTAAATTTTGATGGGAACTAGTGGGGTACTACATTAAACAAAATCGTAGCGTTAGATGACTAAATTAAATTTTAGAAAAAAAATAGCGATTTATAATTTATAAAAAAAAACATAATAAGTTTTTTGTTATTGTAGCATGGGTCTAGACGTCTGGTTAATGAATCATTCATTTTTAAAAATATTTTATAGGAAATTAAAAAATGGTAAAAAAAATGGTAAATTTTTTATATAAAATTTTCTAAAATAATCTACTAATATATAACCTTAAGGATATACATCAATAAAAAACATAATAAGTTTTGTTTTGTTTTGTTTTTTTTTTTTCTTCTTATAACAACATATTTTCTCCAAAAAAAGAAAAGTTTCATGGGAAAATGTCACCGGATCAGTCGGTCAAAGCACGAGCTTTTTGGGAAATGCTCGCATGGCACAGCCACAGACAGACACGGATTCGATGGGCGCACCACACGCCGAAGTAGCCGTTATTTACTTTTGGCACACGAAATACCCACGGTGCCCTTTGGAGAAAAGCCAAAACGGCAGGTATTTTGGACAATCGATCCAACTCTTGTGAGTTGTGAAAGCAGTCAATCAGGTATTGGCGTATTGCTTGCTACAGATGGAAACACAGAGCATTAAGGATGGTGACACACGTCACATGCATTGTTTGGTTTGGCACTTTGTCACAGCTGTTGCTGACTAAGAAAGATGGGTATTTGTTTAGAATTTAGACACCATAATTTCATGCTTTTTTTTTTTTTGGAATTAAATTTCATGCTTTTAATGCTTCAATATTCAAATACATTATCATTTCGTCACCTTTGGATTATCTTAATCTTAACTTAATATTGCAAAGTCCAATTACAGTACTCAATGTATATAGTACGACTTCATTTTTAATAAAGTAATACAATTAATGGGATTTACTATAGTTGAGGCAACACTATACCTCGTCATTAATTTCGTTAGAATACAATTATAAAATTGAGACATTTGAAGTTTAAAACCCCTCACTCTCAATCATCAAATTATAAAATAAGATAAGACAAACATATATTATTGTCAAATGGATAGCTGATGATTCTCTTTTAAAAAATCCAAAGTCAATAGATAATAGGGCGTTTAATACTTTAATTTGTGATCACAATGGCCATTAGGCAACAAGTGTGTCCTTATCAATTGGTCATTTATCAAGATTACCCATTTGTTGCTTTAGCTTGATTTTTTTTTTCCATTTTTTAATTTAGAAATACTATAGATTTAAATCTATGAAGTTCACTATATAATAATTATTCTTTACAATTAAGATACTAGTTGATTTTTTTAGTGTAAACATAATTTACTCAAATTATTTATTTGAAAAAAACATAATAAAGGTTTTTAATCTATTAAATATTTTATACTATTCCAAAATCTTATCAATATAAGCAAAAATAAACTCAGACTATTTTATGACATGTAGAATTACCTTTATCATCAATTCTCCTAAAACTAATACTAATTCTTTTTTAAGGCTCATTAACTAAATAATGCATCGTTTTAGTTTTTTTTTTTTTTTTTTTTTTTTTTTTTTTTTTTTTGAGGAAGAATGCATTGTTTTAGTTGAGGACGAAAACTTTTTAAATGCCATAGATTAATTTTAATGAAATTTTTGATGCCAATGATAGAAGAAAGAAAGAAAACCAGCTTGGTCCACCAAAAATTGATAAAGGCATGGTCCCAGCGCACCGTTTTAGCAACGACTTTTGGGCACGCAGCAAAGAAGGTCCACATCCGCAAACTACAACCGTATTCAACGGCAATATAGACCAGTCCCTTTTTACACGCCGCCCATCAAGTTCTCATTGTTTCCATTGCCATTTATTTAGAGGTATATTATTATTATTATTATTATTTTTTTATACAAGATAGGATCCTATTCTAACATAATCTAAGTGTATATGTGTATGAAACTCTTTCTTGGAGACTTGAACCCCGGCCCTTACCCCCCACACTTTACAAATACTTATACTTGTGGAGTTACCATCGCACCAAGAATGTATGATGGTAAAGATATATTATTATTATTATTATACAATTGGAGCACATCATGATAATTGAGATAATTGATAATCCACCAATATCCTCAATTATCATAGTCACTTCTTTTCCCTTTTTGCCTGTCCTCCTACACAATCATTATCATCAAAATTGGCTGACATTTATCTTGGGTGATTATGACCTTAGGATGCTAACGGCCAAGTAGTCAACACTTCTCATAAGCCCTTCATGCATGTAAAAACCTCATAAAATTGAGCACCATTGTGGGGGATGCTACATTTCAAGAGTAATGAATAATTTTCTATTTAAAACACTATGTAAAACTCACCCATCAATTCACGTAGCATGCAATTAGATTAGATTAGATTTTTTAAAACTTATTTATTGGAAATTCTTAAAACATGACTATTAAATCCAAGAGAGGCTTAGATTCAATGCATCCTGTACACTAGACCCGATTAGATGCTATCATGTAGCAATTTTTTGACATATGACAGCATCCTCTTAGGTCAAGTGCACAAGACACTGGACCCAAGCCAAACCCATTACCACTTACCCATTGTCAATCTCATTCTCTTCCAATTTCATCCATCTCATCTCTATCAAGTTTGATGGAGACAGACTTGATCTCCTTATTTAGAATCCTACATTAGATCATCAACCCTGATTTCATCACTTGACGAGTGTGATGGGCCTTTTCGTGTCTTGGGCTGGATTGCTCCTGTTGTACTACAGCCTTATGATTTTGGGGTAAGAGAGTCGGGACTGGCTTAATTGAAACACACCTTAGGCCAGCTTGTGCGCAAATTGGGCCCTTCTTGTGTCGACATGCCCTAGCAGGAGTCTTAAGCGTGTCATGTGCTCAGTAGAAAATACTGTTACAAAATGTTATAGTAGGAAAAACACAATACAGTAGGATAACTAAAACAATTTGATAACTAAAACAGTTTAACTAAAATATTTTCTTCTAACAACAATAATACATGAATAATTCCACAAAGGAAAAGTATTACAACGTGATTACAGCAAGAATAGACTAATAGCAAAAAGTCACGTTAGTCCTTAATCAACCATGGCAAAAGAAACGAAGGTTAGTCTACTAAAGGAATGGACTTGAGTCTTCAGCAGATTCAAGTCCAAAAAAGGGAACCAATCTCCAATGTGGGTAGCCTTAAAGGGGAGTCCTGCTATAAAAGTTACTCACTTTGTAAAATGGACCTAAGTGGCTTAATCTTAGATTCTTGACTTGTTAGAGAGTGAGCTGTTGAGAGGGAGAGAAGTAGGTAGCCTATTGGTGCATGCTTTTATTCCTATCACTCATACTTTCCCTCCTTACTCTTGGTTTTCTGTTTTTCTTTCTTTTTCTTACTCGTTTTTCTCTGTTTTATTTATTTTCCTTCTCCTTCTTTCCTCTCCCGTTGTTGTTGTTGTTATTTACTGTGCACGTTTATGGCCTTTTATACTGCCTGCCGTGATAGGATTTACCATTTTTACCCCTTAATAGTTTTTGGCCTGTTGTGGGTGTCCTTCTAGGACTGCCCACTAGTCTGCCGGCTGCCCAGCCACCACCACTACACTGTGTTGGCCGTGCCACACCTCCTTCTAGAAAAAAAGTGGTTTTGTTTTGTTTTTTACTTCCCTTGACACTCCCATTCGGATAAGGGCTGGACTTCTCCCTTACCAACCTCTATAGCATGCACCCAGTGATTCCAACTCATGTTTACATCTTTTGGGTGAGATTTCATCTTAATAGGACATTTTCCCCAAAAAAGCTTGAGCGGGAACCCCAAAATAGGCTCTCCCCTCTCCCCACTACTAGACCACATCCTCTTTTACCTTTGACCTGTAACCCACCTCCCCTGTATTGGTAGGGTACAAATAGGTGGTGCCTGAGTCTTGTGTGCGTGCTCCACTTCCATATGAGTCCAGTGCTTTTCTGGCTCTCACGCATTTGCCATTACCTCCAGGTTTGTTTGACTCTGCTGTACACTCTGGTGCTTGTTTAACTCTTGTGGCCTGAATGAGTTTTTGGTTCTTCATTCTCTGCATCCAATTTCTTCCTCAGGCTGGGCATTGCTTAAGCATGGGCTTTCTTTTCTTTAATTCAGCCCATCTCCCTTTTCATCCTTTGTCCGTGGGCTGGTTGGTGCTTCTGCCATGCTACTGCATTGTTCCTACTATGACATCATTTTACCATTGTTTGTCTTGTTATTACTTCTAGGATTGCGGGCTGAAGCGCTTGCCATGCCAATTTCTCATATAATTCCTTCTTTTAGTTTTTACTGCCCAACATTCTTGCTGGGCCAGTTCATTCAACATCTCGGGTTTCCCTGGACCACTTCATTCTTTGGGCATTCTTGACCCATTTCATTCTTTAGGCATCCTTAGCTCATTTCATTCTTCCCTATCTCTTACATTTCCATGAGCTTTTACTAAATCCTTTGGGCTTCCCTGGCCCAGTTATCACATCCTTTGCCTTTGGGTTTATTGGCCTTCGAACCAATCCCATTTACTAATTCATTTCTTTGGGCTCTTCCGGCCTGTTTTTGCTTTCTTTCCATTTCTTATGATTTCCATGGGCTTATTGCTTCATTCTTTGGGGCTTCCTCGACCTATTTGTTTTCTATGGGGCCACTTATTATTTTGTGGGCATCTGGACCATTATTCTTGCCATTCTGGCCCAATGGTCTTTCCTTTACTGCTTTCTTTTTCCACATTCTTCATATTGTTGGGCTTTTTCTGCTGTTGGACCCTTTTTGTAAAAAAATGGGCATCAACAACGAGATGAACTAGTACAAATGATTGGTTTGATCATTGCCTCGCAAGTTACAAGTTTGGTCCATAGCTCGTTATTTTTCAATCAACATCAATTAGAGATTTTCAAACTTGTAGTCATGATTGGGTCGATTGGTGAGTTGATGCTCAATCTAATTGGGAACACCTTCAATTTAGCGTGAACTCTACTTACTTTTTTAGGATTTGTGTATAAAATCAGTGGAAAATGACACCTCTAATATACAGTTTTTTTCCTTACAGAATTAGGATATAGTTCACCAACAAATTAGTTTAGAGAAAAATTCCTTTAACTGTGTTCGTTATGATGCAAACAACCACCTATAGATTGGAGATCATTCATCTGAATTGATTCGAAGGAAAACTACCTGTTAGAAATACTGGAAGATTGTATTGTATTTCATAATAAGAGAATATACATCAGAGCCTTATATAGGAGGCGTAAGTGTGCGGTACAAGTAAAGTGTTGTACAAGTAAGGTAATTGGGCCTAAAGCCCATAATATAATATAATATACATTAACAGCCCCCCTCAAACTCAAGGTGGATGTGAGACCAACTTGAGGTTGTCAACTAAATCACGAGTGCGTCTCTTAGGAAGTGACTTGGTGAAGATATCTGCAAGTTGATCTTTGGAGGAGACGGAGAAGAGCTTAAGAGCACCATGGACAAGATGATAACGGATAAAATGACAATCAATCTCGATGTGTTTAGTCCGTTCATGAAAGACATCATTGTGAGCAATATGAATGGCACTCTGGTTGTCACAATAAAGAGGAGTAGCAGAGGAGGTGGACACACCCAAATCCTTAAGAAGCCATCGTAGCCAAAGGAGCTCAGATGTGGTATCAGCAAGGGCACGATATTCTGCTTCAGTACTAGAGCGGGCCACAAAAGTTTGTTTCTTACTTCGCCAAGAAATCAAAGAAGAACCAAGGAGAAAGCAATAACCTGTAGTGGACCTGCGATCAGTGGGATCCCCTGCCCAATCAGCATCAGAAAATGCACGAAGTACAAGAGGAGACTGAGCTGAGTAAAAAAGGCCATGGAAGAGAGTGCCCTTCAGATATCGAAGAATGCGCAGAACAGCAGCATAGTGAGTAGATCGTGGAGCAGACAGATACTGGCTCACCTGATGAACAGCATAGGAGATGTCTGGACGAGTAACTGTGAGATAAACTAGGCTGCCAACCAATCGTCTGTAAAGAGAAGGATTAGACAATGGTTTCCCCCCCGAGGGTGTCAAATGCGCATTAAGTTCAACCGGAGTGTCAACAGTCTTGCTGTCAGTGAGTCCAGCTCGAGATAAAAGGTCAGAAGCATACTTGGCTTGAGTAATATAAAGACCATCTGTGGAATGAGTAATTTCAAGACCCAAGAAATAACTGAGATGTCCAAGATCTTTCATCTCAAATTGCTGACTGAGAAAATCCTTGAGGTCTTGAATGCCACTGAGGTCATCACCAGTTATGATCATATCATCCACATATAGAAGAAGCAAAATGGTGCCTTTATCAGTACGACGAAGAAATAAGGCAGAATCATACGGACTGGCAGTGTAACCCAAGCGAAAGATAGTGGACCTGAACTTGGCAAACCAAGCTCGTGGAGCTTGTTTAAGACCATAAAGTGCACGTCGAAGATGACAAACCTTGTTTGAGTCAACAGAGAGACCAGGAGGAGGTTGCATATAGACTGCTTCACTCAAATCCCCATTAAGGAAAGCATTTTTAACATCCATCTGAAAAAGATCCCATTTACTAGCAGCAGCAACAGCTAAGAGGGCACGAACAGATGAGATACGAGCAACTGGAGCAAAAGTCTCTTCATAATCAATCCCATACTCCTGTGTAAAACCTTTTGCAACAAGACGAGCCTTGTAGCGCTCAATGGACCCATCAGAGCGAGTCTTGATCTTATAGATCCACTTACAACCAACCACAGACTGTCCAGGAGGGAGAGTAACCAGATCCCAGGTATGGTTTTTGGTTAATGCATCAAGTTCCTCTTTCATTGCAATCTGCCATAAAGGGTCAGTGGAGGCCTCACGATAGGTTTGAGGCTCGTGAAGTGTAGCAAGGGCAGTGTAACAATGATAGTCAAGTAAATGTGTAGGAATGGATCTTACCCGGGTTGAGTGGCGATGTGGAATGTCTTGTGGAGGATCTTCAGGCGGAGCAGGAGCAGGGGACCCAGGCTCAAGGTGGGGTAGCTCGTCATCAACCTGTTCATCTTCAACCTGTCTAGGAGAAGCATCAAAAATATCTGGAGAGAAGTCCAAAGAAGGATCAAAAGTATTTGTAGAAGGAACAAGAGACTCGTCTGGAAAGATTTCTAAAACAGAGGAGTTAGTCAAGGAAGAACGAAAGTGAGAGAGCCCAACAAACAATCGGTGTTCCCAAAAGACAACATTACGAGAAACACGAAGACGATGAGAGACAGGATCATAACACCTATACCCCTTTTGAGTTTCGCCATAACCAAGGAAACAACAAAGTCTAGATCGAGGCTCAAGTTTGTTGTGCTCATGAGGCTGAAGAAGAACGAAACAAGCAGATCCAAAGGATCGAAGGTGATGATAATCAGGAGGTGACCCAAAGAGACGCTCATACGGAGTCTGATTATGGATGACAGCACTTGGAATGCGATTAATCGCATGAACAGCATTAAGAGCAGCTTCACCCCAAAATGGGGCAGGAACTTTGGCAGAAAGAAGAAGAGCACGAACAGTGTCAAGAATATGACGAAGTTTTCTTTCGGCTCGACCATTTTGCTGAGAGGTACCTGGACAAGTTAGATGATGCACAGTGCCATAGGAATGTAACAAAGCTTGAAAAGCATATTGAGTATATTCAAGAGCATTATCAGAACGAAAAGTTTTGATACGTTTGGAGAATTGGGTTTCAACCATTTTGGCAAAGTTGCTGTATATTGGTAAAATTTCAGAACGAGATTTCATAGGAAATATCCAACTATAACGAGAATAATCATCAATAAAGACAACAAAATATCGAGATCCACCAATACTAGCAACAGAAGAAGGTCCCCAAACATCAGAATGAATTAACTCAAAAATACTATTAGAAATGGATTCACTGTTATTAAAAGGCAAAGCTGGTTGTTTTCCTAACTGACATGAAGTACAATCAAAATTGTCTTTGGACACAGAACCCAACAGACCCCTAGAAGCTAACTGTTGTACCCGAGAAGATGATGCATGACCAAGACGAGAATGCCAAAGTGCAAGAGATGGTAAGGAAGAAACTGCAGCAGCTGCAGCAGCAACAGAAACAGGAGCAACAGGTGGAAGATGAAGATTGTCCACGGGAAACATACGCCCAACTCTAGGGCCGGTCCCAAGCTCTTGTCCCGTCCTCGGATCCTGCACAATACACCCAGAATAGTAAAAAATAAGGCGATAACCTAATTCAGCTAATTGTCCCACAGAGCACAAATTATAGGATAGGTCAGGTACATGGAAGACTCCAGGAACAGAAAGGTTAGAGGTTGAAACAAAACCTAAACTATTTCCATGCATGGTGGAACCATCAGCTATATGAATATTTAGAGGATGTGGTGCAGGGTCAAGTTTGGAGAATAAGGATGAGTGAGGTGTCATGTGATTGCAGCAGGCAGAATCAAAAAGCCAAGTTTGAGACTTACCGGGTAGAACAGATAGGGCAGTGGAAAGAGATGCATTACCAGCCATACGAACAGCCTGAGTTATGATTTCCTGTAGTTCAGTGGGGGAGAGGTTGATAGTGGATCCAGAAGACTGGGACTCAGCTGAGGTGGAAGCCATTGGCGGAGTAGGCTCAGTATTAGCAACAGCAGCAGTAGATTTGTTGCGACGGAAACAAGTCTCAATGGTGTGGCCAGAACGCTTGCAATAGTTGCAGACTTTTTTGTTGGACTGCTTGCGACGATTGTGAGAGCCAGACGAATCACTTGATTGCTGAGGTTGCTCTATGAGTGGAGTAGATGGAGTAATAGCCAAAACATTGAGCTTATTCTGGGCTTGAAGGGTTGCAAGACGAGCTTCTTCTCTAACTAACTCATTCACAGCAGTATCAAGAGAGGGAGCAGGACTGCGATTTAGAAGCTGACCTCGAATGGGCTCAAAGTCCTTGTGAAGTGACATCAGGAATTCATAGAGGCGAAATTCATCTCTGATGGAAGCATATTGCTGAGCATCCTTTGAGCATGCCCAAGTTGGATCAGAAAGGTCAATTTGGTCCCAAATGTATCGAAGCTGATCATAATAGTCATTGATGGATTGCCCTGGTTCTTGCCTGAGTTGATGCAATTCAACCACTAACTGATATTTCATGGATCCATGAGTAGTGGAGTACCTTCTGGCCAACATATCCCATGCATATTTTGCATCATCAAAGCTGCCCAACAGATTGGAAATAGAGGGAATGGAAGTGTTTCGAATCCATGTGAGGATCATGTGGTTATGACTATCCCATTCAATCATGCGACTAAGAAAAACAGCATCTTCTTCACTTGCTCCCTTGACAGGAATAGTCATTGCACCAGTACAATAATGCCAGAGCATGCGTCCCTTAAGAAAATTGCGCATAGCTTGAGACCAAGATAAGTAATTTTTATTCCCCTCCAATACAGTATTGATGGGGCGAGGAACAAAATTATCCTTTTTATCCATTTAGAGACACAATATGCAAAAACAGACAGCAAAAATGAAATCTACGCGAAAAACTGGGTAAGGAGAACCTGGACTGAAAAAGTCAACCCTGGAAAAGTCAACGGTCAACGATCAACGGTCAACGACCAGTCAAAGTCAACGGTCAGCCTGAAGTCAACGGTCAAATCCAGATTCAGAAGGTGACGTCAGCGAATGACGCAAGCAGTGACGTCAGCGAATGACGCAAGCAGTGACGTCAGCAAGCTGTTAGGGCTGACGTCAGCGATGACGTCAGCGAGACTGTTGAGGCGCGTGGAGCGCGTGGCGGCGCGTGGAGGCGCGTGACGGCGCGTGAAAAGAAGCTGCTGGCGCGTGGTGGCGCGTGATCGGCGGAACAGCAACTTTGAGAGGCGCGTGGGGGCGCGTGCAGTCTCCGATGGCGACGAGGCTTCCACGAGTGTGTAGATCGGCGCTGGACGATCTCAGTGGTACCTTCAAAATCGTAATCGGAGCAATAATTGCAGCGGAGCAGTGGTCTGTTCAGTGTGAAACTCCTTAACGACGGCGGCTGCAGGTCCGGAACCCAAGGACGACGGCTGGATGACGTCGGAAGTTCAACGGCGAGAAGCTGCGGCGGCAGTGTGATGGCGGAAGCGTTGTTAAAAAGAAAGCCACACTAATGAAGACAAGACTGCTAAGAAAAGGTCAGAGCAGTGGCTCTGATACCATGTTAGAAATACTGGAAGATTGTATTGTATTTCATAATAAGAGAATATACATCAGAGCCTTATATAGGAGGCGTAAGTGTGCGGTACAAGTAAAGTGTTGTACAAGTAAGGTAATTGGGCCTAAAGCCCATAATATAATATAATATACATTAACACTACCTATATAGCAATAATTCAGTTGAAACTTTACAATTAGATTCGATCCATTTTAAGTGGGTTCCATATAGATTTGTCTGAAATATTTGTACATTCGAATTCTACGTTACATTTCCCCCCTATTCAAAGAGATCATGAATTAAGTTGTAAATTTGATATAGATACAAGAAGTAAACAAAAAAGAAGGATAAACATATTTCAAGCCTCGAACGGTTTGTTTTCATTTCTAGTTTTGTACCATTGGTTCGTTAGTCCCTCAATCATCATAAGCCATAGCCATCAACTATGATTCACGGCTTCTCCAATCTCCATATACATTGACCATAACTTATTAATGGATAGAGTACTAGACCCAATCATGGGCACATGCTTCCCAGCCAGTTCACATATACAAGTAAATGGATATATAACATTATGAAGCACGTGGGAACATGTTAATCATTAATGGGTTATTATTTATTAATTTATTTAACTCAGCCAAAAAATAAAAATTAAATCGGCTCTCTTCTCCAAAATGAAAAAAAGAAGAAGAAAGAATATCGACCAATTTCCTAGGAGAAAAAAAAAAAAAAAAAAAAACTACTTGCAGGTAGTGAATCATGCAATTATCGAGATTGTGGATCCAAAGAAGTTTCTTCTTCTTCTTCCTCCAAAGCCGAGGGGTGGGTGAAGTCAGAAATCAGATGCATTATTTTAGATTTGATGCAATTGGAAAATTTAATACTTCATGTATATTATTTCCTATTTTAAAAATATTTCTTATTTTTGATTCTCTAATACAAGATAATGTTAATTACATTTTTTTTTATCTTAGAAAGAAATAATGATAATTAATTAGTTTATTTGATTGAAGATATCAGTCAATGAGCCATAGTTTATTAAAATTGTCCATAATTTGTCAGTAATTTTATAGTTTTTTTGAGAAAGAATAGTTTTGTAGTTCAACTGTTCAAATGGTTAGAACCTTTTTATATTTTTAGAAACATCTAAGATTTATATTCACATTTCTCAATTATCGAATTATAAAAAATAAAAAATAAAAAACAAAAAAATTGCCCTTGGTTCATTCCCCTTTCACAAGAACAATACATTTATTATTGACATCTAATTTAAAACTCATAATTATGAAAGAATAGAAAGATAAAATGGATTTCTCTTTTCATTTTATTGAATCCACCATACCCCAAGCCCAAGCCACCTAAGCCTTACAGTTACCGGTGTGCATTGATTTCTTATAATAATTTAATAATGGCTAAAAGCATCAAATAAAGTACTAAAGTAATTATCCTCAAAAAAAAAAAAAAGTAATTAGCTAACCCCACGTAATTATTCCGGATCAAGAAGCTAAGAAGGAAGGAAAGAAAGAAACAGAGGGCCCACTCTGAAGAATATGGTTCTCTGGATCAAAAAGTAACGTTGAGACTATCAAATTGAACATAATTTTGTACCACAACTCGTCATATGATGAGTTGTGATTTATAAAAATGTGTCTTCGTATGGCCCATTAACATATCTTTACAAATCATAACTCGCTACGTCGCGAGTTGTGGCATAAAATTACGCCAAATTCGATTGTCCTAGCATAACTCCTGGATCAAAAACAATTCAAATAGTCTCAGTATTTATGTTATCTTTATTCTTTTTTTTTGCTAAAAATGTTATCTTTATTCTAACAGAAAAATAAATAAACAAATAAATATAGCATGCAATTCACAGAAAGTTTTCCACCACATTATTGCATTTTTTTTCTTCTTCTAAAGTTTAAACTTTTAAGAAATAGTAAATTTAATCTAACAAAATTATTGTTATTGTAATTAGAGGAGACTTTTGTAGGTTCAAAGTGGATGGGTCGGTGTAGGAACTAGCTTGATTTGGTATGCGACCGTAGTGTTCAGGCCATTTCGTGACACCCTTCTATACATAAGGCTCTAGTGTTGCCAAACAAGGCACTGTATGACCAAACACCGAATGTAACAAGCCAACCTATCTAAGGCCAATTTTGATAAGAACTCAAAACTTGATGATCGATCACCTTAACCTAAATAGTACTGGTTAGAGAAAGTAACCTCGCCTATCACATTTTCATTTATTTTACAATCATCTTTATACTAAATATAACAAGATAAGAGCCACTACATATTTTGGTATTTAGGTAATTGCACCCTTAGATCACATCCCCTCAATCAATTTGAGAGAAGGAGTAGGAGGTGTCAACCAGTTGAATTTAAAGACTCTTAACAATATTTAACTTAGCAAATTATAAAACAATTAAAACTCCTGACCATTGTGAATTTGAGCCTTGGTTAGACGTAGACACTATTACAAGCGATAACCCAACTTCTGAATGCATTTATAGAGTTGAAACTTGAAACTTTTAGCTGGTATTAATGGGAACATGGGAAGCAATGGAATGCCAATCCAACAAATTAGTTAAACATTGACTCATTATTGAGAGAACCTTTACAAACATCTCTCGGTGAATTGTTCGAATCTAAAGACATGCAAATAATCATTGTTGGATCTTAAATAAAAAAAAGATCCAAGTAAAATCCGAAGATTTATGGTAGTTATAATGTCACATCCTACTATATGAAAAAGAGAATTTTGTACAATCTCAACCGAAGATTTAACTTAAGCGGTGGAGCCTAGCTTAATAGTGACTATTTATTAGTGAGCATTTTTGGCAACTAAAAGTATTGCTCCATGTGAATGATGAGTGTGGTGTCGTTGTTATCCACACCACACTAATAACAGTACAGCTAATATTCTTCTTTCTGGGGTTGGAAGAGACTTAGAGGCTTCTCATTTGTCTGTCTAAACGTGGGTTGGAAGATAATGGAGGCTTGTTTGTTCTGGGCTTTACAATGAGATACGACCATAGAATGTGGTTATGGGACCCAGGTGTAAGTGTAACCCTGGACAGCGTGGAAATGATGTACACAGCTCCAAACTTAAAAGGTATGCCCCCATACAGGGACAACAAGGCAAACTTGAAGCGAACGGCATTTGATAGTTGACATTTGGTAATAGCACAATAGCACCACTAGCTTTCGGATTTGGATGGGCTATAGGCTATGAATGATGGGCTAGTTTTTAACCCCCTTTGCTCTTGTTCTATTTTTTTTTTTTTTTGGGTATATGTTTATTTATTTATTTATTTATTATATAAAAAAGTAGCGTTCTGGAATTCTAGTCTTTCAACTCCCTACCCTGTTTCTCAAAAAAAAAAAAAAAAAAACTCCCTACCCATAATATACCTCGGAAATTCCATAGACCAATAATATGGTGGATGGAATTTCGGAACTTTGGATTTATGATTTGTATTTCAAGCCTATTAAACCTATCATCCAAGTATCCCCATTCAACCAATTGTTATGAAACTTTTTGAACAAATCAATACAAACATGCCAATATCATTATGGTTAGTGATATTGTTGGATTCTCTTATAAAGTATATTGTATATCAGAAAAAAGAAAAAAGAAAAAAGAAAAAAGAAAAAAAAAAAGAATATGTGCATTCTAAGGCCCTTTTTTTGGGGGGAAAAAAGAAAAAAGAAAAAAGAAAAAAGAAAAAAAAAAGAATATGTGCATTCTAAGGCCCTTTTTTTGGGGGGAAAAAAGAAAAAAGAAAAAAGAAAAAAGAAAAAAAAAAGAATATGTGCATTCTAAGGCCCTTTTTTTGGGGGGGTGGGGTGGAATTTAAGATCACAACTAATTCCACACACATTTTTATAACTATACAATGTGGCTGATTGTAAGTGGTGGAAGAAAAGCAGTGAGTCCATATGAAAGTGACAGACAGTGAGTCACAGTCTATCATATAAGATAATTGTGAAAATAGGTGTGAAATTGGTTGTGGTCCTAGAATTACTCTATTAACTCTTATTTCGGTGACCAGCTGAAGACAAAGGGATTGATTCCTTAATAATAATCAACGCACAAGATGAGAGAAGTGCTCGTAGACCTAAAAGCCATTGGGTTTTCATCTCGCTATCCTCGTGAGGCAGATTAAATGAAGCTATATTTATAAGAAATTGCTCTATGATAGTTTCGAAGTAGCCCACCTCTTTATAATAAACATATTTTCCACCAGTTTACAAGCCATCCTAACCACTGCAAATTGTAGTTAAAACTTACAAGTAATAATGGACTCAAGAATTTTCTTTTTCCCTCAAAGGGGTGAAAATTATGAATGGCTCTTGAAATTTCCAAAATATTTATAACCACTGAAAAAAAAGCACGATAAGTCAATAATTATATTTTTCGAGGAGGTGACAAAAAAACCCCTTAAAATTTTAAAAATGTACAAGTCCTTTTTACCCTGAAAATTTTCAAAGAATATTAGGCCATATATATATAAACATTTATACAACAGGTTTGCTTGACAATGTTGATGGATCATATTTATAATGCGTTTGGTAAAAGTGTTTTTTACTGGAGTGTTTGAGTTGCATTGCTCAGTTTAGAGTGTTTAAATATTGCATTTAGAAAACTCCTTTTAACAGTTTTCAGTTTTCAAACAATGTTGCTCAATGACATTTTTGTAAATATGTTGAAAATCATATGGCCCACTTGATTAGACAATACATAAACTGACTTCTCTCTCCTCAAATTAAAAAAAAAAAATAAATTGTACTGTGCTTGTCAGCTTTAAAAACACACACACACACACACACATGTACCACACACACATGTACCAAACACACAATTATGTTCTTCACACACTGAAACATGTTATTTGAAATATGGTAATAAACACATTTTTTGCATTATGAATACTTTAAATACGTGTTTTCACAATATTTTTTAAACCATAGTTTTCACATAATTTTAAACATCTCTTTTTATAAATCTCCAAATCTTAACCACTTAAAACATTGGTGTGCTTTTCAACAAGGTTTTGAAACCCGAACCGGACCGTACAGTCCGACTAGAAAAACCTCGAACCACTCATTTTTGTGGTTCTTTTAACCTCAAGAACCGCTCTATGGGAAAAAAGCAGGAACTTGTGCGAACCGCAGTCGGACCTCACGGTTCTGAGAACCATGAACGGTTCTTGCGGTTCTCATAGGTCCCTTTAAAAAAAAATTAATAATAAAGCCTTAAACGGCACCATACCGGAATATTTACTATTTTTGGTCAAAAAAAAAAAAAAATCCACTGGTAAAGAATTTGAATAAAAGTAAAAAGAAATCAGAAAACGTCTGATCTTTGTTTCAGTTTCTTTGTTTCACTCTCAAAAAACGTCTCACATAATCCAAACACAAAACACAACAAAATCCAATTCTTACAATAAAGTGGAATCAGAACAAACAAATATGAAAAAAAAAGAAAGAAAGAAAGAAAGAAAGAAAGAAGAACAAGCCGATTTGACCTAGTCTGGTGGTGGGGAGGAGGACGAATGGCGGTGGGGTGGCGGACGAGGTAGTGCTGCATGGTGAACGCTGATCTCCACCGGCTTTGTCCTTTTGGCGACCTCGATCTCCGCTGGCCTTTGATCTGTGCACCTCGATCTCCACCGGAGCTTCAGATTCTCCTCTCTCTCTCTCTTCTCTTTTCTCTGACGTGAATATGTGAATGTGATAACTGTGAAGTAAATGTGAGGTTCAGAGTTGAGTAATAAATTGGGTTCGTATGAAAATGTGTGGTGGTCTTTATCCCTTAGTTTTATTATTATGTTTTTTATGTAATCGTGTGGTTTTTTTTTTTTTTTTTGGATTCAAACGTGTGGTATTAAATATCAAGAAATGGCCATTAAGAAATGCTATCACAATATTTTCACAATAAATTTTAAGTAATAGATTGTTATTAGCTAATATTGGTGAGTAAAAAAATAATTTCAGTAGTGGGTTCAAATTAGAACTAGTAACAACTTTCTATATAAGATTTTGATGTGATTCTTGTGAAAATATTGCGAAAATTATTATGGATATAACATAACAATTCTTTCTTCATTTGCTTTTGTTTGTATTGCTTTTTTATCTCTTCCTTTAATTTCATTTACTTTTGTTTCTAGTGCTTTTTTAGGTTTGTGAATGTGAGCTAGACAGCTGGTCACGTGGGCATTGGAAAGTGGAAATTGAAAAGATAATTTGATGCTTTTAATTTTCTTTTTATAAAAAAATGGTTATTATTATTATTGGATAGATATTTCATATTTGGGCTATTGATGGATATATTAGACATAGTTAAAATATGAATTTATAGTTTTAATTGGACTATTTTAGTTAATTTTTCTATTTTTTACTAATTTTATATTTTTATATATATTTAAAATAATTATTAAATTAATTATGATGTCATCACGGTTCGACCCCGGTTCGATCTTGGTTCGACCTCACAAATCTTGAACCTCTCATTTTTACGGTTTAATGAACGGTCCGTGTCTGAAAACCGTGCTTTTCAAAGAATACTAGGCCATGTATAAATGTTGATGGGCCACATTTAACCACTTACAACATTGGTGTGCTTTTCAAAGAATATTAGGCTATGTATAAATGTTGATAGGCCACATTTATAAATTGGTAAGCTTTTCAACCGGTTTGCTTTGCAGTTTGCATGTCGAAGATCATGAGCTTCATAGCATGAATTTTCTCCATACTGGCTGACCAAAAACTTGGTATGCTGTCTCTCTAGAGATTTTGCATTTGCTTTTGAGCAAATCATTCTCTTTGAGGCTTATGTTGCCAACATTGATCATTTGGGTATGCATTTTTTTTATTATAGATTATTTAAAAAAGTGTTTTGAGAGATTACTAATTTTAAAAACTCTAGTATAAAGGAATGAAAAATTTGGAAACATTTTAAATAAAGTTAAAAGACTGAGAGAAGTAGTTTACTTGTACATCAATGAGGAAGATAAGGATTTCCTTTTGAATTTCAAAGGCAGTGACGGAGCCGCTCTTGTACCATGGGGGCAATGGCCCCCTAATTTTTTTATTATTTAAATTATAGGTATATATTGTGTAGGTATTAATTTTAACAATTTTGTTTTATAAAATTACACTTTACCTTCTTTAATAATATTATTAATTCTTTTGAGAGTAATGCTATAGTAACAAATTTTTCTATAATATTTTTACAAACCGTTGAGGTAGCAAATTCTTATTTGTTTGCATTTGGAACTACCACTTACATCACTTTTTTACATAACAATAACCACTAAACACATCAGCAATTTATAAAAATGTTTGTAAATATAGCATTTTCATCATTTTAATGGCTATAAAAATTTATAGATCTAAAATCTAAAACAAAATATACAAGTCCAGAAAATTAGCAATAAAAATTAAAAAAAAAAAATATTAAGCTCAATCAACTAATTTTACTCAAACCAAACAACTTGGTCCTTTAAAAAATTTTAAACAAACTAATTTTGTCCTTACAAGCAGCAGACATCAAAGACACTAAAAAAACACCCTCGCAGCTAAACAATAGATTCAGAGACCAGAACTGCAGCACATACTTAGTAGCAAAGTTGCCCTTCTTAATTCCAAGTCTTAGCTCCGTCCTTGTTCAAAGGGGTTTGTTAAATTGCCCTCGAACCGTTTCTGTTCTACTAGGAATGCATACTTGTACCATTAGCATTAGTATGGAACATGTTTTTCTCACAAACATACATGCACCCACCAATAATTGTACCATTTGGGGACTTCAATGATGCAAAAGCAATGCAAACCATAGCAAGGAATATGTTTCTAGATTGAGAGAAGAAAAAAGGGATGATGCTAAATCCACACTTACTGTGGTCTTTGTAAAATTAGCACAAATCTAAATTGAGTTCTTTGAGAAGATGTGATGTAAGGTAGGTAATGATTTATAAACTTTAAACGAAATACCTAATAAAAAAACCATGCGAAGCATGAGTTAAAAACTAGTTGTAGTTAATAATGAAAGATAAGTAAACATGCAAAACCACTTCTAAATAAGGCAAGAGCAAATGAGTTAATTCAATAAGTTTAAGGAGGGAAGACGTTCAAGATTTAATGAAGTTTTAACTTTAATTAATATTTGCTCTTTAAAAAAAAGTTAAACATAAACTCTACTTAGTATTTACATTTTGCACACATAGGCTTTCTATTACAAACACCTTTTCAGATCAGAAGTGGCGCTAGGTCTCTCTTTCAAGATTCTCTTTGGTATGTCTCTTTCTTTCTCTCTCTTTTATTTTTTCCAAGCTCCTTGCCCCTCTATTTGTGGATATTTATACTGACCTTTTTTTTTTTTTGGGAGATTGAATGATGGCAAATGAGGACTATGAGGATGTATTGTTTTCAGACTAAGATGACTTCATTTCTGAATATGAAAAAAAATTAACCCTGACTCAAAATCAACCTCTCTCACCCTTCTAAAATTGCTCGCCCTAGCCCTAGCCCTACCCCTATTCCTACCCCTCCCCCTACCATCGACTCCAACCTTCAGCCTCAGATCATAGAGATAGACCCATTTCATGTGCCAAAATGTTTCTCAGAGATAGAGGTTTTTGCAATGTGTGGGTCTTTTCTTTTTTATTTTAAAAAAAAAGTAGGATTTAAAAAAAAAAAAAATTAAACTTGCTTGTTCCCCAGATTTCTAAGGATAAACAATATGAATGTTCTGTCTATGGAGAGATGCTATTAGACTGCGACAACCAAGTTAAGGTTTGTTTCTTCTTATCTTTATCTTTCTCTCTATATGTTTATCTGTCTATATACTTATTAGTAATATTCGATTTGAACAAATTGGTTGGTGTAGGGCACGGAATTTTTTTTTTTTTTGGACCAAAGGCGATAAAATTTTATTAAATAATCAAGAAAAAAATACAAACTACTTAGTAAGAAGAGTGTCAGAAGCAAAAAGCCTACGCAGAGGCTATGATAGCTACTGGGCTCAGAAAAAGAAAAAAGAAAAAACAAACATGAAAAGATCCAAAGCAAGACGTGTGAACAATCACTACTACACAGGACGGAGAGCTGCCATGTGCCGTTGATACTCCTCAAGGAAAACAATCGCTCCACGATGGATCCCAGCAGGGTAAGGCCGAACTTGCTCAAAGTGGACCTTATTGCGAGCATTCCACAGGGACCAGGAAATCATAGCCCACACTTCCAGCTCTTTATTTGGAAGTCTACCAATCATCTGCCTAGTCAGTAGGTGAAAACATGAAGCTACAGAGTTGGACTTCTGAATTTTGCCTCGGACGTGGGACTAAGTGCACCGAGCAAACGGACACTCCCAAAGGACATGGCATGTTGTTTCATCCTGTTGTCCACAGAAGCCATATTTGGGGTCAACTTGTACTTTCCGCCGCCGAAGATTGACCCTGGTAGGGAGGATGTCAGAGCACGCACGCCAAATGAAGTTCTGAACTTTCGGGGGAGTATTAAGGGACCAAACCTTGTTCCACAAGCCCTTATCCTGGTTAGCAAGAGAATGCTCCCCAATGGTTGCATTGGAAAGACGAAGTGCAACATGGTAGGCGGATTTGACCGAGAATGTTCAACTCTTTGTCTCAGTCCATTGAAGCTTATCTCGTGTTCATGCATCCCCTAGCCTAATCCACAGGATATCATCCCTTGTGGAAGCATGGAACAATGACTGAATCAACGGTCTATTCCACTGTCTGGTATCGACATCAAACAGGTGACTAACCTTAAGTGATCGGTCCGCTCCAGGCTTGAAACTAGGAGGCTATGGGAGCCATTTATGACTCTCTATGCCAACAGTTTTGCCATTGCCAATCTTCCAGGTAGAACCCGCAGTGATGAGCTCTCTTGCTTGAAGGAGGCTGCGCCAAACAAAGGAGGGGTTGCTACCCAATTCAGCGTCCATAAATGAGCAAGAAGGAAAGTATCGAGCTTTATACACCCTATAAAACAGAGAGTGGGACCCCTGAATAAGGCTCCAAGCTTGTTTGGCAAGCATGGCCAAGTTGAAAGCATGAATATCCCGGAATCCAATACCACCTTTATTCTTGGGGGAACAAAGCTTATTCCAGTTAATCCAATGAATTTTCCTCTCATTACGAGATTGACCCCACCAATATTTAGCCAAGACAGAATTTATACCATCACAAATGGCCTTGGGAATTTTGAAAAGACTCATAGAATAAGTCGGAATAGCCTGTGCCACGGTCTTGATCAAGACCTCTCTTCCAGCTTTTGAAATATGTTTCTCCTTCCACCCCATCACCTTATTCGTTATTCGTTCCAACAACCCCTTGAAAGTAGACACCTTGGATTGTCCCCCTACCATTGGTAGCCCCAAATATTTCTCACAGTCATTCATCACTTGTGCACCAAGTAAGGCTTGAATCTCTTGCTTAACCTCAGGTGCAGTGTTCTGGCTGAAGAAGAGAGTTGTTTTTTGCCTATTGATAGCTTGACCAGAAGCAGCTTCATATTGTGCCAATATGGCTAAAAGGTTTTGGCACTCCCTAGTGCGAGCCTCATAGAAGAGCAAAGTATCATCAGCAAAGAGAAGATGAGATATCTTTACACCCCCACGACATGACATTAATCCATGGACCTGGTTGCGTTCTGTGGCTTTCCTAAGCATAGATGAGAGACCCTCAGCACATAATAAGAATAAATAGGGGGATACGGGGTCCCCTTGCCTTATCCCATGGGTTGGGGTGATGAAACCTTTTGGCTCTCCATTTATAAGAATGGAGTAGGAGGCTGTGCAAACAGTTTCCATGGCCAAATCTACCCATTGCACGGATAACCCCAACTTGAGCATTATCCTTCTAAGGAAAGCCCATTCCACTCGATCATATGCTTTACTAATATCCAGCTTGACAGCCATGTGCCTAGTACGACCTCGCCTCCTATTTCGCATTCGATGCAACATCTCAAATGCCACTGTCGTATTATCAGTAATAAGTCTACTTGGTACAAAAGCACTCTGTGAATCCGAGATGACATTAGGGAGGATAGTTTTCAACCTGTTTGCTAACACCTTGGATACAATTCTAGAGACCACATTACTCAAGCTGATCGGACGGAATTCAGTAATAGCTGGGGGTCATTTACTTTTGGGACAAGCACAATGTGAGTAAAATTCATTTTACGGAGGCATCTCCCTGAATGTAAAGACGAGAGCACAGCAGAGGTAACATCCTGCCTTACAATATGCCAATACTTTTGAAAGAAAAAAGGAGACATACCATTCGGTCCCGGGGCTTTTGAAGGGTGCATCTGGAACAATGCTATACGAACCTCTTCCTCAGTGTACGGCTGCACTAAAGTTTCATTCATGTCGTCTGTGACAACCCGGTCCACAGAATCCAACACCTCATCCATGTGCATTGGGTTATTGGAGGTAAACAATTCTCTGTAATACTCTTCAGCTATAGAGGCCACTCTACCCTCATCTGTTTGCCAAACTCCCTACCCATCATGCAGACCGTTGATATGATTTTGGCGTCGTCTATGGCTTGCTCGCTGGTGAAAGAACTTTGTGCTCTTATCCTCAGCAGGAAGCCATACAGCTCTAGACCGTTGTTTCTAGAAGACCTCCTCATGATGTAAAAGCTCAGTGATGGATTTTTTGACCTTCGTAATCCTGCCCAAATTTGATGAGAAGTCCCCACTTGTAAGTTCATCTAACTCCCTCTGCTTTTGATTCAACTTGGTTCTAGTATCCCCAAAAGTGACCCGGCTCCAACTAAAAAGGTCCAGGTGGCATCTCTTTATTTTTTCGAATAAGCAAAACATCGGACTTCCTGACAGTACCTCCTGAGCCCAAGAAGTTCTAATTTTGTCTTCGCATTCCGTATGAACCACCCACTTCTCCTCAAATCGTTGTAAACGTTTCCGTCGAACAATTTATGGGCTTGAGTTGTTAATATTCAGTTGGATGGGGTCATGGTCTGAGTATGCAACATTAAGATGTACCACACTTGCTCTAGGGAAGAGTTCCGACCACGCATTATTCGCACAAGCTCTGTCCAACCACTCCTCCACAAACTCCATCTCCTGCCTCCCATTTCGCCACGTGAAGATCTTCCCACTATAACCCAAGTCAACTAGCCAGCAATGGAGAAGTGTGCTCCTGAAGGCTTGCATCAGTCCCAACGGCTTAGGTATTCGACCATTCTTTTCATCCGAGGAAAATATCTCATTAAAGTCACCAATGCATAGCCATGGTAGGGATGTGTAGCTATTCAGGTGTCGCATAAGATACCAAGTTTCACTTTTCCGATGGTCCTCGGGGAACAGATTTTGAATTGAAGATGAAACCAATGCTCGCCGCTGGTGTAAGTTTTAAAATTCAATTTGAGGCCAAGCCCAGAGTTGCTGCTAAGTACACCCTGAAAATCTTTGAAGGTTCGGTGTTCAAGGATTGTGTCTTTCATCATAAAGTGTGGCCCTAGTGTTGTCGACTACTAAGCCCTAATCATGACTTTGTGTATGATGAAGAATATTGTTGTCCCATGTGCACTTATGAAGTGGGAAGCGACTTTGGTCCTCTGAGTTTGCACTTATGAAGTGCTTGATGGTTGGGCAGTGGCGGCTCTAGGAATTTTGTTTAGAGTATTCCTTAAGAAGTATAAATTACGCAATCTTATTTCTTTTTAGCCTTTAGGTAATTAGGTTTGATTCAATGTTATTAATTCCATTCCGTTCCGACCGTAACGGCCGGAAAATACCGTGCCAGTAAACAAACAGGAAAAATAACCCACCCTATTTCACTTCGGAAAAAATTTCGGATCATTTCAGTCTATTTCAGGTGTTTCGGTAAATACCGGCCGAAATTCAATATTCGATCGGCATGAAGTTTGTGCTTAAAAAAAAAATGTTCTTAAAACCAAAACAAATTTGCATTCTATAAACCAAAAAACCTCAAAAGGAAAAAAAAAAAAATGAAAAGAAAAGAAATGAACAAAGGTACCTGTACAACTAATAAATCGTATTGAGAAATTTGAGATGACAGTTTTTAGACCCCTTAAACAATTGATTAAACCTAGGTAATTAGCCAAGTTGTTACTTAGTCCAATTAAACAAGTCTAGGTTATCACAATAATAAAGATCAAATCAAGCAAAGCAGCGAAAAATAAATAACACAAGATATGATCACCCAGGAAACCAAACCGGTAAAAACCTGGGGAGGATTTGACCTAGCTATCCTCAAGGTAAACTTGAATCCACTATCTTGAAAGAATTGAAGTTCATACAAAAGGACTTACAAGCACCCCCGCTTGACTTCCTAATGCTACCAACCAGTAGAACTTACTGACACGACCACGTGCAAGCTCCGAATCCACGGACTCCTTCTTTCTTGGATTCCTACCAGCTACAAACACCCCCGCTTGTGTATTCTTTAAGCTTTAATGGCAGCAACTGAATTGATCATCAAGGTATAGAAAATATCTCCTCCTTGAAAACCCTAAGTTTGTGTAAAGGAAAGCTCCTCTAGATCTCACAAGAGATTTACACAAACCGCAATATGAGCAACACTAAAACGTGGCTAGGGTTTGCCTTTTATACTTAGGACAAATAAGAAACCCTAAAAACATTTTAAAACAAATAGGGCTGAGTTGGAAAATTCTGCAGAAAAGCGATCTGCCCGAGCTTCGATCGGTCGAGCCTAAGCTTCGATCGATCGAGCCAGGCCGAAAGCCACAGTGCTTCCTGCTTTACACTCGATTCCAACTTTACATTGACATACAACTTTGAGCTAACTTTAAACACTTCTAAACACATTGTTTTGATCATGGTTTGCCAACAATACAAATTAGAGTTCTAAATACATAAAATCCTAAACTTTAGAACCTAACATGAGACTCAAAACTTGAGAGAGGCATTGCTGCACTAGTACTGGTAGAAGACACAGAAGCTACGAACAAGGAGGAAGGCAAAACGTAGATGTAAAAGTGTAAATGAAGATGTGATAAAATTTAAAAGTATGAATTGTAAAAATCGAAGAGACAGAATACGTGTGTGGTTAAAAATAAACAAGAAAAAATAATTAAAAATGAGAAGTAAATGATATGTGTTTGGTGAGGAAAAATAATACTGTAATAAAAAATAATAAAATGTTGAAAATTGTGTTGTATTGGGTAGTGTGCTTAGTTGAAGGGATCAAGTCACTGCTTAGCCTATAGTAGTTTTATTATAATTTTTTTTCTTCAGATTTTAGTTCAAAATTTTTTTTTTTTGAGTTTTTCCTTTTTGCTTGAAAGACTCCAATATATTGTTAAGTTGCTCAAATTATGGATTGTAATTGATTGTATCAACTTTTTGTTTTTTGGTTTAAATGACCTGCAACCAATATTGCAAATTTTATATAATCAAAATTATTAGCAACTCTCCCTTGCACATATTCTTCTAATTTATCTGATTATTTGGCATATATATAATTTTTAGGGGTATAAATTCGTTGTGTTTTTACTTTGGGTGATCTTAATTTTTAGCTTTGTTGTTTGTTACTACCTCTATGCCATGTTTGTTGCGGTAGGGTTTATGGGTTTCTCCCATGACTTGCAGAGAAAAAGATCTCTCTTTAAATCAGAAAAAGGTCTGTATTGAAAGTCTTGTCATATCCAAATTGAGATTGATTGAGATATATCATCGTTCTTGACGTCATGTAGGAAATCTGCTATGCCTTTTCCAAGGCTTAAAATTTAGCGGTCATGATTTACTACAAGGGAGTTAACATACATGCATACTAGTCCCACCTGAATCATCCATGCACGGATTTTTCACTCCTTTCTAAAAAAAAAAAGGAAAAAAAAAAAAAAAGAGATATTTTACTAGCAGTTTTAAGTTTTGAGATAGAGCAAATAGGATACTGAACTACCTAATAGTATGGAAACCAGATTGGACAGCTTCCAAAGACCTTCTTCAGAGGATGGGATGGAGCATGATAGCAACATCAATGATGGGAACTAACCCAATGGAGATTCCAAATAACAATTGCTCCCAAATGAATGTTCTATTGTGGAACTGTAGAGGTGCTCTTAATTCGGATTTTAAGAGGAGAGTTTTTGAAATGGTTGTTAACCACTTTCCATCCATCATGATCATTACTGAGACCAGGGTTGGAGGTGCTAGGGCTGCTAGAATCTGTGAGGATCTCCCTTTTGATGGTTTCTTTGTAACGGAGACCATTGGATATGCAGGAGGATTATGGCTGCTGTGGAAAAAAGAGGAAGTGGATGTCTTTGTGCTGTCCTCAACTGAACAAGAGATTCATGCCACTATTAAGGTACATGATTCTGACCTTACTTGGCTTATTTCTCCTATTTATGCTAGTCCTAGAATAGCTGAAAGGAAAATTCTATGGGAAAATTTAACCCAAGTTGCTCAATATGCCCTGGTTGTTACTGGGGGATTTTAATGAAGTTCTCAGCAGTGAAGATAAATTCAGTGGTAGGAGTATAAATCTTAATAGAGCTTTAGATTTTAAAGAGTGTCTGGATACTTGCAGCCTCCTGGATTTAGGATTTTCAGGACCTAAATTTACTTGGTCCAATCTCAGACAAGTTTCGGACCTAATCCTGGAACGTATTGATAGATGTTTCGCTAATCCGTCTTGGAGACTCCTTTACCCTGAGGCCTTTGTTACTCATCTCCCTAGGGTTTTTTCGGATCATTGCCCCGTTCTTTTAGAGCTCTCCAAGCCCCCTCCTGCCTCCATTAACAGACCTTTTTGCTTTCAAACTATGTGGCTGCATCACCCTGACTTTCATGATGTAGTTAGAGGTGCCTGGGAACAGGAATCAATTCTTCCTTTTGCTATTAAGTTATTCACAAATAGGGTCACCAATTGGAATAAAACAGTGTTTGGTAACTTGTTTGCTAGGAAGAGGAGGCTACTTGCCAGGATCAATGGAACCCAAAAAGCACTTTCAAATGGGCTAAACCAATTCCTGGTACAATTAGAACAGGATCTGATTAAGGAATATGCTGACATAAGGCTTCAAGAGGAGGAATACTGGGCTCTTAAATCTCGCATTAACTGGGCTGCCTATGGGGATCGTAATACGTCCTTTTTTCATGTGTCCACGCTGGTTAGGAGACATCGAAACAGGATTAAGAGTATTAAAAACTCCCTAGGTGAATGGGTGACCGAAGAGGAGGAGGTTAAAAATGTTATCTTAATGGGGTATATAGATCTTTTCCAGAAAAGCTTTTCATCATCCAATCGCCTTTCTGATATTGAAAATTTTTCCTGTTGCTTTCTCTCGGAAGGTGATCGGGTTTCCCTCTGTGCACCGGTATCAGAGGAGGAACTAAAGCTTGGGTTGTGGTCTTTAAAGCCTTTTAAAGCCCCGGGAGTTGATAGGCTTCATGCTGGGTTCTTCCAATATTTTTGGGCTGATGTTAAGGCTTCAGTGTGTAGGGAGGTATGTAATAGTTTTGAAGCCAAGACTGTTCCTGAATATTTAAATGAGACCCTGATCTCTCTAATTCCAAAAACTCAAAGCCCGGAGAGCCTCAACAATTATAAGCCCATCAGTCTATGTAATACAATCTACAAAGTGATCACCAAAATTATAGTAGGCCGAATCAGACCACTTTTGGACAAACTTATTTCCCCAGCTCAAGCAGCCTTCGTCCCTGGAAGAAGGGGTCTAGATAATATCATCATAGCACAAGAATTAATTCACTCCTTGGACAAGAAAAAAGGAAAGGGTGGGTTCATGGCAATCAAAGTGGATTTGGCCAAAGCTTATGACCGAATCGAATGGAGCTTCATCCATAAAGTTCTTAAAGCTTTCCACTTCCCCCAAAATTTGATTGAATTGATTATGAGTTGTGTGACCACCACTAGCATTTCAATTCTTTTCAATGGAAGTAAGTTGAACTCCTTTAAGCCATCTAGAGGAATTAGGCAAGGGGATCCTCTCTCTCCCTACTTGTTCATCCTTTGTATGGAATACCTTGGGGCCCTCATTGAGAAGGAATGCGTTGCCAAAAGGTGGATTCCGATAAAAGCTTCTAAGGACAATGTTGCCATCTCACACCTTTTCTTCGCGGATGACTTAATGTTGTTTGCTAAGGTGAGTAAAGAAGGGTGTGAGGCCATTAAAGATGTACTAGATGTGTTTTGTGTAGAATCTGGGCAGAAGATTAGTTTAGAAAAATCCCGGATTTATTTTTCGCCAAATGTTCAATCCAATATTAAGGACAAAGCTTGTGAATATCTGGGGATTCATGAAACCACCAATATTGGGAGGTACTTGGGTTTTCCCTTGAGACACAAAGGGGCAACCAGGAGACAGTTTAATTTTGTGGCAGAGCGGGTAATCTCTAAACTGGCTGGATGGAAAGCCAAATTTTTGTCTTTTGCAGGCAGAACCGTATTAGTAAAATTAGTCATGACAGCCATCCCCAATTATGTTATGCAAGGGGCTACTCTTCCAACACATCTCTATGACAAACTAGATAAAATTAATAGGGATTTTCTTTGGGGCTCATCTCTAGAGAAGAGGAAGCTACATTTGGTTGGTTGGAACAAGATCATCAAATCAAAGGAGGAGGGTGGTTTGGGGATCCAAGAGGCAAAGGCAAAGAACATTGCCTTACTAGCAAAACTAAATTGGCGGCTATATCAGGAAAAAGAATCATTATGGGCAAGGGTCATTTTGCAAAAATATTGTTCAAACTCAAGAAGAAACTCAAAAGACCTAGACAAGTTACCATGCTCTCCTTGCTGGTCTGCAATTAAAAAAGGCTTTCCCATTTTTGAAAAGGGAGTGTGTTGGAGTGCAGGAAAAAATTCTAAGCTAAATTTTTGGGGGGATAAATGGATTAAAGGCAACTCACTAAGAAGCTTGGTTGAAGGCCCCCTCACCCAAGGTGAAGCTAAATTGACTATAGATGATATGTTTCAAGATGGGAATTGGAGATGGGATTTTATATCTTTTGATCTACCGAATGAGGTAAAAGACAAGATTTATGCCACACCTATGCAAATATATGGTGAGAGGAAGGATTCCTTGTTGTGGAAGTCTTCCCATGATGGTGAGTTTAATATGACATCGGCATATGCGTCTAACTTTACTGCAGAAAATAACCCCCAAGTTTTTATGGGCAACTGGGTTTGGAAGTTAGACATATGGCCAAAAATCAGCTCTTTCCTTTGGTTATGTCACCACAATAGTGTTCCAGTAAGGCGAGTGGTTGCTGTACGTGGTATTAATTGTGATACTACCTGTCCTTTATGTAATAACCAAGAGGAAACTATACTGCATCTTTTGAGAGATTGCCCCTTTGCTGTCTCCTTTTGGCAAGCAATCAAAACTCCTCTCTCTTCTTAATTTAAGCCATCTGAGCTTGGCAGAATGGTTAAAAAAGAATTGCCTTGACAGCAACCAGTTGAAGGCTAATGGATTGCCATGGAGCACACAATTTCTTTTTGCTATTTGGGGCCTTTGGAAACACAGGAATCGGGTGGTTTTTGAAAACACCCCTCTGAATTTTTGCCTCCATAAATCCTGCATTCAACAAGCCACGGAGTATCACTTCTGTGTGAGCAAAGTACACATTCCCAAGCCTTGCTCCACCAACCTAATACGTTGGAATAAACCAGAGGAGGGATGGTTTAAGTTAAATTCAGATGGAGCATCCTTAGGGAACCTGGGCAAAGGGGGAGGGAGTGGTGTAATTCGCAACTGTAATGGCAACTGTGTTAAAGGTTATAAAAGAAGAGTTGGGGTTGCAACAAGCATCATAGCTGAATTTTGGGCTCTCAGAGATGGTCTCATTTTAGCAGACCAACTGGGAATAACCCATCTTGCTGTGGAGCTTGATGCTAAGGTTATTGTGCAGCTTGTACTTTCAAATAACAACTCTAATAGAGCTTATTCCCCCCTCTTAAATGACTGCAGGTTCCTCCTTAATCGTCTCCAACACTTCAAGGTCAACCATGTCTTCAGAGAAGCTAACAGAGTGGCAGACAAGCTAGCTAAGGAAGGCTGTTCTTCCCCTTTTGATTTTGTTATATTAGAAAATCCTGACTCTGTTGAACTATGTAATATTCTAAGTTCTGATGCACAGGGTCTGTACAATCTAAGGCGCTCTGCTAATACATCTGTTGTTTTGGTTTGATAATGACATGGTTCCTTTTAACCAAAAAAAAAAAAAAGAAAAAAAAAAGAGATATTCTGAGTTCAAAACCTCTAACTCAACCATCAAATTATAAAACCAACTAAACCAAATGCATATTATTGTCAAATGAATGGCTTTAATTTGATGATTCTCTTTTAGAAAATCCAAAGTCAATAGATAGCAGAGGTTTAATTTGTGATCATAATAGACATTAGGTAACGAGTATATCCTTATCAATTGGTCATTTAACTAGTGTTCTGGTGAAGTCATGCACAATTAGAGATGGTCTTCAACTGGCTCTCTCCCTCAAGATCACCCATTTGTTACTTTAGCTTGATGTTTTATCCCCTTTAATTTAGAATTATGATAGAATTGATACTATGAAAGAATTATGATAGTAGGTAAGTGGTACCATTTTTTTAATGAAATAGAAGATTGTATTGCGTCAGACGAAAAGAGTACAAAGTTCAAGTAACAATACCCTAATAGCAAAACTGGAACACCAATGAACACCAAAACTAACTCATGCAAGGAAAACAATCACTTAAGCGACAACAAGGGGAAGGAATTAAGAAGAAGAGGATTAAAGAACATCTGAAGAAAATCCTCATAAACAACACAAAACTTTGTTTTGGACAGAATTAGCAAAATAGCCATTCCGTTCAATTCTCCTTCTAACTTCCCATTTGATCAAGTGAAGGATATTTTTGTTTTCAACATAAATTCTCCCTTGATGAAGCACACCATTTCTTTGCTGCCAAATGTGATATACAGCAGACCATAAGGCTAAGCGGAATACATTGAATCTAAGGCTCTTACTTTTGGCATGTCTTTCACCCCAAGCCATGATCTCATCCCAACAAAAGCTAGGGTGCTTCACCAAACACCAACTCATGAGAGTCCTCCATAATCTCCTAGAAAAAAGCAATCAAAGAAGAGGTGCTCTATGTTTTCAATTTTACTTCTGCTATCTCCATTAAAGCCTCATTTAAGCATTCTTTCCTAGGTTGACAATCTATTCAACATGACCAGCCAACCAATGAAGGCATGCTTTAAGTATGTCTCTTGAATACTATATCGATCTCCACCAAGTAACCTTATATTTTTTTCTCTCTAATAGCCTCTAAAGTTTCTACACAAGAGTAAGAACCAGATTTGGAAGGGTTCCAAATTAGCATCAGAAGAGCTGGCTGCATCCTACTTCCTACATAAGACACCATCTAGATGCCACCACTCATGCCAAAGATGAATATTCCTACCTGAACCCAACATCAAATCTCTAGCAATCTTCCTGAGCTTCAGGATTTTCCTCTACTTGCCTTAGTCCAACCTTATAGTTGCTATTGACTAGTACCATCTACCTTATTATTTTGTTAGTAATGTGATAATGTGGCTTTAGAATTTAGGGTCCGTTTGGTATATAAACTTAAACACATATTTTCAGTTTTTAAAAAACATTACATGCATTTGCATATACTTTTTCACACACACGTATTCTAAAAAAACTGAAAACTGTTATTTAAACACACTTATCAAACGGGCCCTTAATTTTAAGGCTTCGGTCTCGATATTTGAAGCTCTTATCTCATAAAATAAGGTATAAACCCATAAAATAACACAAACATCAGAAACCTAGAAAATATCCAAAAAACTAAAACAACAACAACAGAGAAAAAATCCCAAAAAAGAAAAAAAAGAAAAAAAAAAAGAGTGGAACAAGCCATCAAACCCCACAAAATTTAACAATAAAACCCAAACAACTCAACACCAAATATAGTTGGAACTGTGAGTATGAATCAAGGAGACTTACCTAAGATTGAGGCTAAAATAGGTGGGTCTGTTGCCCTGAGGGACCGAGAGGCTTGGAAAGAGAGATGACAGAATGACCGAAGAAGATGATGGAAATGAGATGTTTTGATGTTGGAGGGAAAGTAAGCACAGCACAGTAGGCCTGGGTTTGGGTCGGGTATACCCAAACCCGAGACTAAATTTTTACTCATGAATCCCAAATCTCAATACCCATTAAGTACTCGTTACCCATTCATATTCGGATTTTTACCCGTGGATATCAAAATCCAATTTTTTTGGACTTTTTATTAATGATAATAATAATGTTAAGTTGATTTCATTTCTTTATCTAATTTGATTTCGAGAGGGAGAAGCTAAATGGAAACCCAATGATTTTCTCTTATTAATAAGAACAAAGTAAGAGAGAGAGTTTGTTTTATGGAAAAAAGAAAAGAAAAGTAAGAGAGTTTGTTGTAGTGAAAAAACTAAGCTAAGGTGTATAGTGCCTCACGTGTCCGACACATTACTTACTAACTAGAATAGATTATATAAGGCTACAAGTTGTATCAGTAATAAGACTACAAAACACTTGTCATTTATGCTCTTCATTCTGTTTAAAGACTTTGAGCTTGTACAGGTTTGATACTCTAAGCAGTGGAGACTCCAAGAATTTTGTTTAGGAGGGTCACTACAAAATTTTAGTAAAAACAAAACTTGAATATATTGAATTATCGAAATAATAATAATAATACATGAAGTTTTAGAATTTTATTTTACAAGTTTTCAAATTTTGAATGTTACATGATAGTTCATTATGAATATCTATTGCTAATGTGGGTAGCTATGACTTTGTTTTCATAAAAATATTTTAAACTAAATGACTAATTTCAACTCATTGGCTCCATATTAATTATTAATGCACACAATCACACTTATTTATACATGAATTATATAGTCTAATCTAAGTGTATATATGTGCGAAACTCCTTTCTGGAGACTTGAACTCTGACTCTTTCCCCTTACACTCCACAAGCACTTATACTTGTGGAGTGATCATTGCACCAAGGGTGTGCGGTGGTAATGCTTGAACAATCATTAACTTTACAATTGTTTTCTTGAATTTTACTACTTTATTACAAAAAATTATTATAATATGATAACTATACACACACATGTAAAAAAAAAAAAAAACCCTCTCTATTTCTTAATTATTAAATTATATAAAGTTATATTATACTTATATTGTACAAGCAAACATCCACACACATCATAATTTATACAAATACGTAATATTATAACAAAAAGTAATGTACACAATTAATATTAAACACAATCACACACATATAATATAAATTTACAATAAAAAAAAAATTACACTTACAATTCACAAACACTTACTCTTTATTCGGTTTCTCAAAAAAAAAAAAAAAAAACTTACTCTTTATTCTTAAAGTCGAAAATACTTGTAATAAAGATGTGCAAAATTTAAGTTAGACTGTGCAAAAAAAAAAAAAAAAAAAAAAAAAAAAAAATTAAAGTATTAAGCTAACAATATCTATATATATATAGCTTTTTATTTTGAAGTCAGGGGGTTCAAATCCCTGAATTTGCTTTAGTGCTACCCCTGACTCTGAGACTTTGTTTGGTTTTCTCTTTTCGCTTCTTTCTTTGCAAAACCAAACCAAATTTTCAATATTCATTTTTAGATTTAGCCATGAAAGTGAATTGAATTTTCGTTTGATTGCTCCAAAGTACTCCACACCATAGTTGTCAATATCGTGTATAAAAAGTTCCGTATCGTAAAAATGCATTGTAAGTGCTCATGAATTGTTCGATACATAGATGCATATAATATGAATTGTATTGTATTGTATGATACATAGACATGTGGTTTAAAATGAGTTTTTTTAGTTAAAATGTGTGGTTTTATTTGATTTAAACAAGTTGTTTGACTTTTTTTAACACAAAATTATTAGAAAATTTAATTGAATCTAATAAAATAACATGGTCATAATTTTTTTTTCCTCAATGTGTATTTGATAACTACCTTAATCCTATTTCCATATTTAAATTGCTAGCTATTTATTTATTTTTTAAAATATATATTATTTACACAAATTTTGTTCAATGTTTTTATATATTTGATAAAATAGAGAATTAGGAGCTCATGAGATGTAAAAGAATTATCAAATACTCATAATAAAATTACAAGTAGCTTATATACCTTGAATTTGGTTATCTACAATTGATTTGTTTGGTTGATTGATTCCTTGTAGCTTATATACTTTAAATTTGGCTTTTTTACAATTGATTTGTTTGGTCAATAAATCCATTTTCAAGAGAGATTTAGCCTTTTCACCATTTTCAGTTTCAAGAAAGGTTTTGTCAAGCAAAGTTCACATTTTGCATATTTTCAAGTTTTTCTTTCTCTCTCACAAACCATCACGTACTATAATGTAGGAAGTGATAATGTTACTTTTGATCGTACGAAGATTATGTTAGATTTTCAAATTTCAAAGGATTTCAGCCTCTCTCAAACAAAGTTGGATGTTGGATCATTTTTAAAGTTGATTTTTTTTTTTAAATATTTTTGCCTCATAATTACCACTTTTGTTTTATAAAAGTATAGAGATTTTTTGTTTGTTTGTTTTGTTTTGTTTTATTTGGGTTTTTCAGTTCCTATTAAAGAACACTTCTAGAAACTGTTTTGAGAGAAAACTATTTGCTTCAATTGATTAGAATGAAGAAGTAATTAAGTTATAGTAAGGCTCTGCCTTATATACACGTTTACAGAGCAAAGAGGGAAATTAAACTGCTTTAACTAACTCTTAACAAACTAATTAATCCTAATGTTACAGCTGTACACCACTTAAACACTCTCACGTGCCATTCATTTAAGTAAAACGCCACCGTTTGCCTTTAACTTTCCTTTCTTCTTTTGCTTATAAACTCTGTCGTTTACATCACTGCATTTGTGCTCTTCTTCTTTCTTCTTTTCTGTATTGCTTTCCTTAATGTCTTCTTTCTCAGTTGCATTCTCAACAGTTCCAAAATTTATTGTGAGCACGTGTCAAAATGCTTTGCTTAATATGAAATTTAGGTTTTGAAGATTTTAAAATAAATCCCAAGACCACATTAGGTCCACAAATGTGGGGATTTTGCTCCCATGCTCACCCAAACCCAATTCTATTTTTGCATTTTTGACGAAATTAGAAATAAAAAAGGAAAATGTTAAAGGTACTACAAAATGTTCACAATGTAATGTGACAATAATAGTGAAGGATGAGCTTCAATAATGTAATTAATGAATATTTAAAATACTTTTTTGTGATTGGTAACATGTCAGTTTGTAAATCTATAATAAAATTTGTGATATTCCTAACATCACTAATAATAAAAAGTGCACAACAATTTGAAAAAAATTCATATTTTTATAAAATTTTGGGTATTTTACAATGAGATGGGAGTCTTTTTTTGTAAAGGGTAAATATTTATTTGTGGTGGGGGCCTTAGGCCTAGGCCTAAGTTGCCTAAGCCTTGGGCCACCCTGGCGAGGAGTATTATGTTATATTTATGGGAAAATCATTGCCGTGATGATGTAATGAATGATGTGTATGAGAATATTTTGATGCATATGAGAGTGTTTAACTACTATGAGAAATTTTTATTGGTATTATGGTACTTTTAAGTCGGTACTCAAGAATCAAGATACCACCTCACTATAGAATGTTTGTGTGTGTAAATATTAAAATTCCTATACTTCACTAAAAAAAATTATTTCTTTTGAATATCAACCCTTAAAATTGCTAACCAACCTAGTTACTTGGTAATATATATACAATTATATGTGGCAGCAAACCAAAGGTCCAAAACCATTTTCTTTTTTTTGCAAACTTTTCGTAGTTAAGTTTTTTTGTAAAGTTCATGTTTTAACTAGTTTTACTTAATGATAAATTTATATGTATTTTTTTATTTCATTTTAATACATTTTTCTAGTCTTAATTGTATTTGGGATAGAAAGTACTCGAGTCTCTTACTAATGTGAAAATTGCATTCTAGGACAACTTGCGACCTCAGCGACCTACACAGCCCACAAGTAACATGTGGCAGAAAAACTAGATAAGAGTGCGGATTAAGCAAGTCGCAACCATTTCATGACTAGCTAGGTCGCGACGAGGTCGCGAGCTACATGATCGGTGTACTATATTTTTTGATTTTTTTTCTATCCCTTGTGATTTTGCCAACTGTGTTCAAGATTATCGGATGGATATATATAACCCACTATTACTAACACCTTCGTACGCAACTGGTTGGTTTCGTTGCCCGATGCGGACCGAGGTGACTAGAGGTTTGCTAACATCAACCTGCACACAAACACGAGCATATCGGCCCCGAGCCTCCGTAGCAGTGTGCGTATCTACTCTAAGAACTTTTCCCAGAGCTCGCCCAAGCTAACGAAGGACTTCCGCGTCATAGTATTCTATAGGTAGCTCATGGAATCTCACCCAGACCGCCACCGAAGTAACTTGCGCTTCAGACGGCTTAAAATTAGCTTCCCATCTCCGGATCGACAAAAAATTTTCACCTACGAACCATGGTCCTTTCTTAAGGACCAACTCTAGATCTTCAATAAGCGAAAATCTCATAAAAAAAAAGTCCCTTCCAAGATCCACCATGTCAACTCTCCCAACTGGTTTCCAAAGACCCATGAGTTTAGCATGTAGGAAGTTAAACCCCACTGTTTTGCCGAATACCTTGACAATAAGTGCTTTTGCCCAGGGAGCTCTAATGCATCGCTTTGTTTCTTTAGAGAGACAAATCGCAGCCATACCATCACAAAGTTCCTCTGTTTCCTCATCCGACTCAGAGTCAGCGTCCATATGGTCCGAATAGGTGAAAGCATGAGAGTATGCATCTGGGATATCCCTCATGAGTTTATCCCGGAAAGAGAACTTACTGGCAGAACTGGTACTCCCAGGTAGTCTATTTGAATCGACAGGGGTTGCATTGTGCGAGTCCTTAACTTTCTTGTTGCTCCTCGCGAGCTCCTGTTCTTCTTCGATAGATAGGGAGCGTGAGTGTTCAGTCATGGAGAGCGTTTCTTCTTCGCTATAATTATAGTTTTTTAAACCTCAATTTTTCAAACCCTAGCAAGCAAGCGGGAAAGCCAATCCATAAAGAAACACACAGAGGAAAATAGAGAAATTGAAGACAAAAAATAGAATAACGGTGGATCGAAACCTTAATTAGAGAACACGTGCTCTGGAGCAGTTGTCGTCATCCGGCTGGAGCAGTTGTCGGAACTTATTCGGAGTGGAGCGGTTAGTAGGATTTTCGCCGAATGTGATTTTCTGTAAGCTGGAACTCCGGAAGGGAGAAAGTATTTTTGAAAATTGAAAAAAAAAAAAAAGGGTTTGGTTTTTTATTTATTTAATTTATTTTTTAGGAAAGAAAAGGGTTTATTATGGGTTAGGTTATCCTGATTCCTGAGACAGAAAAGGGTCGGGAAGCTACTTTTCAATTGGTACACTATACCACCTCGTTAGGGTATTCTGGTAAATATCAAAGTTCTTTTTAAATCACTCAAAAAATGTTATTTATTCTGACAAAATCTAATCAAATCTCAGCCCTTAAAATTTCACACAAATCATATCATATATATATATATATACACACACTAATCATATATTGTACATTTTATTTTGTATTGTCTCAATATTTATTTGGTAACTACCCGTTTGTAATATATATATATATATATATATATATTTCTTCTCTAATATTATTTACATAAAATTTGTTCAATGTTTGGTTAATTGATTCCCTTTTCAACCTCATTTTCACAATTTTTAGCTTTATGAAAAGTTTTGTCAAGCACAGTTCACATATTTTTAGGTTTTTGAGGTAAAACACCCAAATCCATGTGTATGACAATTTTTTGATGTATGAGTCTGTTTAACTATAATGTATGATGTGTATGCATATGAGAGTGTTTAACTGCAACTTAAACTTGTAAAAAGAATGCCGGTGAGTTTATCGATTAGAGACCCTATTCCTATAAAAAAAAATATTAAAGACCCTATTAAAAGATATAAACTTTTTTGTTTCTTTTTTTTTACTATGCTTTTTGGTTTGGCAGTGCAATTGTCATATGTTTTCTTTTGTTGTGAGTGAATCATACAATGTTTCTTTGTAGCATTTCTTTGTTTATGTGCATCAATACCTAGAAAGCATGGATGCGGCTGGGAGGGTGCCGCACCCGCGTCCGACGCGGCCCAACGAGGGACGCAGCGTCCGACGCGACCCAACGCGGGACGCAGCGTCCGACGCGGTTGCCCGCGCGTCGGTGCCGCGTCTGAGTTTTTTTTTTTTTTTTTCTCAAATTCGGGCCGACTTGGCTCAATTCGCGCCGACGCGGCTCGATTCGCGCCGAATCGGCTTCAATTCGCTCCGAACCGGGCTGATTTGGCCAGAATCGGGCCGTATCGGCCATATCGGGTCGTATCGGCCGGCGGCCGATACGGCCGAAACATGTCGGAAACGGCCGAAAAATGCCGAAATCGGCCTTGAATCTGGCCGGAAAATCCTAAATTCTCACCTCAAAGGCATTCTTACCTTCTTATTTCTTTGTTTTGTGAATCAAAGCATAGTAATGTGTTTTTTAAAAATATTTTAATAGTAAAAATATATAGAAAATATAAATAAAAATATTTTTAATAATTTTTTAATCGCCGAGTCCCGCCGCACCTGCACCCTACTTTTTAAAAAATTGTCGAATCCCGCACCCGCACCCGAGTCCCAAAACGCACCCGTGCTACATAGATCAATACACATATTTGAGGAGTTCATGAATATCAAACATGGAGAAGATATAATCTACAAAGGTCATTCTGGAAGATCTAGGCCTCCAACAGAAAATGACTTTGATGCACTTACAGTGATGCTCAGAGGAAATGGGATTTCAAGCACTGCAGAAAAGTATTGGCGTTTTAAGAACTCTTGGGGGAAGCGATGGGCAGACCGTGGATTTGGGAAAATACTACGAGGGCCTACGGCATACAATCCAAAAACCTGTAGTTACCAACTTAATTTACTATCTACTGTGGTTAAGTGTGGACCTACTAAGGGAGAGACGGTCGAGAGCTTTGCTGGCAAATAGACAATCTATAATTGCAAAATAAGGCCTAATTACAATCTATTGCAACTAATTTTGTTAATTATTTTGCAATCTCATGACAATATACTATTGTTTCACGATTATTATTACAATAAATTACAAATAATTGACAAAAATAATTCGAGTCAAGTTACAACAAATATATTTTTGTTGTAATTATTTATTACTTTATATTTTTCATTGTAATAGATTGCAAAATAATTGCTATCAGGTTATTGCAATGATATCTTTGTTGTAATATATTGGAAAAAATAATTAATATCAATTTATTAATACAATTTTTTGTTTAAAATTATTGCAACAAAATTTTCTAATGCTGTAATGTATTAAGTCTTCTATTGTAATAAAAAATTATAAGTTATAGCAATTATTATTATTAACGCCCTATTTCTCTATATGTAATTGTAAAATAAGGCCTAATTACAATCTATTGCAATTACTTTTGTTAATTATTATGCAATCTCATGACAATAGGTTATTGTTTTACAACTATTATTGCAATAGATTACAATTAACTAGTAAAAATAATCGAGTCAATTTATTGCACTTATATTTTTGTTGTAATTATTTATTGCTTTATGTTTGTTATTGTAATAGATTACAAAATAATTGTTATTGGGTTATTGCAATAATACTTTTGTTGCAATAGGCTATCACTTCAAAATTTTTTTTGTAATATATTTTATAATATATGAAAAAAATTTGTGCATTGTTCTTTGTACTAACTCTAATATGAAAATTTTTCATACATCTAATTTAATCTTTTAGGATGCGTTGTCGGTAACTGTTACTAGCTTCACAGTGATTCATTCTAATGAAGAAGAGTTCATGATGAGTAATTTGAATGAGGGGATTTGCTTATGTGCAACAATATGAGTGTCTAAAGAGTTCTTAAAATCAAGAATATACTCTACAAAGGTCATTGTGGATTTAGGAGGGATTTAGAAGATGACTTTGTTACACATACAATAATGCTCACAGGAGATGGGACTACACACGACACTAGAGAAAAGTGTTTGCTTTTTAACAACTATTGGGGAGTGATAGGGAGATGGTGGATTTAGAAAAATGCTACAAGAATAGATGGCGTAGAATCCAAGAACCTATCGTAAAGAACTTAATCTACTAATTACTGTAGTTGAGTGTGGACCTATTAAGTTAATGACGGTCAAGAGCTAGCAAATAGATATTTTCTGAAGTGTGAGTGTTGGTTATTGTGCAAAAATTTTGCCTACTTTAATAAATTGGCTTGACTGAAATTTTATGTTTTGTGTATCTTCAATAGTTTTAGACTTAAACTTAGCATAATTATTTACCTTGTGTTAGAATTTCATTCCATCTCCCTTGTGCGTGTTGGTCATCTAAAAAAATAAACATAATTACAATTATTACAATTCTCTTTGACACACAGTATTTTGCCAATTCTAGAACCTCACACACTAGTTTATTTTAAGTCAAAAATAAATTAGTAAATAAAAAGGAGTCCTTGCATTAATACCATATGTGTTTGAGGAATATGTACTGGGACGGACTCAGGATTTAAAACTAGTAGGGACCAAAGTAAAAAAAAAAAAAAAAAAAAAAAATCCAAATAGGCATCCATATATTATTAAAAAATTATAAATACACAAAATTGTTATTTCTAAATATATTAAGATGCGATCATCTACCAACAAACACAAAAAAAAAAAAAAAAAACAAAATAATGTTTTTTTTAATACTAGGTTGGCTATAATATTTAAGATGCAATCATCTACAATCAACTAGTATTTATACCAGTTTACTAGTAATTGTAAAAAATTTAGCTTTAGTTTTTCCTATAACACATGATTTTTTGGTTCTTTGGTGGTAAAATAATTTTTTTTTGCTAAAATACAATCACCATTGTGAATGTTTTTATTGTTTTTGTAAAGTTTTCGGGTTGGATAGTTGCTATTTGAGTTAAACTAGCTAGGCTGATTGGGATAAAGGGGGCCTAAGATTTTGTAAGGGGGGGCCAACTACAAAAATAAAACCCAAGACCACATTAGGTCCACAAATGTGGGGATTTGGCTCCCATGCTCACCCAAACACAATTCTATTTTTAAATTTTTGACGAAAGTGTGATGATATAATGTATGACGTGTATGAGAATATTTTGATGCATATGAGAGTGTTTAACTACTATGGAAATTTTTTATGGGTATCATGGTACTTTTAAGTTGGTACTCAAGAATCAAGATATCACCTATGTTTGTGTGTAAATATTAAAATTCCTATACTTCACAAAAAAAAAAAATTATATCTTTTGAATATCAACCCTTGAAATTGCTAACCAACCTAGTTACTTAGTAATATATATACAATTATACATGGCAGCACACGAAAGGTCCAAAACCTTTCTTTTTCTGCAAACTTTTTGTCGTTAGGTTTTTTTATAAAGTCCTTATTTTAATTGGTTTTACTTAGTGATAAATTTATTTGTATTTTTTATTCATTTTTAATATATTTTTCTAGTCTTAATTGTATTTGGGATAGAAAGTACTCGAGTCTCTTACTATTGTGAAAATTGCATTCTAGGACAACTCGCGACCTCAACGACCTACACATTTCGTGAGTAACACATGGCAAAGAAACTAGATTAGAGTGCGACTAGGCAAGTCGCAACCATTTCCCAAGTCGCGACGAGGTCGCGAACTGCATGATCGATGTACTCTATTTTCTGATCTTTTCCTGTCCATTGTGATTTTGCCAACACACATTTTGTGTTCAAGATTATCGGATGGGATATATATAGCCCACTATTATGTGGTCTTTTTATGTAGTACAAATTTCTATATTTCTTTTTAAAAAAAATTAAAGAATAAATAGTAAATCTTAGCCTTCTTCATTTTCCAAAAAATAAAGTTTATATATATAATGCTTTATTAAATAGTTTTTTGAACAAAGTTAAAATGAACACATATATATCTAAAAAAGTGCACACAATTACAATTAATTTGTGTGTAAGCCAATGAATTACTGACATGTATATTTTATTTTTTGAAAAATGTGCCTCCACCAAGTAAATTATGTTGGACATGGATTGTGACAAATCTCTTCATATGAAAGACATTTTCACAAATAATATCCAAAGTTTAAAATTAAAGAAGATTTGCAATTTGCTGGGTAATGAGAATTGTCTCTCTCTTGGAGGCAACCATTGGGAGACATTGGAAATTCCATTTTCGTTATCTAAGGATAGATCTTTTTTCAGCATAGGAATTGGCAGATACATTTTGGGATTTGCTAGCTACTAAACTAGTTCTTATGGGCTTACTTACAACCTTCAATTTGGTGGTGAAGAGTGGAAAGAATATGGTCCATTCATATGTCATAAGTTGCTTCTTTATTATTATTATTATTCAAAACAAAAATTGAAAAAATGTTCATTTTCATAGTAAGCAATATCATTTCTAAGGTCACACTTTTTTTTTTTGCACTTTTTGAAAAAGCTCAAAACACGTCTAGGCATACCTTTTTTTTAGTATGTTTTTATTTTTACTTTTTATTGAATGAATAAAATTAGTTGTTTGATTTTGAAGGAAATGATATGACCCATTGAACACACAGTGGCACATTGTATGTGATTCTCAACCAATTAGTTAGACACTCAATAGCCACCCCAAAATAGCATTATTCATGAAGGACCCAACAACCTTCTTCTAGTCTCACATTAGCATTTCAACCATGTGTACATTTATAGCCCAATTTCATATGGAATTTCGAATTCTAATGAAATAACATTTGTAATCAATCTCTCTCTATAATTGCAAAATAAGGCCGAATTACAATCTATTGCAACTAATTTTGTCGATTATTTTGCAATCTCATGACAATATACTATTGTTTCACGATTATTATTACAATAAATTACAAATAATTGATAAAAATAATTCGAGTCAAGTTACAACAAATATATTCTTGTTGTAATTATTTATTACTTCATATTTTTCATTGTAATAGACTGCAAAATAATTGCTATCAGGTTATTGCAATGATGTCTTTGTTGCAATAGGTTATCACTCAAAAATTTTTTTGTAATATGTTGGAAAAAATAATTAATATCAATTTATTACTATAATTTTTTGTTTTAAATTATTGCTACAAAATTTTCTAATGCAGTAACGTATTAAGTCTTCTATTGCAATAAAAAATTATAAGTTATTGCAACTAAATATTATTAATGCCCTCTTTCTTTGTATATAATTGTAAAATAAGGCCTAATTGCAATCTATTGCAATTACTTTTGTTAATTATTATGCAATCACATGACAATAGGTTATTGTTTTACAACTATTATCACAATAGATTACAATTAACTGGTAAAAATAATTGAGTCAATTTATTGCAATTATATATATTTATTGCTTTATGTTTGTTATTGTAATAGATTACAAAATAATTGTTATCAGGTTATTGGAATAATATTTTTGTTGCAATAGGCTATCACTTCAAAATTTTTGTTGTAATATATTTTATAATATATGAAAAAAATTTGTGGATTGTTCTTTGTACTAACTCTAATATGAAAATTTTTTATACATCTAATTTAATCTTTCAGGATGCGTTGTTGGTAACTATTACTAGCTTCACAGTGATTCATTCTAATGAAGAAGAGTTCATGATGAGTAAGTTGAATGAGGGGACTTGCTTATGTGCAACAATATGAGTATCTAAAGAGTTCTTAAAATCAAAACTATACTCTACAAATGTCATTGTGGATTTAGGAGGGATTCAGAAGATGACTTTGTTACACATACAATAATGTTCACAGGAAATGGGACTACACATGACACTAGAAAAAGTGTTTGCTTTTTAACAACTGCTAGGGAGTGATAGGGAGATGATGGATTTAGAAAAATGCTACAAGAATAGATGGTGTAGAATCCAAGAACCTATCGTAAAGAACTTAATCTACTAATTACTGTAGTTGAGTGTGGACCTATCAAGTTAATGACAGTCAAGAGTTGGCAAATAGATATTTTCTGAAGTGTGAGTGCTGGTTATTGTGCAAAAATTTTGCATACTTTAATGATTTGGCTTGACCATAATTTTTTTGTTTTGTGTATCTTCAACAGTTCTAGAACCTCACACACTAGTTTATTTAAGTCAAAAATAAATAAATAAAAAGGAGTCCTTGCATTAATACCATATGCGTTTGAGGAATATGTACATGGATGGACCTAGGATTTTAAGCTAGCAGGGACCAGAGGAAAAAAAAAAAAAAAAAAAAAAAAAAAAACTCCAAATAGGCATCTATATAGTATTAAAAAATTATAAATACACAAAATTGTTATTTCTAAATACATTAAGATGCAATCATCTACCAGTGTTTTTTTTTTTTTTTTTTTTTTTAATACTAGGTTAGCTATAATATTTAAGATGCAATCATCTATAGTCAACTAGTATTTATACCAGTTTACTGTAATTGCAAAAAAATTAGCTTTAGTTGCTCCTATAACACATGACTTTTTGGTTATTTGGTAGTAAAATAGTTTTTTTTTTTTGCTAAAATACAATTACCATTGTATTTTTGTTAAGTTTTCGAATTGGATAGTTGCTATTTGGGTTAAACTAGTTAGGTTGATGGGGAGGGGGGAGGGGGGGGGGGGGGGAAATGGGACCCTAAAATTCGTAAGGGGGTGCAACCGTGCAACTACAAAAATAAACTATATAATAACTATATATATATATATATATATATTATATAAATTGGACCAGGGGGGCCTGGCCCCCCACCTAGGTCCATCTTTGAATATGTAGACATTTGAACTGTAAATACAAGTAATTAATACAAGCTTACTTGGACCAAGTTAGATCAAGAAAAGAAATTGGTGATTCAGGATGGAAACGACTATAAAACTCAACAAAGAGAGGACTTGCACCGGTACCTGAAAGAGCAGTTTTGAGAGAGAGATGGCAGTAGCACTATGCATTTTGATTTGGATGGGCTATGGGCTTTATGGGAGCTTTATGCAGGCTTGCTCATGAATGATGGGCTAAGCCTCCTATTTGCTGATTGAGTTTCAAGTTTTAACTTTGCTAAGATTATTCCATTCTCTATCTATTAGATACTCCAGAACCCTATCGACTAATAATATGATGAATTATTCAGCAAAAAAAAAAAAAAAAAAAAAAAAAATTGATGAATTGAACTTGAAAACTCCAAATTCATGACACATTCTTCAAGTCTATTAAACTTACCACCCAAATGTCTCTGTTCAACCCACTTGCCATGCAACTTTTTTGGACGAATCTATACATGCATGCCAAGAGCATTATATTAAAGTGATATTGTTGGATTCTCGTATAAAGGAATAAGCCAACAAAATAATATGTGCATTATACGCGCATATTTCTTTAGTGACTAGCTGAAGGCAAAGAAATTGACACTTGAATCAAAATCACCACACAAGATGAGAGAAATGCCTATGGGCCTAAAGGCCATTGGGTTTTCATCCCTTTCTTAATGTATTCCCATGTGGCTTATAAAATAAATGAAGCTACGTTTAAAAGAAATACGGGCTGGGCTCTATTATAATTTCGAAGTAGCCCAATTCCCGTTTTAATAAACAACTTCTCCATTAGTTTAAAAGCCATCCTTATTCCTCCAAGTTGTAATCATTTAACACATTTTCAAATATGATAATTTATAATTGTACAATAATAGTTCTAGACTAAGTCTACCTTCTTCAGTCCAAAATAAAAAAAAGTTCTAGACTAAGGTAGGAGGATGTTACACTTTCGACATAACATGTATTAAATTAATGCGTGCCAAGAAGTCTCTTAAGCATAATTTTTATACATATTGGTGCAACTTGTAGTGAGATGTAATTATGGATTCAAAGAGTATTATTATTATTATTATTTTCCTGATGGGTGAAAAGTATGAATGGGCCTTTAAAATGTCCAAAATATTTATAAAAAAAAAAGAAAAAAAAGAAAAGAAAAGAAAAGAGGCACGTTAAGTGAAGAATTTTTGTTTCGAGGAGGTGAAAAAATAGAGATCCTAAAATTTTCTATTGTATAAGTCATTTTCACACTTAAAATTTTCAAACAAAAAGTATTAGGCCATATATATAAACATTTCTACAAGACGTTTGCTTGAAATGTTGATGGAAGACATTATCTAGTTAGAAATGGGAACTATATATATAATAATATTTTTCTTTGCAAATTGAATAAATGAAGGAGTCACAACAAATGCATTTGATTGCAAAATAGTATTACAGGATTTTTTTTTTTTTTTTGGTTTTGTTTTGTTTTTGTTTTTGATAGGAAGTAATAATAAGAAAAACAGAGAAAACAAACAAGGAAAAGAAGAGTAAACTGATGTGCCTGCCAACCATGTCCATGTGTATTATAGCTTGATTGATGATGAATTCCAAGTTGATCCTTTAGGTCCACCCCACCTTCGACCTAATTTGTGCCTGCCAACCATGTGTGCTAAAATGTCTAAACTCTTAAAAAGGCTTAAAATTGGCCCGCACAGGTTGTCTCGAATCTCGATTTTGATTCGACCTTATTAGGCTATTAGCTGCTTGGGTAATTAAGAAAAGCTTTTGTTAACAGATTCACACATTTGTTACGGAAGAACTTTTTTTTTTTTTTTATGAAGCAGTTACGGAAGAATTTAATAGGTCTTATTGTGTTAGAAAGTAATAAAATAAATAAATAGATACTTCTTTTATTGGTTGAAATGTGACTACACTAAAAAAACTGATCAATTAAATTAAAAAAACTTACTACCGCGTACCTTTAGTGCAGTGGTCACTCCTCAAGTATAAGTACTTGTGGAGTGTGGGGGGTAAAGGCCGAGGTTTAAGTCTTCAGGAGGGAGCTTCACACACATAGACACTTTTTTTTTAGAGAGTTTCAACCTATGGCGTCTGCTTTTGATGATAACTCTTTATTATCAAATTAAGATACCAATTAGTTTTTGGTATAAGCGGGACTGAACCCCAAATCTCTTATACAACTATCAGAGACTTTACCAGTTGAGTTAATTGGAACCCACACACACATAGATACTTAGATTAAATTAGACTAGAAATTATATCTTGTAAAAAAAAAAAAAAAAAAAAAATCAATCGTAATTAATGCCTTTTAGACATTTGTTAACTGAACTCATTAAGTAATTATCACAGCTTTACGTCAATGATACCCTAATTAGATAATGATTAATATTAGTTTTATGGGTCCAATTAATAGATACTCTTAGGATTTTTTATAGTGGATCATTTTAAGAAAATTTTAATACTACTTTTATAAGAAATATAAAAAACTATAAAAAAAGTTAGTTAATTTTTTATTTTTCCATAATAATTTTATTATAAAAATGGTTTGCTAATAAATGTCATTAGGCACTCGTTAACTTTTCCCTAGTTTTATTACCAATTTTATTTGGTAAATCTTATAAATAATGTGTCAACTTCTAAACATAAAACAAGATTCTTAGTAGTGTTCTATGTCGTTTGAACCCCTATCCTCCCTCATTTACTATCTACCTATCTATCTTATGAATAAAACATAAAACAAGTAAGTAATAAATATATGACACAATCATATTTATTGTCAAGTCAATTTGTAAGACTTTTAGGTTATGTTTGGTAACAGTTTTTGTTTTCTATTTTCAAAAACTTGTTTTTGGGAATATAAAGAAAAAAATATTTTCTTGTATTTTTGAAATCAAAAACATGTTTGGTTAGTTGAAATTAAAAAAAAAATAGTTTTTTGAAGAAAAAAAAATAGAAAATACTAAAATATGTTGTTACTAGGATTTGATCTTTAATGCTAACTCATTAATTGAGAAAGAAAATGCATGTTTTTATTGACTTTTGAAAACTAAAAATTGAAAACAGTCTTTTGCATGTTTTATGTTTCCTTTACAAATTGAGTTTTGAGAACAATTTTTTGTTTTTTGTCTATTTTAGATTGCCAAACAAGTTTTTATTCTCAAAAATAGAATTTTTTTTTTTGAAAATAAAAAATAAGGAGAAAAAACAGTTACCAAACATACATTTAATATTTTATTATAAAACTCATTCTTGGTGTAAATAAGAAAAAAAATTTAAACAATTTTATATCACTCAATATATTTTTATTAGATGTCTATTTTGATAATCTAATGTTGGATTATGATTTCTACTTATACCCTCCATTTAAATTTTCAAAATGATTAGTGATAAATAACTGTAAGGACTCAATTTGTAACGACCCCAAATTGGTTTATTGGGTTCGAACGTTAAAGGTCCAAATAATAAATTTGTAGAGAGTGGGCTTAAAGGCTAGGCCTTGGTTATTGGACAGTAGTTAGTCATGGTGTTCATGATGATCGCACGGGAGTGGATTGAGTGTATCCAAGAAGACTTTCTCCTCGGCACAGCTTGGGTGGCTCTGGTTCTTAGCCTTTGTCCGAGGAGCTTAATGTTCTTATTATTCTTTTTACTTTAGGGTTCAATGGCCCTGGAGACGATCTGCCTCTCCTTTTTTTTTGGCTGCTTCCTCCTCCTTTTATACTAGCTTTTCCCCTCTCTCATACGTCCACGTGTAGGTTTCGCTTTTTAGGGCTGATTCTTGTCTTGTTAGCCCATACCCAAAGTGGTTCAGGTGTAGAATACTTAATTGCAATATTGGCAGCCTTTCCCTTGAACCGCTCCTACACTGTACTCGCTCTTTCTTCTGGGAGCGCTTTGGGGGCTGCCTTTAATAGCGTGCCATTCTTTCCTTCTAAATTTTGGGATGCCGAGGACAAGATCGTCCTCGACTACACCTCTAGGCCATTTGGACTTTTGTTGCACGTCCTCGACAATGTCTCTCCTCGGCTCGGGCCTTGGGCCCTAATGTAAAGTGGGCCGGGATCACAAATTCTCTGACCCCACAATAGCCCCTCAAAATCCTGCTGTCCAGCCCCTCGGACGGAGAGGAGGGTTTTGGTGACATTGGGCCTATGTCACGACTTACCAAGTCTTATCCTTCATCAATGCCGAAGCCTCTTCGTTTGCCTGGGACACGCTCCTAGTAATGAGACATTCTTTTAGTTTTACCCACGCAGCGTTCTTGCCATTTCGGTGCACGAGGCGCGTCTTTAATAAGGTCTCTTTATGAGGCAATGCGAATCCAACGACTGAAGACGGCTTTGGGAATTGAGCGAGACTTATCTCGTTTGTAGTTTTTCTTGGAGATTTGTACAGATTAAATGTCGCCAGGCTTGCCCCCTATATAAGAAGCACGGTGAGGGGTCATTTCCTTTATTTGCAGACCCTTTAAGCTTTTCAAATCCCTAACCCTCTAGTTGTGCCCATAATCCCCATTACCAGTGTAACTGAGCCTTAGGGGGTGATATGGTCAGGCCAAGATGGGGGTGAAGGGACCACACCCTCTCCAGAAGCCTTGGGTTTCTTCGAGACTCAAGATGGCCCGGTTAGGGCAAGGGAAACAAAGACTCAAGACACTTCTTCCCCTTGATAAGGCAAGAAAGGAGCCTCTTCTTCTTTCAGCCAAAATTCGAAGCAGGTGGAGGTCGCATCAGATTTTTGGTGCGACAGCACAGAGATTTCTCATCGCCGGTACCATCTGCTCTCGCTCGATTGCTGCTAATATGATACTTGCTCGATTGCAGTCAGAGCTGGTACGGGGACTTGGCATCCTCGCTTCTTCCTCTCTTCCATCACTGGTGCCACCCAAGTGCCTCTGCTTCTTCTTCTTTTCCATCACTGGTGCCATCTAGGTGCCTCTGCTTCTTCTTCTCTTCCATCACTGGTGCCATCTGGACGTGCTTAGTCGATGCTAGAGCAAAATTGAAGGATTTATCGTTCCCATGTATTTTTATTTTCATTATATATATATTTTTTTGTTTTTCTTTTTGCTTCTGTAGTTAGCTTCTGGTATAGGCTTGGTTAGGCCCCTTATTGTACGCTGTACTACTTCTTTATCTAATAAAAGATGATTTTATCCCATTTTGCATGTTCTTTCTTTTCTGTAATAATTATTTTGCGAATGAATGTGCTGGTGCCCTTTTTCTTTCGAACAGTACTCAGGGCTAATGCCGTTGTTAACAAAGAATTATCACTTTGAACTTATTAAAACTGATGGGCACAATAATGCCAATTTCAAGTGGGTTAACCATATGAGACCAATCGGGATAATAGATGAATGTTTTGTATCGCATGTGGGGTGATCTCCCGAGGACGTATAACCTAAAATGAACTGTCCGAGGGGGTCACCAGGCGCTGGGGTACTTTGCCATGTTTCAGACGATATTCATAGTCTTAAGTTGTTTTGGGCATCCGGTTCGAGGACCGAGGTATGACTGTACCGGATCTAAACACTCGGTTACGTTAGTTTCCGTAGAGCTGGGGGTCCGAGGATCGCGCAGGATTTCTATTCTGTCTAGGACTTAAGCCATTTTCTAGTGGATAGTTTCCCCATAGGTTTAAGTCCGAGGACCATGCAAGACCTTGGTTCTGTCCAAAACTTATATATAATTTTTTTTGAAGTAGTTGGTTTCCCCATAAGTTTGAGTTTGAGGACCATGCAAGACCTTGGTTCTGTCCAAAACTTATATATATATTTTTTTGAAGTAGTTGGTTTCCCCATAGGTTTGAGTCCAAGGACCATGCAAGACTTTGGTTCTGTCCAAAACTTATATATTTTTTTTTGAAGTAGTTGGTTTCCCCATAGGTTTGAGTCCGAGGACCATGCAAGACATTGGTTCTGTCCAAAACTTATATATATATATATATATATATATTTTTTTTTTTTGAAGTAGTTGGTTTCCCCATAGGTTTGAGTCCGAGAACCATGCAAGACCTTAGTTCTGTCCAAAACTTATATATATATATATATATATATAAATATATATATTTTGAAGTAGTTGGTTTCCCCATAGGTTTGAGTCCGAGGACCATGCAAGACCTTGGTTTTGTCTAAAACTTATATATATATATATATATTTATTATTTTTTTTTGAAGTAGTTGGTTTCCCTATAGGTTTGAGTCCGATGACTATGCAAGACCTTGGTTTTGTCCAAAACTTATATATTTTTTTTGAAATAGTTGGTTTCCCCATACCATGCAAGACCTTGGTTCTGTCCAAAACTTATATATTTTTTTGAAATAGTTGGTTTCCCCATAGGTTTGAGTCTGAGGACCATGCAAGACCTTGGTTCTGTCCAAAACTTATATATATATATATATATATATATTTTTTTTTTTTTGAAGTAGTTGGTTTCCCCATAGGTTTGAGTCCGAGGACCATGCAAGACCTTGGTTCTGTCCAAAACTTATATATATATATATATTTTTTGCAGTAGTTGGTTTTCCCATAAGTTTGAGTCCGAGAACCATGCAAGACCTTGGTTCTGTCCAAAACTTATAATTTCTAGTAACTAGTTTCCTCATAGGTTTGAGTCCGAGGACCATGCAAGACCTTGGTTCTGTCTAGCACTTTCTTTTTGAAGTAGTTGGTTTCCCCAGAGATTTGAGTCCAAGGACCATGCAAGACCTTGGTTCTGTCCAAAACTTATATTTTTTTTTTTGAAGTAGCTGGTTTTCCCATAGGTTTGAGTCCGAGGACCACGCAAGACCTTGGTTCTGTCCAAAACTTATATATATATATATATATATTTTGAAGTAGTTGGTTTCCCCATAGGTTTGAGTCTAAGGACCATGCAAGATCTTGGTTCTGTCCAAAACTTATATATATATATATATATATTTTTTTTTTTTTTTTTGAAGTAGTTGGTTTCCCCATAGGTTTGAGTCCGAGGATCATGCAAGACCTTGATTCTGTCCAAAACTTATATATATATTTTTTGAAGTAATTGGTTTTCCCATAGGTTTGAGTCCAAGAACCATGCAAGACCTTGATTCTGTCCAAAACTTATATTTTCTAGTGACTAGTTTCCTCATAGGTTTGAGTTCGAGAACCATGCAAGACCTTGATTCTGTCTAGCACTTTCTTTTTGAAGTAGTTGGTTTCCCCAGAGGTTTGAGTCCAAGGACCATGCAAAACCTTGGTTCTGTCCAAAACTTATATTTATTTTTTGAAGTAATTGGTTTCCCCATAAGTTTGAGTCCGAGGACCATGTAAGACCTTGGTTCTGTCCAAAACTTATATATATATATATATATATATATATTTTTTTTTTTTTGAAGTAGTTGGTTTCCCCATAGGTTTGAGTCTGAGGACCACGCAAGATCTTGGTTCTGTTCAAAACTTATATTTTCTAGTGACTAGTTTCCCCATAGGTTTGAGTCTGAGGACCATGCAAGACCTTAGTTCTGTCTAGCACTTTCTTTTTGAAATAGTTGGTTTCCCCAGAGGTTTGAGCCTGAGGACCATGCAAGACCTTGGTTCTGTCCAAAACTTATATATATTTTTTTGAAGTAGTTGGTTTCCCCATAGGTTTGAGTCCGAGGACCATGCAAGACCTTGGTTCTGTCCAAAACTTATATTTTTTTTAAAGTAGTTGGTTTCTCCAAAAGTTTGAGTCTGAGGACCATGCAAGACCTTGGTTCTGTCCAAAACTTATATATATTTTTTTTGAAGTAGTTGGTTTCCTCCATAGGTTTGAGTCCGAGGATCATGCAAGACCTTGGTTCTGTCCAAAACTTATATATATATATATATATATATATTTTTTTTTTTGAAGTAGTTGGTTTCCCCATAAGTTTGAGTCCGAGGACCATGCAAGACCTTAGTTCTGTCCAAAACTTATATATATATATATATATTTTTTTTTTTTTTTTGAAGTAGTTGGTTTCCCCATAGGTTTGAGTCCGAGGACCATGTAAGACCTTAGTTCTGTCCAAAACTTATATATATATATATATATATATATTTTTTTTTTTTTGAAGTAGTTGGTTTCCTCATAGGTTTGAGTCCGAGGACCATGCAAGACCTTGGTTCTGTCTAAAACTTATATATATATATATATATATATATATTTGAAGTAGTTGGTTTCCCCATAGGTTTGAGTCCGAAAACTATGCAAGACCTTTGTTCTGTCCAAAACTTATATATATTTTTTGAAGTAGTTTGTTTCCCCATAGGTTTGAGTCCGAGGACCATGCAAGACCTTGGTTCTTTCCAAAACTTATATTTTTTTTTTGAAATAGTTGGTTTCCCTATAGGTTTGAGTCTGAGGACCATGCAAGACCTTGGTTCTATCCAAAACTTATATATATATATATATATATATATATATATTTTGAAGTAGTTGGTTTCCCCATAGGTTTGAGTCCAAGGACCATGCAAGACCTTGGTTCTGTCCAAAACTTATATATATATTTTTTGAAGTAGTTGGTTTTCCCATAGGTTTGAGTCCAAGAACCATGCAAGACCTTGGTTCTGTCCAAAACTTATATTTTCTAGTGACTAGTTTCCTCATAGGTTTGAGTCTGAAGACCATGCAAGACCTTGATTCTGTCTAGCACTTTCTTTTTGAAGTAGTTGATTTCCCAAGAGGTTTGAGTCCAAGGACCATGCAAGACCTAGGTTCTGTCCAAAATTTATATATATATATTTTTTGAAGTAGTTGGTTTCCCCATAGGTTTGAGTCCGAGAACCATGCAAGACCTTGGTTCTGTCCAAAACTTATATATATATTTTTTGAAGTAGTTGGTTTCCCCGTAGGTTTGAGTCTGAGGACCATGCAAGATCTTGGTTCTGTCCAAAACTTATATTTTCTAGTGACTAGTTTCCCCATAGGTTTGGGTTTGAGGACCATGCAAGACCTTAGTTCTGTCTAGCACTTTCTTTTTGAAGTAGTTGGTTTCCCCAGAGGTTTGAGTCCGAGGACCATGCAAGATCTTGGTTCTGTCCAAAACTTATATATATATATTTGAAGTAGTTGGTTTCCCCATAGGTTTGAGTCCGAGGACCATGCAAGACATTGGTTCTATCCAAAACTTATATATATTTTTTTGAAGTAGTTGGTTTCCCCATAGATTTGAGTCCGAGGACCATGCAAGACCTTGGTTCTGTCCAAAACTTATATTTTTTTTTTTGAAGTAGTTGGTTTCTCCATAGGTTTGAGTCTGAGGACCATGCATGACTTTGGTTCTATCCAAAACTTATATATATATATATATATATATATTTATATTTTGAAGTAGTTGGTTTCCCCATAGGTTTGAGTCCAAGGACCATGCAAGACCTTGGTTTTGTCCAAAACTTATATATATATTTTTTGAAGTAGTTGGTTTTCCCATAGGTTTGAGTCCAAGAACCATGCAAGACCTTGGTTCTGTCAAAAACTTATATTTTCTAGTGACTAGTTTCCTCATAGGTTTGAGTCCGAGGACCATGCAAGACCTTGATTCTGTCTAGCACTTTCTTTTTGAAGTAGTTGGTTTCCCTAGAGGTTTGAGTCCAAGGACCATGCAAGACCTAGGTTCTGTCCAAAACTTATATATTTTTTTTTGAAGTAGTTGTTTTCCCCATAGGTTTGAGTCCGAGAACCATGCAGGACCTTGGTTCTGTCCAAAACTTATATATATATTTTTTGAAGTAGTTGGTTTCCCCGTAGGTTTGAGTCTGAGGACCATGCAAGATCTTGGTTCTGTCCAAAACTTATATTTTCTAGTGACTAGTTTCCCCATAGGTTTGGGTCCGAGGACCATGCAAGACCTTAGTTCTGTCTAGCACTTTCTTTTTGAAGTAGTTGGTTTCCCCAGAGGTTTGAGTCCGAGGACCATGCAAGATCTTGGTTCTGTCCAAAACTTATATATATATATTTGAAGTAGTTGGTTTCCCCATAGGTTTGAGTCCGAGGACTGTGCAAGACCTTGGTTCTGTCCAAAACTTATATATATTTTTTTGAAGTAGTTGGTTTCCCCATAGATTTGAGTCCGAGGACCATGCAAGACCTTGGTTCTGTCCAAAACTTATATATTTTTTTTTGAAGTAGTTGGTTTCTCCATAGGTTTGAGTCTGAGGACCATGCAAGACCTTGGTTTTGTCCAAAACTTATATATTTTTTTTTGAAGTAGTTAGTTTCCCCATAGGTTTGAGTCCGAGGACCATGCAATACCTTGGTTCTGTCGAAAACTTATATTTTTTTTAGAGTGTCTCGTGGATTAGCCCCTTTGCATGTGTGTGGGGCTTAAACTTCATGTCAGAAGCCCTTAGAACTGCCCACGCGACTGGCACTTCGAAGTGTAGCCTTGAGTGGGGGCTGAGTTAGGGCAACATCCGCGTGTTGCTGGAAATGATGGAGTGGCTTTCGCATAGCTTGCACCACTACGAAAATTATTTCTTTCGAGGGGCCCTCATTGACAGGGGCTTGATCCTTCCATAACTAACCGCCGCCTATGCCAACGCACAAGCCTTCTCACAGACGGCGCTAACTGTAAGGACTCAATTTGTAATGACCCCAAATTGGTTTATTAGGTTCGAACGTTAAAGGCCCAAACAATAAATTTGTAGAGAATGGGTTAAAAGGCTAGGCCTTGGTTATTGGACAGTAGTTAGTCATGGTTTTCATGATGATCACACGGGGGTGGACTGAGTGTATCCAAGAAAACTTTCTCCTCGGCACGGCCTGGGTGGCTTTGGTTCTTAGCCTTCGTCCGAGAAGTTTAATGTTCTTATTATTCTTTTTACTTTAGGGTTCAATGGCCCTGGAGACGATCTGCCTCTCCTTTTTTTTGGCTGCTTCCTCCTCCTTTTATACTAGCTTTTCACCTCTTTCATACGTCCACGTGTAAGTTTCGCTTTTTAGGGCTGATACTTGTCTTGTTAGCCCATACCCTAAGTGGTTGGGGGTGGTTGTAAAAGCTGAAGAGCATGGCCCTATCAGGCGTAGAGTAGTTAATTGCAGTATTTGTAGCATTTCTCTTAAACCGCTCCTACACTGTACTCGCCCTTTCTTCTGGGAGCGCTCTAGGGACTGCCTTTGATAGCGTGCCATTCTTTCCTTCTAAATTTTGGGATGCCAAGGATAAGATCGTCCTCGGCTACACCTCTAGGCCATTTGGATTTTCGTTGCACGTCCTCGGCAAAGTCTCTCCTCTGCTCGGGCCTTGGGCCCTAATGTAAAGTGGGCTGGGATCACAAATTCTCTGACCCCATAATAACTATTTCGTCTATAATTTCTTTAAATTTCAAGTTTATTTTTTGTATTTTAATATTGCACAAAAAAATGAGTTTATTAATTGAATAGTAGTGAGTAATATCTAATTAACACAAAATTAGTTGTTATTGTTAAGAATAATATAATTGTGTAATCCAATGGTAAAAATTTTAAAATAATTAAAAATATTATTGTAACATTCATAAAGAGTTACATTAAGTGTAACTTCTTACCCCAAATTTATAGTGACTCTTAACATTTTCTTTCCACAATATTATTAGTATTACCACCTAATCCAATAATTTATCTCATTCTATAGCAATCACATGCCTTTTGTCTCATTGGGCAAAAAAAGTAACCTTTCACAAGACAAACGAGATAACTTCTCTTTTTCTTTTTCTTTTTCTTTTTCTTTTTTAGCAAACTTTTCTTATACTATAAAACTGTAAGTTTTCATTTTAATTAATTCCCCAAAAAAAAAAAAAAGTCATTTCTTACCCTAAAGAAACGCTCAGAAGGATTGAGACCCTTAATGTAATAGGTCCCAATAGTTAGCATCAAGAAAGTGACACTGACATGAGCTCCCCTTCCCTGTCCCTTTCACGAGAAGAACAAGAAGAGCTAGCTCGTAGTAACAAAAAAGTAAAAGACGTGAAGCACGCAGGATTCAAGGAAGAACTGGGGTTGGGGTTGGGCCCGTCATCACCAAACCATGGTCAGGGGCCATGGAATGGATCGGCTACATTCAGAGATAAACTTGTAGGTGAAATTCCTGGGGCGTTCACACAAGCTTTTTGCTTTGGTGAGCTCATAGAAGATGAGGCGGACTCGGATGAAGAAGTAGATAACTTGCGTGAAGGGCTTGTAGCTGTCAAGTTCTCAAGGGATATTAAGAAGCGTATCTGAACGCCATGGTCAAAAGCTCTTATAGTAAAGGTGTATGGCAGATCGTGGGGCTCAACTTCCTCCATAATAGGCTCCTTTCCTTATGGAAACTGGCTGGGAGGTTGGACTGTGTTGACTTGGAGCATGGGTTCTATCTCACCCACTTCTCTCTGAAAGATGATTATGAAACCATTCTCAAAAAAGGTCCTTGGTTCATTGGAGAAAACTTCCTCTCCATTAGACCTTGGGAGCCAGACTTTCGCCCGGCATCGGCAAACATCACTTCAATTGCTGTTTGGATATGGCTAAAAAAGTTACCAATGGAATACTATAATCCTGAGGCCCTCCTGCATATTGGAAAATCCATCAGTAATGTACTGCGAGTAGATTCACACACTGCTATGGAAACAAGAAGTAGATATGTGAGAATGTGTGTACAAGTTGATGTGGATAAGCCACTGGCTACTGCAGTTTTAATTGGGAAATTTGAACAACCTATTTGTTACGAAGGATTACAGAGGTTGTGTTTTTCTTGCGATAGAATCGGCCATTGTAAAGAAAATTGTCCGTATACAATTCGATTTGAGCCATCGCCGAGGGTGCTTGAAACAAAGGAGGATGGGATTTCAGATGGATAACCATGCAATGAGCATGTTCCTGACAACGTGGGTCCTGACGTGGAGCTCAGCAAGATCATGCATGAGAATGTGCGTGAGGAGGTATAGTCAGGTACTTACGGACCATGGACTATTGTCTCACGTAGGAGGAATGAGACAAAATTTCAGGGTAGTGGAGGGTCCCATATTGGGATGGAAGCAAGAGCTGAGAAAGAACATTACTGAAGCAAGGTTCAACAACGCTATGGGTAATTTTAAGTTTAGCAAGAGGCTGGCCAGGGAGTCTAAGAGGAAACTTACGTCCCAAAAGCCCACCACTAAAGCCCATATGGCAAATGTTGGGTTAAACGCAAGTACTAGTGAAAATTCTCAGGCCCAAGCTTCGTTGGTTAAAAGCCCAAAGAATCATGAAGTGGGCAACGATAAGGAGCGGATTGAGGCAGAGGTTTTTTCGAGTAAGCTGGACCATAGAGCTTCGGTCAAAGGCAAGAAATCCATTGCATGAGCTAGGGTTCATAAAGAAACTTTTCAAAGCATAGCTGGTAGTTGCCAAGTTCTTTCCTCTCCAATACAGCCCATAAATTGTCTTCCTCAAGAAAATCGGCATCAAATTGAGAGTGATGGCAAGTTAAAACAAAGAAGAGAGCTTTATCCATCTGTCACGCCTTGACCGGAGGTGGGCTTTGAGTTTAGAGGGCTCTGTGGCAGAGAAGAGCGCGAGGGTGGGCGCTCGGGGTCTCTCGGATCTAGCTTGGTTAGAGCCGATGGACCAGTGGTGGGCAGGTTTGATGGAGGTGCCAATGGCCTTATTGCGTGTAGTGAAGCCTTTGGAGAGACTGCCATAAAGAAGGTTGGGATTGTTTCAATGGATCTTGATGTGGTTTCAGGGGAGGGGCAGATCATGGAGATGTTGAAGTAGAGTGTATGGATCTTGAGGGAGGAGATCATGTCGTTACCTCCTGTTGATAGGTGTCCCACCCCCTCAACACATTTACCTCATGAATGTCATTATATGGAATTGTACGGGGGCTTTGAAGCCCACTTTCCAAGGGCATGTTAGAGAATTGATTCAGAACCACAATCCGGCTATTTTAATTCTGATGGAAACAAAAGTTGGTGGTGAGAGGGCTAGGGAGATTTCTGACCATCTTCCTTTTGATGGTGGGATTCACACGGACACTATCGGGTATGTTGGTGGTCTCTGGATGCTTTGGAATTCAGATAGGGTAGAGGTGAACCCGTTGTCCAACACTGAGTAAGAGATCCAAGCCGTAGTTAAGGTACGAAATTCTAATTCTAGTTGGTTAAGTTCTGCAATCTACGCTAGTCCTAGGAGTGCCAAAAGGCCCATCTTATGGAATAATCTAAATAAAGTCACAGAGCTCTATGAGTTGCCATGGGTCATAGCGGGTGATTTAATGAAACTCTATCAGCTGAGGATAGGTTTGGGGGTAGGGCTGTTGGGGTTAGTAGCTCCTTGCCGTTCAAGGAGTGCCTGGATAACTGTAGCATGATTGAAATTGGGTTTACTGGTCCGAGATTCACTTGGACAAATAAAAGGGAGGTCCATGCTCTTATTCAAGAAAGAATTGACAGATTTTTCGTCAATCCTAGTTGGTGTCTGCTTTACCCGGATGCTAGAGTTATTCATCTCACAAAGTGCCATTCAGACCATTGTCTTGTCATGCTTGACATGCTTCCAAGAACTAATAGAGGCAGAGTAAGACTTTTCAAGTTCCATATCTGCTGGTTGACGGATCACACCTTTCCAAACATTGTATCGCAGGCTCGGAGATAGCCTCATAACCTTGGAGAGGCAATTGATCTCTTTTCAAAAAATGTCACCGAGTGGAATAGAAATCATTTTGGTAATATTTTTGTTAAAAAGAAGAATATTATGGCAAGATTGAATGGTATTCAGCGGTCAGTAGCTTCCAAACCTTCAAATTTCCTCCTAAATCTTGAGAAAGATTTGGTGAAAGAGCTTGACACGATTCTAAGTCAGGAAGAGGAACTTTGGGCTCTCAAGTCTCGAGTAAACTGGATGATACAAGGGGATAGAAATACTGCCTTCTACCATGTCTCTACTCTGGTAAGAAGGAAAAGAAACCAGATTTTGGCTATTAATAATTCAGTGGGGGAATTGATTTATGAGGATAACGGAGTAAAGGAGCACATTAGGGATGGGTTTAGGGATATTTTCACATCCTCCTTCCTTAGTGTTCCTAGGGTAGCTTCGTTGGCCTCCCGATGGCAGGCCAAAACTTTTGGATGAGGAGACGACTAGTATAAGTGGGATTGTAACGGAAGATGAGATAAGAGCTGCTTTGTGGTCTTTGAAAGCTTTCGAAGCTTCGAGTCCGGATGGGTTGCATGCAGGTTTCTTCCATAGATTTTGGTTGATAGTGGGAAGTTCAGTAAGTGACGAAATGAAAAAGGTCTTTGTAGAGAGAAGAGTTCCTAAATACTTGAATAGGACTCACATCACTCTTATACCAAAGATTCAAATTCCAGAGACTTTAGGAAATTATAGATCGATAATTCTATGCAATACAGTCTATAAGATTGTTACAAAGATCATAGTGGCTAAACTGAGACCTTTCTTAGATAAGCTCATTTCTCCCTTCCAAACTACTTTTGTTTTGGGAAGAAGGGGTATTGACAATACAATCATAGCCCAAGAAGTCATCCATTCCATCAGTAAGAAGAGAGGAAAGGTGGGTTATATGGTGTTAAAAATTGACTTGGAAATGGCTTATGATAAGCTTGAATGGAGTTTCATTAGCGATATGCTTATCAGAGTCAACCTCCCCTTGGATGTTATTAAGGTTATGATGAGCTGTGTTTCGACGGTCTCTACTTCGATTATGGTAAATGGTGAAGAGCTTAATCCGATTTATCATTCTAGAAGGATAAGGCAAGGGGACCCTTTATCCCCATACCTATTCATTCTTTGCATGGATTTCCTTGGTCAACTCATAGAGGAGAAATGCAGTAATAAATTGTGGCAGCTAGTTAAAGTCTCTCAAAGTGGTCCGGCTTTTTCTCACTTTCTCTTTGCAGATGACCTTGTTTTCTTTGCCAAAGCAGACCTCAATAATTGCTTAGTAATAAGAGATGTCTTAGATATGTTCTGCAACTTGTCAGGTCAATCGGTGAGTGAAGCAAAGTCGAAAGTATTTTTCTCACCTAATGTTGATAGGGACACTAGAGAGTCGTTGAGCAATGTCCTTGGTTTTACATCCACTCCAAACATTGGGAAGTATTTGGGAATTCCTATGAGGGTGCCGGGAGCCTCTTCCCATGATTACAACTTCATATTGGATAGGGTGAAGCAGAAACTTGCGGGGTGGAAGACCAATTTACTATCTTTGGCTGGGCAAAATGTTCTCATTCAGGCTTCCACAGCGGCCATACCATCATATGTCATGCAGTGTACTTTATTACCGGGGAAAATTCTGGATGGTATGGAAAGAGTTAACCGTAATTTTCTGTGGGGCACTTTAGAATCAGCAAGAAAGATTCATTGGGTCAGATGGTAGAAGGTTACAAAGAGAAAGGAAGAAGGGGGTTTACGCCTACAAACAGCTAGGGGGAGAAATATAGCCATGCTAGCCAAACTCAATTGGAGACTCCATACCGAGAATGATGCTCCTTGGTCTCAAGCTTTAAGATCAAAATACTACAATAACAGAAGGGTGAATTTGGCAAATGCAGATAAGTTGCCTTGCTCAGGAGTTTAGGCTGCAATTAAAAAAGGAAGAGAAGTTTTTACGAAAGGGAGTTTCTGGATGGTAGGGAGGAATAGTACCTTAAGCTTTTGGTATGGTAAATGGTTAAAGGAAGGCCCTTTCAGGCAACTCATTTAGGGGCCCTTGCCTCGGGATGCAGCCAATTGGGGAATTAAAAACCCGAAGGGCTATTTTGAGCTTAAGAGTGCTTACAAAGTTGCAATGGGGGCTGATATAATCTCTTTTTTTACAGCAAGATGGCTATGGAAAGCCCCAACTTTGCCACGCATTAAAACCTTCATATGGCAATGTGCCCACAATAGCATTGGGGTGAAAGAATGCCTTGCTAGGAGAAGTGTGATGGACGATGTGGTGTGTCCCATTTGTAGAAGGGAAGATGAATCTATTTTACATGCTCTTAGGGACTGCCCTTGGGCTTAATCGATATGGAGGCAACTTGGTGTGTAGCTGAGTAATCTTAGCTTTTGGATGTCTAATCTGCGTGATTGGTTAGATATGAATGGTAGGATGAACACTAATCACATTGCAGGGAAACCTCCTTGGAAAGTTATATTCCCTTTTGCCATTTGGAACATATGGAAGAATAGGAATGGTGTTGTCTTCAATAGGAAAAATCGGAATCCAAACTTGGCGTCTGCTATTTTAAATCAAGCAATGGAATTTGTGTTTTGTGTTGAAACCCTGAGGGGGCTGACTCACCATGTTATCAAGAGGGTGCGTTAGGAGAAGCCACCTCATGGGTGGGTAAAACTTAACACAGACGGGGCTGCTGAAGGAAATCCGGGACTGGCTGGTTGTGGGGATTTGCTTAGGGATGATCACGGTAATTGGATTGCTGGTTTTGTGAGGAGAATTGGGACAAGTACCAGTTTTGTGGCGGAGCTATAGGGCCTTAGAGATGGTATTTCTTTGTGCAATAATCTCAACATACCTTCACTCATTGTTGAGCTTGATGCCAAAGCAATTATTGATATTTTGCAGAACTCAAACTATGAGAATTTCATACTCTCTCCTATCTTGGATGATTGCAGGTAGCTGATGGGGCGGTTCCATCAAGTTCAAGTGAAGCATTGCTATCGACAAGCTAATTGCTATGCGAACAGGCTAGCTAGATTAGGGACTCTACAGAATTTAAATTTTGTTTGTTTTGATAGTCCTCCTGAGGATATTAGGAATGTTTTGGATGAGGATTGTAATGGCAGATTCTTTAATAGAATCTGTAATGACCTTGCTGCTTCTCCTTAGTTTTTATTGAATCGTCTTTTTACCCAAAAAAAAAAAAAAAAAAAAACTCTCAGAAAGCTTTTGTTATTTAACTATATAATATATATACCCTGTTCTTTGATTCATTCATCCAAAATAGTATTTTACTCTTTGCTAAGTTCTAAGGCACTGAATTCAAAAAACAAAGAACATGTCAATGACCAACAACGACCATGCGTCGAACCAACATGTGGGATCGTTGCCAACTATCCCGACAGCTCCTCCTCCAATCGACAACGTGGAGAACCAAAGCTCAGTTACGGGGGTTGAGAGCTCAACTATCGTACGTCAGCGCAAGAGGGAGGATTTGATAAAGAAATTCTCGTTGGCTTTAAGAGGATTGGCTTTGATCTTCTCTGTGATTGCTCTCATTATCATGGCCATAAACAAACACAATGAGTTTCGCTTTCACTACGAATACGATAGTTGGGAAGATTATAAGAACGCTATTGAAGATGGTGGTTGGCAAGATTTCGACAAATATGGAGAATATAGGTAGAGTAATTCATGCGATTCTTAATTGGTTTTTGAGGTTTAGTGTCAGTTTGCGGCACACTAATTTGAAACAGTATGTGTTTATATATATATATATATATATATATAGTCTTTTATAAAAATTAAAAATATAGTATTTTTAATATTTTGTTTTTTTACTACTTAAAATATTAAGAGTACCAATTGAGCTATAAATTTTTTGACAAATTTAATTGTTTTTGAAAAATATATGCATAGTGACTCAATTGAAAAACTCAAGATTTAATTGTTAGAGATATAATAGCCCATTAGCATAGGCCCAGGCCTAATTCTACTTTGTGTGTAAGCCAAGTCTCCTACTTGTACTAGAAGTCTATTAGTTTAGGGTTTAATCTACTATATATACACATGTTATGATTTATTGTAACACAGGATTTGTACTACACTCTAATATATTATTGATGTAGCCCTTTAGGGTTTCCTCTGTGGATGTAGGCCATTTGGCTAAACCACGTAACCTCGCATCCGTATTAGTATATTCAACATGGTGTATCAATGCTAATATTTAATATGGTATCAGAGCCACCTTCATGTAGCTATGGTTTTCTGTCCTTATGGTATATTTAAGAGCAATCTTTGTCTTCCTTGGTGTTTTTTCACTGCGTTCATCTTCTTTAGCTTCCTACTGCTGTTGTCAAAACTCTCCGGTATAGTCATGCCATCGTTAGAAGTCACATCAACACTACAAGACTATTGCCTTCCTCAGACTACCGTCACAAAGCCAAATTTCATTCAAAGGATCTTCTCAACCTTATCAAATCTCAAGATTTCTTCAAGCTTCTATCTTGAGTTTGAGAGGGGGTGTTAAAGATATATTAGCCCATTAGTATAGGCTCAAGCCTAATTCTATTTTGTGTGCAAGTCAAGTCTCCTATTTGTACTAGAAGTCTATTAGTCTAAGGTTTAGTCTACTAAATATGCATATGTTATGATTCATTATAACACATGATTTGCACTACACTCTAATATATTATTGACGTAACCCTTTAGGGTTTCCTCCGTGGATGTAAGCCGTTTGGTTGAACCACGTAACCCTCGTGTGTTATTATATTTTATATTTTATGCTTTCTCTTCCGCATCCATATTAGTATATTTAACATGGTGTATCAATGCTAATATTTAACATTAACAAATAAAGTGTTGTACCTAAAGTTTTGATTTTCTAAAAATAAGTTGAGTTAAACTGGCACTAAGAATTTGATTTCAGTTTGGATTTTTTATTTATTTTATTTTTTTATAAATATTTTTGGCGAATGAGGTTGTGTTGAATTGGACTAGGTACGTATTGGCAATAGCACTTTTGTTGACTGTGTACATAGGCGGCCAAGTAATGCGACAAGCATATGAACTTTGCACCGGAAAACTATTGCTTCAATAGCGAAGCTCTACCTTGCTCGACTTTTTTGGAGATCAGGTTGGTCTCGATTCTTTATGAACTTTGATGACACAAGAATCAAAGGTGCCTTGACTAGCAATGTCATTGCCCACTTGCATGTGAGGGTGCCTTTAGGCTTCGCTTAGGAGTTCATAAGGGAAGGGAATGAAATGGAATAGAATAATAATATTAATAAGGGAATGGAAAGGAATGGAGTAGAATGGAATGCATTTAAGTAAGGGAAAGGAATGGAAAAGAATGGAATGGAATGGAATTAAATAACCTTGATTGGATGTTTTAAAATAAAGGAGTGGAAATGAATGAAATGTAAGTAATCTTATTTGGGAGCAACATGGAGGGAATAGAATAGAATTATTTTATGACAATATTATTATTAGACCTCTATTTTAAAATAAAGAGTTGAATATACAAGGGTATTTTGGGAGTTTTAGTAAAAAAAAAATCATTAAATCTAATTCCAGATTTTGAGAGGAATGAAAATTTAAGGTTTTAAGGGAATAGAGAGAAATGAGTGTTCCCAACAAGGGAATGAATTTTCCATTCCCTCCATTAAAACTCCCAAACAAAGGAAGGGAAGAATATTCTAAAATGATTTTTTTCATTCCTTTCCATTCCATTCCTTCCTCCCAAACGAAGCCTTAGAGTACTCCCAACTCCAAGGTACCTTGCATAATTAAACATCATCCTCGGTCTAATAGGAAAGGCAACTGTGTTTGTGTGACTACAACCTCCCCATTTTAAATGAATTTATTATTATTATCAGATTAAGAGTCCTTTTAGTTAGGCGTTTTGTGATATTAAAATAAAGTTTTTAAAATTCAAAACTCTGTTTTATAACTACAACTTTTTGTAGTTTTTTATAAATGCTCTTTTTTTTTTTTTTTTGTTGAATTATAAACGCTCATTTTAAACTCAAAGACAGTTTTCCAATAGTTTATACAAACGCACTCTAAGGGTCTGTTTGGATACTGCTTATTTCTGAAAACTGAAAACACTGTAACATAATAATTTTTAAATGTGTGAATAGTGCCGAGGGAAAAGTTTTAATGAAAATTTTGCTAAATTAGACAATTTGTGGGTCTTGTAAACAATGCACAAGACCCACTTTCATTTCAGCACAATCCAAACTAACACTAAGTAGTTTAAACTTTAAATTTAAAGGTGTTTTAAGTGTTACGTGATTTAAAAATTAGATTAAAAAATAATAATTTATTTGTTCAATTGACTCTTTTCATTTTAAGTGAAATAAGAGAATTTTGTTCCCACTCTCCTCGGCACAAATCATCAGATCCATAACATCTCCCTAAAATAAGATTATTTCTATTTCAAGTGAAGCCATTTCATGGTTAATGCTAAATATCAAATATAATTTAATTAGCGTTTGTTTATGTTTATCAATATCTTGTTTAAGTTGAACAAAAATGGGGATGGACACCTTCTCAAAAATAGAAATAAAAAAATAAAAAAATCGGGATGGACCAGTTGTAATCGGTTTTCAACTAACATATAATAATTATAATTAAGTTTTTTTTTTTTTTGAGAAATTATAATTAAGATGCTGACCTAGAGAAAGTCCTTAAAAAAATAAGTACTTGTGTTCTAGTAATTAAGATGTTGACCTAGAGAAAGTCCTAAAAAGTAAGTACTTGTATTCTAGTGGTAATATACTATTCAGTAAACTTAAAAGCACAACAAATTCCACAATTGCTTAATTTGATATATATTTTAATTGGTGTAAAATAAAAGTAATATTCCAATAATAAGTAATGTTGTACTAATCACAATCTATCATGTTAACAAATGTGAAATTTGTTGTGTATATTACATTGTTGTTTACTAATATATATTTAGATTATTAAAATTTGGTGAAAAGGATTGTAAACAAATTGTCCATAACCATTTTCTTATGCACAATCATCATAACATGTTATTTTTGTAGTTATGAAAATTTTTGTATCACTAGATTTATTGAAAGAAAACCATCTAAACTTTTTCATTTTAATAATATTTCAATTGCTTACTCATGCGTCACATGAAAAGTTCAATGAAAAATATGCATATATTAATAAATATTAAAAAAAATGGTTAAATTAGAAAATTAGTAAGATCAAATACCATATATAGTTTAATTAGAGTTAATTTTTTTTAAGAGAAGATTATGTTAAAATAAAAGGAAGAAAATAAAAGATTTAGACAAAGAATGAGAGAGTAGACGCAAGACTTATGTGGTTCAACTTGATAACTTTCATCAAAAAAAAAAAAAAAAAATTGTGTAGAACAAAAATCCAATATTGGGTACATATACGCACAAAAGTTGATTTGTAAGGAACATTTTTTATGCTTGAATCAATGATAATTGATATGCCTTGATTTTAGGCATGATAACGGCCTAACATGCCATAACTAAATTGTGTATCAAAAAACATAGAAGACAAATATATTAAAACACATGGCCTTTTTGGTATAAACTTTTCATCAATTGGTAAAATCTTTAATGTTTAAATAAGAGATTTGGGGTTCGATCTTCACCTATACCTAAAATTCATTGGTGTCTTAGTTTAATGATTAAAAAAAAAACATATTAGAGGTAATTTAATTAGACGAAACATATAACTAATAACATATTCACTGCAGATTATGGCGTACCTGTTGATATCAGCAGCATCTTCGGCACTTCCCTTGACCATTTGTTTGAGAACGCTAGCATACCAGAAATTTACAGATAGACAATTTATAGACTTTTCAGCATCAGCCATCAGCATGGCCTTTTTGGCATTCTCAATGTTGGCATTGTCTGCCATTAGCCATAACTTCAGTATACAAATTATCAACTCAATACTTGCCATAAATGTTAGGGCTTCGGGGAAAGGCTAGCTAAGACCTACTATTATCTGATAAAGTTTAAACCCCTTTGTAATCAACTTTTTGTATTTTGAATGAACCAAAATATAATGCATGCATTCTAATAATACTTATCTCATTTACTATTTAATTTATTGATTACATGCATCCACCCTCTTATTGCATGAGAACTTCGTAGCTTTGTCAAAGTTATATGCTATGAGATAAATTATGCATATATTTGATATATGAGATACATTCTCTCATTCTAGGTTGAAAGAAAGAACACTGTGGGGCACAAGAATTTAAATAAAGTACTTGTGCCATATGTCATATCCATGGCTGAGGAGTCCATTATCATGCTGAGGAGGCCACACGCTTGAACAGTAAAGTCACATCAATGGCATGTTACCAGAGAAGGTCATATTGTAGGGAAAGAGCCTCGGGGAGGGGGTTAGCCCTGACATGACTAAAGGAATGATGGCTACCGTCGCATTGAATGCATCCCACCAACCTTCCTGACTGCATTTATGTGGAGAAGACCTCTGAACAGTGTTGCCTCAACTCACAAGTGGTATGGGAAGGTGTCTGATAGGACAGACACACAAGTAGTGGCCTGGACGATCAACAAATGGAGGGCCAAGATCATCTTAAAGGAGCTATATAATGTAAGAGACCCTCCACGGGGAGGAGATCGGAAAATCTGTAGAGAACACATTGTAGCAACAAGAACAGAAATTGTATCCAATTCCAAAAGAATTATATACGAGAATATTCTCCTTGGACTTCGCTGAGGAAGGATTTCCTTACTTTAAACCGGTCTTCTTTGCCTTCTTAATACCCTTGATCCGTTGTGCGCATGGCCTGATCCATTAAGGCCTAGCTTTTAAGCCCACTCTCTACAAATTTATTATGTCGGGCTCTTTGGGCCTAAATCCTTCTATCCTTTGGGCTCAGGGAACTAAAAGCTCACCCTTACAGATAACAACAACAATAACAACAAAATTTTAGTATTAAATTTTTTTTTGGGTTGATTATGGATACTCATTGAAAAAAAATATTATAAGAATAAAAATTAACAATAAATACTGCAAAGAGCAAACAAAAAAAAAAAAAAAAAGCAATAAGGATTTATATAGTTTTATTTGAGAGCAAATATATCACCACAAATAATTAAACATTCTTCCAAAACATAAATTAAATCAAAACAAGACAAAAAAAAAAAAATTCCTTTATCACTTTTTAAGTCCATTATTTCTACCATGCTTTTACTTGAAACAAAAAAAAAAAAAAAAAAAAAAATAGTAACTTGTTCCTTTGTGTCCGCCGTTGTCTTCTACTGGGAGCTTTGCGTTGCTGTCAATATTCTTTATGGCTTTTAAGCCTTTGTCTTCTACTAAGAACCCTATATTACTTATTTTATTTATGTGAGTCCAAACCTTATAACTGAGAGTTCACGAGGGCATGCGTGAATATTTTGAAGGAGCGCCCCTGTTAAAAATTTCCAAACGTTAACAGACGTTAACAAGAGTTGGCAGTCCTGCTGAGGTAAGCAAGTTATTATGTGCTGGCATGCTCCTATTGGCTGGGAGTACAAGGTCAGCAGGGGACTACACAATAATTTCTCAAATGAAAGATATGTAAACATGCAAAACCACTTCTAAATAACGCAAGAGCAAATGAGTTAATTCAATAAGTTTAATTAGGGAAGATGTTCAAGATTTAATGAAGCTTTAACTTTAATTAATATTTGCTTTTCAAAAAACTTAAACATTAACTCCAATTAAAGATCCAATTACTTGTTTGGTACTCATATGTTTAGATACTTACATGTTCACATGATTGTATAGTCATAGGTCCACATGTATTGGATGTTTAGATGCTTAACCTTTTACATGATCATTGTCTCAATCTTGGAACTTTCTAATTCACATTACTCATACACGAACTTCAGGACTTAGAAGTGTGCACATATTCACATAAAGCCTATTAGAAAAACCCCATCTGATCACAATCCAACAACAAATAATGAAGGCCAACTATGGCTAGGGGGCTTGGGGTGTCTAACCTCTTTCCACCTTGTAGCCTAATTCGAGACTTAGTTTGATTTGTGGACCTTCATAAAGTAATTCGTGATTCTTGGACCTAGCTATAACTAGGTGGCGGCTCCCTTGCCTCTTTCTAGGGTTGACTTAACAAATTTTGGGGGCTGAGGAAAAAAACCTTAACCAAAGAATTTAATTATATTTAATTATTAATTAAACAATACATTTAAGGGTAAACTACATTTTTAGTCCCTATCATATGCACCATTTTTTAATTTGATTCCTAACCTTTCAATTGTGTCAATTTAGTCATTGACCTTTCAGTATCGTGTCAATTTAGTTCCTGCTGTTATCTTTTAGATGAAAATTGATGACGTGTCTAATGGCCAAAATAAAAGATTAGCTTCCATTGATGAAACAATAAACTAAAATTTTATTTTAGCCGTTTGCCATATCGGCAATTTTCATCTAAGATATAAGGGCAAGGACTAAATTGACACGACACTGAAATGTTATGTACCAAATTGAAATATGGTGTATGCCATAGGGACTAAATATGTAATTCACCCAACATTTTATTTTTTTAAAAAAATATTTTTCTTGCCTTTAAGATGCAAAATTACTAATTCACTTAAATATATACATTTTTTTTGTGACATAGTCGATTTTAAATATAATTATTAATTTAATTTTTTTAAAATAATTTACTTAAGCAAATACAACTATAGCAAGTATTTTTACCTAAAATATACAAATTAAATAACCGACACAGAATAAAATGAACCGGTTTTATCTTATAATTAAAAAAAGAAAAGAAAAGAATAGATCAGTAAGGATGGGAAAAGTTTGATGGATTACATTTACAATGCGTTTGGTAAAGGTGTTTTTTTACTGGAGTGTTTGAGTTATGTTACTCAGTTTAGAGTATTAAAACATTGAATTTAGAAAACTCCTCTTACTAGTTTTCAGTTTTTAAACAACGTTATTCAATGGCAAGTTAGCATGACCCCTTTTGTAAATATGTTGAAAATCATGGGGCCCACTTGATTCAACAACACATAAACTGACTTCTCTCTCCTCAAATAAAAAAAAAAAATAATTGTACTATGCTTATCATTAAAATAAAAAATAAAAAAAAAACACACACACACACATACCAAACATACAATTACGTTCTTCACATATTGAAACACATTTTTTGCTTTATGAATACTGTAAACATGCGTTTCCTCAACACTTTTTAAATCACAGTTTTCACATTATTTTAAATGATGATACTAGAAATTCCCAACCAAATGGGGCCCTTAGGACTTGCTTGTTTAGGTATTTGAACAACAATTTTTAGTGTTTAAATATTAAAAACAGTGGGCCAAAAAAAAAAAAAATACAATGCGTTTGGTAAGAGTGTTTTTTACTGGAGTATTTGAGTTACGTTGCTCAATTTAAGTTGTTTAAATACTAAATTTAGAAAACTCCTCTTACCAGGTTTCAATTTTCAAACAACGTTACTCAATGGCACTATTGTAAATATTTTAAAAACAGTAGGTCCCACTAATTAGACTACATGTCATCACTTTTTTTTTAAGAAAATACACACATACCGAAGACACAATTATATGTTTTTTCACTTTTGAAAAGATGTTATTAGAAATATAGTATCAAACACATTTTTTGCATTATGAGTACTTTAAATACGTGTTTTCATAACACTTTTTGCATTATGGACCACATTTTAACCACTCAAAACATTGGCTTGCTTTTCAAAAAATATTAGGCCATGTATAAATGTTGATGGACCAAATTTATAAATTGGTAAGCTTTTCAACTGGTTTGCTTTGCACATCAAAGATCATGAGCTTCATAGCATGAATTTTCTCTATACTGGCTCACCCAAAACTTGCTATGTTGTCCCTCTAGAGATCTTGCATTTGCTTTTGAGCAAATCATTCTCTCTGAGGCTTATGTTCCCAAAATTGATCATTTAGGTATGCATTTTTTTTTTTTATAGATTATTTAGTAAAGTGTTTTGAGAGTTTACTAATTTTAAAAAACTCTAGTATAAAGGAAGGAAAAGTTTGGATACATTTAAAATAGAATTAACAAATTGAGAGAAGTAGTTTATGTACATCGATGAGGAAGATAGGGATCTCCTTTCGAATTTCAAAGGGGTTTGTTAAATTGCCCTCGAACTGTTTCTGTTCTACTAGGAATGCATATTTGCAATCTGCAATAGAGATTTGGTATAGGACCTCATTGGTAAGTGCAACAAGATCTCGTGCATTGGAACCCATGGTTATGGACCCGAATCCATTAGCATTAGTATGGAACATGTTTTTCTCACAAACATACATGCACCCACCAATAACTATACCATTTGCAGACTTTAATGATGCAAAAGCAATGCAAACCACAGCAAGAAATATGTTTTTGGATTGAGAGAAGACAAAAGGGATTGATGCTAAATCCACACTTACTGTGGTCTTTGTAAAATTATCACAAATCCGAATTGAGTTCTTTGAGAAGATGTGATGTAAGGTAGGTAATGATTTATAAACTTTAAATGAAATACCTAATAAAAAAACTGTTCAAAGCATGGGTTAAAAACTAGTTGTAGTTAGTAATGAAAGATAAGTAAACATGCAAAACCACTTTTAAATAAGGTAAGAACAAATGAGTTAATTCAATAAGCTTAAGGAGGGAAGACGTTCAAGATTTAATGAAGCTTTAACTTTAATTAATATTTGCTCTTTAAAAAAAAGTTAAACATGAACTCTACTTAGTATTTACATTTTGCACACACAGGCTCTTTGTTACAAACATCTTCTCAAATCAAAAGTGGCGCTATGTCTCTCTTTCAAGATTCTCTTTGTTATGTCTCTTTCTTTCTCTCTCTTTTATTTTTTCCAAGCTCCTTGCCCTTCTGTTTGTGGATATTTATACTGACCCTTTTCTTTATTTATTTTATTTTTTTCTTTCTTTCAGAGATTGAATGATGACAAATGAGGACTATGAGGATGTATTGTTTTCAGACTATGATGACTTCACTTCTGAATATAAAAAAAACATTACTGATACTGATATAACACATGTAGGCAAGTGTGAAATTATTTATGTACCTAGATATATGGATTAAAAGAATACTTGTGTTTTGGATACTGTTGGAGTCTTTTTAAAAAAAAAAATTAAATTAAATTAAACCATAGTTTTCACGTTACTCGGTTTAGAGTTTTAAAACACTGAATTTATAAAACTCCTCTTACCAGTTTTTAGATTTCAAACAACATTGTTTAATGTCACATTAGTATGACCCATTTTGTAAATATGTTGAAAATCATGGGGCCCACTTGATTAGAAAAAACATAAGCTGGCTTCTCTCTCCTCAAATAAAAATAAATTAAATTGTACTATGCTTGTCATTTAAAAACACACACACACACACACACACACACACACAAATACATACCAAACACATAATTACGTTCTTCACGCATTGAAATGAGTTATTTAAAAAATGGTACCAAATGCATTTTTAGCTTTATGAATACTGCAAACATGTGTTTTCTCAATCCATTTTAAACAAAAGTTTTCACATTATTCTAAACGATGATACTATAAATCTCCAACCAAACAGGCCCTTAGGTCTTGTTTGATTAGGGTGTTTGAACAACAATTTTTAGTATTTAAACATCGAAAACAGTGAACCCAAAAAAAAAAAAAAAAAAGCTTTTGTAAAAGTATTTTTTACTGGAGTGTTTAAGTTACGTTGCTCAATTTAGGGTGTTTAAACATTTAATTTAGAAAACTCCTCTTACCAGCTTTTAGTTTTCAAATAACATTGCTCAATGGCACTATTGTACTTATTTTAAAAACTGTAGGCCCCACTAATTAGACTACATGTCATCACTTTTTTTAAAAAAAAATACACACTTAACAAACACACATTTATATGTTTTTTTTTTTTTTTTTTTTTATAAAAAAATATAGTACCAAACACATTTTTTGCATTATGAGTATTTTAAACACGTGTTTTCACAACTATTTTTTGCATTATGGCCCACATTTTAACCACTTAAAACATTGGCGTACTTTTCAAAAAATATTAGGCCATGTATAATGTATAAATGTCGATGGACCACATTTATAAATTGGTAAGCTTTTCAACTGGTTTGCATTGCACGTCGAAGATCATGAGCTTCAGAGCATGAATATTCTCCATACTGGCTCACCATAAACTTGGTATGCTATCCCTCTAGAGATTTTGCATTTGCTTTTGAGCAAATCATTCTCTCTAAGGCTTATATTCCCAAAATTGATCATTTAGGTATGCACTTTTTTATTTATTGATTATTTAGTAAAGTGTTTTGAGAGTATACTAATTTTAAAAACTCTAGTATAAAGGAAGAAAAAGTTTGGATACATTTAAAATAGAATTATCAGATTGAGAGAAGTAGTTTACCTGTACATCGATGAGGAAGATAGGGATTTCCTTTCGAATTTCAAAGGGGTTTGTTAAGTTGCCCTCGAATTGTTTCTGTTCTACTAGGAATGCATATTTGCAATCTGCAGTAGAGATTTGGTATAGGGCCTCATTGGTAAGTGCTACAAGATCTCATGCATTGGAACCCATGGTTATGGACCTGAATCCTTTTTTTTTTTTTTTTTTTTTGAGGGAAAGTTTCAACCTATGGCGTCCGCTTCTGATAATAGCTCTTTATCATCAGACCAAGACACCAATCAGTTTTTGGTGTAGGCGGGGATTGAACCCCAGATCTCTTATATAACCATCAGAGACTTTACCAGTTGAGCTAACTGGAACCCACATGGACCTGAATCCATTAGCATTAGTATGAAACATGTTTTTCTCACAAACATACATGCACCCTCCAATAACTGTACGATTTGGGGATTTCAGTGATGCAAAAGCAATGCAAACCATTGCAAGGAATATGTTTCTAGATTGAGAGAAGACAAAAGGGATTGATGCTAAATCCACACTTACTGTGGTCTTTGTAAAATTAGCACAAATCCGATTTGAGTTCTTTGAGAAGATGTGATGTAAGGTAGGTAATGATTTATAAACTTTAAACGAAATACCTAATAAAAAAACTGTGCGAAGCATGGGTTAAAAAATAGTTGTAGTTAATAATGAAAGATAAGTAAAGATGCAAAACCACTTCTAAATAAGGCAAGAGCAAATGAGTTAATTCAATAAGTTTAAAGAGGGAAGACGTTCAAGATTTAATGAAGCTTTAACTTTAATTAATATTTGCTCTTTAAAAAAAAGTTAAACATGAACTCTACTTAGTATTTACATTTTGCACACACAGGCTCTCTATTACAAACGTCTTCTCAGATCAGAAGTGATGCTAGGTCTCTCTTTCAAGATTCTCTTTAGTATGTCTCTTTCTTTCTCTCTCTTTTATTTTTTCCGAGCTCCTTGCCCTTTTGTTTGTGTATATTTATACTGGCCTTTTTTTTTTCTTTCATAGATTGAATGATGGCAAATGAGGACTATGAGGATCTATTGTTTTCAGACTACGATGACTTCACTTCTGAATATAAAAAAAAAACATTACCGACACTAATATAGCACATGTAGGCAAGTGTGAAATTATTAATAGAGGAGGCCTTAATTTTGTATTAAAAGCTAGTAATAAATCATTTTTTAAAATCATCATAATTATCAAATTTTATATTCATTAAAATATAAAAAACCAAAAAATGTTATTATTATTATTTTTGGGTACATTGGAATAAAAAAAAGCTTAATGACGCCGTAACTTCTCACCCCTCAATTAAAGGTGGTTGTATTTTTACCCGACCTCAATTGGGCTCCGGCCCGTTTCAAGCTCTTCTGTAGTTCTATTTGGTATATTTACATTTTACACACACCACACAAGCTCTCTATTACAAGCGGGTTCTTAGATCAGAAGCGGCGCTAGGTTTCTTTCTCTGTCAAGAATCTCTTTGGTTTGGTATGTCTCTCTCTTTCTCTCTGGCACTTGTCCTCTAATTAGGGATTTGATCCACCGTTATTATATTTTTTGTCTTCAATTTCTCAATTTCCCTCTTTGTGCTTCTGTATGGATTGGATTTCCTGCTTTCTTGCTTGCCAAGGTTTGAAAAATTGGGGTTTTCTTTTTGTGTACACAATACAATTGGTAATGGATCCTATGTGGGTTTGGGTTTGGGTTTGGGTTTGGGTTTGGTATCTCTCTACTGTCCCAAATACGAATAAAAAAAATGATTTGTACATGTGGTTAGTATCAAAACATGGATGATTCAATGTATGTATGTTACCGAGCTCCTTGCCCCTCTGTTTGTGGATGTTTATAATGACCCTTTTTTTTCAGAGATTGAATGATGGCAAATGAGGACTATGAGGATGTATTGTTTTCAGACTACGATGACTTCATTTCTAAATATGAAGATGAAGATGAAGATGGCGAACCTGATATTGGTCCCGGGTTTGAGTGGAGTTCTGATCCCCTCCTCAAAGTCAAACTCTCTCACCCTTCTAAAATTCCTCGCCCTAGCCCTACCCCTATCCCTACCCCTCCCCCTACCATCGACTCCAACCTTCAGCCTCAGCCTCGGATCATAGAGCTAGACCCATTCAATGTGCCAAAATGGCTCTCAGAGACAGAGGTATGAGCAATGTGTGGGTCTTTTCTTTTTTATTCGGAAAAGAAGAATAGAAGGCTTTTTAAAAAAAAAAAAAAAATTAAACTTGCTTGTTCCTCAGATTTCTGAGGAGCAACGATATGAATATTCTGTCTATGGAGAGATGCTGTTAGACCGCTACAACCAAGTTAAGGTTTGTTTCTTCTTATCTCCATCTTTCTCTCTATCTGTCTATCTGTCTATATACTTATTAATATTCAATTTGAACAAATTGGTTGGTGTAGGGCACGGATTTTGAATTTGTGAGACTTGTGAAGAGGAAACTATTTCTTGCCGCTGGTGTAAGTGTTAAAATTCAATTTGAGGCCAAGCCCAGAGCTGCTGCTGAGTACACCCTGAAAACCTTTGAAGCTTTCGTGTTCAAGGATGCTGTCTATCATAAAGTGTGGCCCCAGAGTTGCCGACTAGTTAGCCCTAATCGTGACTCTGTGTATGATGAAGAATATTGCCGTCCCAATGATGAAGAATATCGCCGTCCCATGTGCACTTATGAATGGTAAGCGACTTTGGTCCTCCGAGTTTGCACTTATGAAGTGCTTGATGGTTGGGTGGTGATCGTAATTGATTGTATTAACTTTCTGTTTTTTGGTTTGAATGACCTGCAACCAATATTGCAAATTTTATATAATCAAAATTATTAGCGACTCTCTCTTGCATTTATTCCTCTAATTTATCTGATTATTAGGTGTATATCTAATTTTTAGGGGGATAAATTCGTTGTGTTTTTTCTTTAAGTGATCTTAATTTTTAGCGTTGTTGTTTGTTACTTCCTCTATGCCATGTTTGTTGCGGTAGGGTTTATGGGTTTCTCCCATGACTTGCTGAGAAAAAGGTCTCTCTTTGAATCAGAAAAAGGTCTGTATTGAAAATCCCACCTGAATCATCCATGCACGGATTTTTCACTCCTGTTTATATATAATAAAAAAACAAAAAATAAAAATAAAAAAACAGACTTTTTACTAGTTGTTTTGAGTTTTGATACGGAGCACATGTATGCATCTGTTTTTGAAACTCACAAAAGCTATGCATTTGGGTCACAAATCTCGATCTGCAGTGCAGTAGAGCAAAGAAACATAACATACATAATGAGTTCTAGAAATTGAAAGGATCTTATGATCAATCTAGAGATTATTTTGAAACCAATCATTTTGAGTATTTGGAATATCAAACATTGAACAAGTAAAGAAAGATTCAACAATTACATGTACAAGCGGAGTTACTACCAACTGAAAGGTTAAAGTAGTAAGGGAACTATGCTTTACTAGACAGTTAATATAGAAAGGAAGAAATAATCTACTGCCATAAAACTAAGTTGCGTTCGTCCTTGTAGTATTGAGAATGTGGTGAATCCAACTTCATTAAGTCACTATAAAGTTCAATATCTTCTTTCGAATGGACCGTTCTGTTTGCAATTGGAGACAGCATCGTGTCAAGAGCCATCAAAAATACGAGTTTGCCTCAGATAAACTCAGAATTGGTGTCTCGTTCTTCCTCGGTTTACTTGCATGATCAAAACCCAGATGGTTCTCAGTCTATTATCTCAAGCTCTTTGTCTTGTAGCATCTAGGATCTTAGTTTGATGAGCACGTGTGGATGGGAGTGTGTTTTTGGAGAGAGGTGTTTTTGATCTGAATTGGGTTTTGTTTTTGATAAAAAAAAATGTTTAGTAACGTCTGATAGGGAGGTGGCTAACAGAATAGTAACGGAGTAAAGCACAGGTGGGTTAAGTTTCAAAAATAAAATCACGGGTGAGTAAGTTAAATTTGAGGCAAACCGCAGGTGGGTAAAGTGTAATTTCCCCCCCCCCCCAAAAAAAGAAGATATTTTAATGAAATAAAGTTTAGAATAAATAATCTCATGTAAACGTTTTGAAAAGTGGTCATGTAAAATAGAAAAAAGATAAATCTTTGTGCTAAAATAAATAAATAAATAAATAATACAAGTTGATATGAATGCTTAGGGTGATTTTAATTTTTGGTATGAAATACACACTGGGTTGGAGCTGTCATTTAGGGCGAGTTTGAGTTTATTTATTTATTTTTGGTCTTCATGAGTCTTAATGAAGCATTTCTAATAGTGACTAATGGGATGTCTTAAGTGAACATGTTTGATTGGGATTCAATTGAATGAATCATTTCTAATAGTGACAAATGGGACGTCTTAAGTGAATATGCTTGATTAGGACTCAATTGAATGAATGCAGTGCATAATTTTTAATTTTTAGAGAAAGAGCCCCTAGAGGGGAAGTATTATTTATTAATCAAATGAATATTGTAATTGTAAACATCACATATATCAGGAGGAACAAACTTCATCCAGACAAGTAAAGAATTACTAATAGCTCGTCTAGCAAGCCTATGAGCAACACAATTTCCTAGTCTTCTAACATGACAAACATAAACATTATTAAAAGTAGAAACCATAAGTTCAATATCCTGGAGGATATGTCCAAAGGAGGAGGACTGCATGTTATCTCCCATAATAGTGTTTATGATGGTTTCCAAGTCACCTTCCAACACCAACTTACCGAACTCCACTCTTGGGCAAACCCGAGCGTTCAATGTGCTATAACACTTCCACCATTTGTACTGAGGTAGGCAATGAAATTCGTTGTGATAGAGCAGCCATAACTAATCCATGATCATTACGGATTGTGATGCTGGGACCACCATTGTTTTCTTTTGAGAAAAGTGTAATGAATGAAGTTTAGAGACCTTAATTGAATTTTGGTCAATTATAGGGGTTGCCAAAAAAGAAAAAGAAAATGTGGACATGCCGTTTGAGTTATAGGTTGTCAACAAAGTTTATCGAAACTTATTACGTTAACATAGTGGACATATATTTTCATAACGTTATGATCGTTTCGTTACTATAAAAGTACCTTTTAAGGGCAATATTTTTGTCTAAACACCCATGAAGTCGCCAAAACAATAAATTTGAAAAGGAAAAACATGCGATTTATTTTTGGACGACAAAGTACAAAATGAAGGGCAGTTCCATTTATTACTTAGAAAAACGGAGGAGCCATTGGAAGAAGAGACTAGAACATTAAACCGTTAGATATGAATTTCGAAAATGTAATCGTTGAATTGCATTATAGATGGACCCAAGATTTCAAGCAAAAGGGGGGGGGGGGTTTAGGAGTATAAGCAAAAAAAAAAAAAAAAAAAAAAAAACAACAGACGTGCTATATCTACAAAAAATCCTAAATAGTTAGTTGTTACTGTTTCTAATTTGAACCCACTACTAAAATTATTTTTTTACTCACCAATAACAGTTAGTAACAACCTATCACTTAAGATTTATTGTGAAAAATGTTGTGGATATAGCATTTCTAAAAATAAAAATATTAACAAAAATGCATCCATATATTTTGGGTTGAGGATTTACACGAGTTTGGGTTGGACTGAAATTGGTTGTATTGATGATTTTGGTGGGGAGAGGAGCCAAGCTACATAGAAGGGAGCCAAAATATAATATTTTTTTTTGGTTGAAAATAATATGCCTAATATATATATATATATATATATAAACCTGGGAGGGAGGGGGTGTAGGGACCCCTCTTGGGTCTGTCCTTAAATTGCATGTTCTTATGATATCCTTCATACTTGCAAAATTCATGAAGATCAAAGATCAATAGCTATGTCATGAATCACATGTTTTAATTTCAAGCTATTTTGGTCTAAATTTTAGAATAAAAATAATTTTGTTGATCGAATAGTAAATAACATACAATTTACACAATGGATGCATAAATTGATGTGGGTGATTTTTGGAGTTTGTTGGAAAAAATTTGGCCCTTATGCCATTGTACACGAGCTATTGTGAATGCTTACTCACCAAATCCTTAGGACCTTAGTCTTTTGTTAATTTCTTTGCTAATGTATGAAAAATAGCACACATTTTTAAATTATTGCGCATATTTGTGAAACTTTAGGTATCAATAGGGCCTACTTGAAACTCCAATCCGTGGGCCAAAAATGCTAGATAATAGTTTTATTGACCAAAGTGAAGTTAAATGAGTGAGTTGAATTTCAATCAAAGTTAGAAGGTGCAACTTAGAGGCATAGACGAAACAGAATATCAGGTATCTACAATACTGATGGAGTGTGGATTTCTCAACAAGAAGTGATTGCAGATACGTTTTCTAATTTCTATCAGGGCCTTTTCACATCCACAAATCCAGTGATAAATGAGGAAGCATTGGAACCGGTTTCTAAGCTTCTTACAGGAGAGATGAATGCATTGCTGGCTCAGGAATTCACACATGTTGAAGTAGTTCATAAGTCAAGTTATGGGCCACATATGAATGCACACATGTTGTCAAGGAAGATAATGAGGCAAGGCTATTACTGGACCACTATGGAAGCCGACTATGCGGCCCATGTTCAAAAATGACATCAATGTCAAGTCCATGGAGATCTAAAGCACATGCCGCACATGCCACTACATACCATGACATCACCCTGGCCATTCTCTACATGGGGAATAGACATCATTGGGAAGATCTACCCAACAACATCCAATGGTCATGAATTCATACTCGTAGCCATTGATTATTTCACTAAATGGGTAGAAGCTGCCTCATACAAAGTTTTGAATTCAAAGAAAGTTGCTCAATTCATCTAGACCAATATCATCTGCAGATATGGGGTCCCACATGAAATCGTCTCGGACAATGGGTTGCACTTCAAGGGAGAAACAGAGAAGCTACTATAACAGTTCAATATTCAGCACCACAAACCTTCACCTTACCGTCCTCAAACCAATGGAGCAGTTGAGGCGACTAATAAAAAAATAGGGCGAATCTTGAAGAAAAGCACAAAGAACTACAAGGACTGGCACCTACAGTTGCCCTATGCACTTTGGGGGTACAGAACATCAATTCGATCTTCCACAGGAGCCACTCTATATTCATTAGTGTATAGGATGGAAGCAGTTCTTCCCATTGAGATGGGTGTCCTTTCACTGAGGACAATACTGCAAAGTGAAATCCCTAAAGCAGATTGGTTACAAAGCAGATATGATCAGTAGTGCATGCTAGATGAGAAAAGACTCAAGGCCTTGTATCATATTCAAGGTTACCAGAGGAGGCTTAGGAAAGCTTTTGACAAGAAAGTGAGAAATAGAGATTTGAAGTTGGGGGATTTAGTATTGAAAGAAATATGAACCCCAGTTCAAGATGCAAATGGGAAGTTCAAGCAAAATTGGGCAAGCCCATACATTATCAAGCAATTATACTCTGACGAGTCCTTGGGTCCAGTATTCCATCATTGTTGCCAATTGCTTCTAAGGATGCACATGCTTTGATCTTGTCAGTTATTTGCAACTGAAGATATACCCTAGGATGCATTCATCTATCCATAGCATGCATAAACATAAGTTAGCACAATTAATCATGGCTAGCATCGTTGAGCCATATCTTTCATTATAGAGCTTGGATATCAAACATAAAGAGAATCACATAGCTTAATTATTTTCTATTTAACCCAAATTCTACTAGATAAACAAAAATTTACTAATTCCCAAAAAAAAAAAAAAAAAGTTCTCCCATCTCACTCTAGCAAATTCCAAAAAATAATACTTGCCTTGTGCATCTAGATATACCCAAAGAAAAAAAAGTAAGAAAATGTGAGAAAACAAACTTGGAAAGGAAGCTAAGACCAATCAAAGTAGAAGTATTCCTCAAGGATTAATAGAAGTCATTCAGCCCATAAATTTAAAAGAGAAACACAACACCAAATAGTTATACCTTTTAACGTCAAAATGTTCACCAGAAGCCACCCACCTTCAACAAAAAGCTCTCAAAAATCATGTAACAGAATGCAAATTCTCATATGAAGCCCTATTCCTTCATTTTGTTTTTTATTTTTCATTCTTTTGTTAACTTCTAGTGATTGCAAATCCGATATTCACATTGATTACCAAGTCACACTTGCTATAACTCTGGAATATGGCATGGGATCCGCTAGGAGAGCTCTTCTAATGGAGACTAGGCAAAGCGAACCCAAATGTAAAGCTGCATTTAGGGGTGAGCATGGGGTTGGGTCGGGTTAAGGGGATTTTTTGACCTGACCCAACCCACCGTAGTGGGTTGAAAAAAATTCAATCCAACCCAACCCATCACATAAGTCCAACCCAACTCACATGGGTCAGGTTGGGTTAGGTTGAACCCATGGGTTGGACAATTTTTTTTTATTACTATTATTATTAAATTGAGAAAAAAAAAAAAAAAAAAATCACACTTGCTACCTGAGTTGATAAAAAAATTATACATTAATATATGAACTAATATACCAACTCAGTTATACATTAATATGTAAACTAATATACATTAATATTGGCTTTTATATAGGATAAGAGGAAGAGTTGGTTATTTTAAAAAAATTATTAATTATATAATATATATTAATTATATGGGTGGGTCGGGTCGAGCTTGGCGGATTTGGAATTTTATAACTTGAACCCAACCCGACCCGCTATCAAAAAAAATTTTTGTAACCCAACCCAACCCATCAAGCCCTAAAAACTGACCCAACCTGGCGGGTTGGGCTGGGTTGGGTCGGTTTTGGCGGGTTGGCGAGTTGGCTGCACACCCCTAGCTACATTAAAGAGTTGGAGCAAGTAGTGGAAAATACTCCTGCCCCCTTAATTTTTTTCCAAGAGATGTTAAGGACTGAAACTCAGACATCACTCAAGGTTTTACACATTGTGCTAGAGCTCACTAAAGATGGAGACTTGAGGTCAAAGGGTTCAAAAAATCAAGTGGGATGGTGAACAAGGACTTCTAGACAAGGTTAGGAGGTAAAAGTATTATTTATAGATAGATATGATAAGAGTCGAACCCTATGATGTGATTTCTATCATTAGGCCAACATATCTAATATGTGCTTTCTTCCCATTCCTTCACTTTGAAGCAAATATCGCAGATAGTAATCTGGTCCCAAAGACTAGATGTGGCAACTCGCTTGACATCGTTCTAAGGCAACTCAACTTCATTCTACTCTTTAGAGATCCTTTCCCAGGCATCTCAACTTCATTTTGCTCTTTAGAGATCCCATCCAACACAACAAGATAGCTTAATACCTAAATTCTGGTAAGCTGAGCTGAAATAGGAGTTTAAGCCTCTAAAGATATTTAGCTTTGGTTGGGGCTCTGCTTATATTCACCTAATGTAGGAAAATTTGAAACCTCTTTTCAGGCATTCAACACCACTAGCGATCTTCCTTTGGCTTGTAAACCTAATGGTACAAGCTCCTGCATATGAATTCCACTAATGTTTTTGCGTCAAAACATAGAATCAAGTGTACCCACATTTTTTTTTCTCTTCCCGGTGGAATAGGGACTAATATGCCTTCAATGAAAACCCATAAACCCCACCTCAACAAACATGGCATAGAGGTAGTGACAAACAGCAAAACTAAAACACAATGAATACCTTTTCCCAAAAAAATGGATATGCTCGAGTAAATTGAACCAAATAAGCAAAAAGAGAGGGTCACAAATAATTTGATTATATAAAATTTGCAACGTTGGTTGCAGGTCAAACCAACAAAACAGAGAGTTACTACAATCAATTACGATCACTACCCAACCATCAAGCGCTGAGTCAGGGCAAACCTGGAGGACCAAAGTCCCTTGCCAATTCATAAGTGCACATGGAACAGCGAGATTCTTCATCATACACGTAGTCAAGATTAGGGCATAGTAGTCGACAACTCTCAGGCCACACTATATGATAAAAGACACAATCCTCGAACACGAAACCTTCAAAGGTTTTCAGGGTGTACTCAGCAGCAACTCTAGGCTTGGCCTCAAATTGAATTTTGACATTTAAGCCAGTGGCAACCGTTACCATCATCTTCACAAGTCTCACAAAATCAAAATCAGTGCCCTACACCAATTTGTACAAGTTGAAAATTAATAAGTATATGGACAGATAGACAGATAGATAAGAAGAAACAAACCTTAACTTTGGTTGTAGCGGTCTAACAGCATCTCTCCATAGACAGAACATTCATATTATTCCTCCTCAGAAAGCTGAGGAACAAGCAAGCTTAATTAAAAAAACCTCCTTCTTTTTCTTTTTCTTTTTTTTTTCTTTTTTTTTTTCCTAATAAAAAAGAAAACACAAACACACACACACGCACACAATGTTGCACTTGCACATACCTCTGTCTTTGGGAACCATTCTGGCTCTGGGTCTGGCACTATGATCAGAGGCCGAGGCCAAAGGTTGGAGGCGATGGTAGGGGGAGGGGTAGGGCGCCGGTGAGGGCGGGGGATTTTAAAAGGGCAAGAGAGAGATTGATTTTGAGGAGGGGTCAGAATTCCAAACTATATTGCGCTTAATAACAACCTTGCGTTTTTTATAATCAGAAGAGAAATCATCGTAGTCTGAAACCTCAAAGTCCTCATTTGCCATCATTCAATCTTTGAAAAAAAAAAAAAAAAAAGTCAGTAAAAACATCCACAAACAGAGGGGCAAGGAGCACAGAAAAATTAAAAGGGAGGTAACATACATACATTGAATCATCCATGTTTTGATACAGAGCACGTGTACACATCATTATTTATTCACAACAGCTATAGCTATGTATTTGTGTGCCAAAAAACTTCTCTTTTTTTTTGGTAGAAAGGAACTTCATTAACGAAAAGAACTAAGGGGAACAAGGCAGATCAGAAGAGTATCTGCTATGGTACATACCAGCTCTATCAGAGCTTAACAAATCCAACATACCCACAGGTGGGTCATGAAATAAAACAAAAGATCTATCCTGTTGAGATCCTAACTGAGCCAAAAAATCAGCACAAATATTGGCCTCACGAAAACAATGTCTGATTCGGACTTGGCCAATCTGAGATATCAAATGTTTGCAGTCATCAAGGAGAGGCAATGCACAACGGTTAGCACTTGAAGAATTTGAGAAAAGCTGAACAACGGCCTTTGCATCAAGCTGAACATCCACGACACTCAACTGCATTTCATAACAAAGATTGAGACCATCTCTAAGCCCCCAAAGCTCTGCCATAAAGCTGTTAGAAGATCCAATACTCCTAGAAAAACCACCCAGCCATTCCCCGTGATCGTTCCTGATAAGGCCGCCACTCCCAGCCCGGCCTGGATTTCCTATAGCTGCCCTATCAGTATTCAGACAAGCCCACCCGGCTTGAGGTCTCTCCCACCTGACTTGCACCAATCTCTTGTTGCCTGTCTTCTTGGCATTAAGGCCACAATGCTGAAATTCCAGAGCACGGAAAAGAGCCTCCTTGTGGACATAAGGTTGAGCATGAAGGTTCCTGAATATAGTTGCATTTCTGTACTTCCACAGCAGCCAAATGGTGAAAGGGAAAATGATTCTCCAAGGAGGTTGCACTCCTAACCTGCAAGAGTTATTAGTACAATTGATTTTCAGCCAATCAACCAGATTTCCCTCATAAAAATTGCTATTTGGGCTGACTCCCAATCTTTCCCAAGTTAGTCTTGAGGTCGCATAATCCCTTAGCCTATGGAGAATTGATTTAGGCTCATTATGACACAAGGGGCAGGTATCACTTTCACTAATGCACCTTTTTACAAGACATTCTCCCATGCCAATAGCATTGTGTAAGCATTGCCAAATAAAAGCTTTAGCTCGAGGAATGGTGTCCAATTTCCAAACCCATTTCCCATTAAAGAAACCTGCATCCGAATCACTCCCTATAGCTAAATCATAAGCATGTTTAAGATCAAAGTCCCCCTGGTTAACTCCAGACCAAAGCAGCCTATCCTCCCCCTGAACTGAGCTCACCGAGTAGGGAATAGAGCTAGTTTCCATGAGGATATAATCCAAAAACATCTTTCACCTTCAAAGACTCATCCTCACAAGCAAGAGGGCCTTGAATGAGAGATCTTAAACTACCATTAGGCATCCAATTATCATACCAAAGATTCAGGTTACTACTTCTCCCCGGAATCCATTGGATTCCCTTGTTAAACACCTCACCCCCCATCTTCATAGCTTTCCAAGTCCTAGAGCAAGGAAGTTTATCACCATTTCTCGCATTTAGTCTTCGATATGAGCAATATTTGCTATTAAGGACCTTCACCCATAATGCCTCTTTCTCCATCCTAAATCTCCAATTTAACTTAGCCAAAACAGCTTGATTCCTACCCTTGGCTGCCTGGATCCCTAAACCCCCTTCCTCCTTAGGCTTAGTAACTTTATGCCAGCCCACCCAATGAACTTTCTTTGCCTCATTCGACGATCCCCACAAAAAGTTTCGATTGACCCGATCAATGTTCTCAAGCAACTTATTTGGAAAAGACGTACATTGCATAATGTAATCAGGGATGGTAGAAGTGGAAGCTTGAATGAGAACAGCCCTACCCGCCAAGGACAAGAGGTTGGCTTTCCAACCAGCCAACTTTTGCTTAACTCTCTCCAACACAAATTTTAGATCCTCATTAGTGGTCCCACGGTGCTTTATGGGAAAACCAAGATATTTTCCTAGGTTAGGTGTTGAACGAAAACCTAGAATATCACACAAGGATTCCCTAGTATCCACATCAACATTCGGGGAAAAGAAGACTTGAGATTTACTCTTGCTAATGGACTGCCCGGACCTAGCACAAAAATCATCAAGAACATCCCGAATCGTTGAACAATTAACATGGTCCGCTTTTGCAAATAGGACCAAATCATCCGCAAAGAAAAGATACGAAACAGCCACCCCATTGTTGGAACTCTTAACAGAAATCCAACTTTTGTTTTTGCATTTCTCCTCGATGAAGTGACCAAGGGCTTCCATGCAAAGAATGAAAAGGTATAGAGAGAGCGGATCACCTTGCCTAATTCCTCTTGAAGGAAAGATAGGCTCCATATTACCTCCATTAAATAAAATGGAAGTGGAAACTGAAGAAACACAACTCATGATAAGGCTAATCACATTATGGGGGAAATTGGCATTAATGAGAACTTCTCTAATGAAACTCCACTCGATTTTATCATAAGCCTTTTCGAGATCCACTTTGATAGCCATATACCCTACTTGACCTTTCTTGTTACTTATAGTATGGATAACCTCTTGCACCACAATGACGTTATCAACACTTCTTCTTCTCGGCACAAAAGCAGACTGAAGAGGAGACACAAGCTTATCAAGAAGTGGTCTAATCCTGGCTACAAGAATCTTAGTGACAATCTTGTACACTGTATTGCAAAGACTGATTGGGCGATAGTTTCCTAAGCTTTCAGGACTTGCCATTTTTGGAATCAACACCACATTTGTATGATTAAGGTAATCAGGGATCTTACAATCCATAAAGGCTTTCCTTACTTCAGCCTTCACCGAATCCCCCATAATGAGCCAAAATCTTTGAAAGAACCCCGCATGGAGGCCATCCGGATCCGGAGCTTTAAAGGCTTTCAACGCCCAAAGACCATTTTTAATTTCTGCATCTGTTACCATACTACTCAAGCTGGAACTATCCTCATCTGATAGGCCAGCTAGCCACCAGGAAGGCTGAATGGGATTAAGAGGAGCAACATCAAGAGAAGTTGTGAATAACCTCTCAAACCCCCTTCTAATGAAATTCATAACCCCTACTTCACTTTGAATCCATTCACCCAAATCATTCTTGATGCAAGAGATTCTGTTGCGCCTTCTCCTAACAATAGCAGACATATGGTGAAAGGTCGTATTACGATCACCCTCAACCAACCGGTTAATACGAGATTTCTACACCCATAACTCCTCCTCTTAGTCCAAGAGGGTATTAAGATCTTTGTGCAAAACTTTCTTCAACTCAAGCAGAGAATGCGAAGGGTGAGAAGCGATGGCTTTTTGGATGCCGTAAAGGCGAGCCATGACCCTTTTCTTCTTCCCAAAAATATTACCAAAATGGTCCTTGTTCCAAACCGAGGCTTTTCTAGAAAAATTTTCAATAGACTCCCGGAGAGGTCTAGTCCGGCCCCAAGCCTCCATGACAACTCCAGGAAAAGATACATCCGAATGCCAAAAACTTTGGAATTTAAAGTTCTTGGTTTGGGGGCTTTTGGGCCCCTCTCGATCTTATTCATAGTTGAGGGTCTAGGCAGAAACACACTATTGGAAGGATTAGTCTCAAGAAGCACCGGGCAATGATCAGACACACATCTAGTTAGGTGAGTAACTCTAGCATCAGGGTGTAAGGCATACCAGCTAGGATTGGCGAAGAATCGGTCAATTCTTTCTTGAATGAGATCACAAATATTCCTTCTGTTTGTCCAAGTGAAACGAGGCCCAACAAATCCCATATCAACCATAGAACAGTGGTCAAGGCATTCTTTGAAAAGAAGGGACCTATTAGAGCTAATGCTTCTTCCCCCAAATTTATCCCCTTCCACAAGAACCTCATTAAAATCTCCAGTAATAATCCAAGGTTTATCATGAAGATTGGCAGCATTTTTTAAATTATTCCATAAGACACATCTCTCTTGGAATCTAGGACTAGCATAGACAACAGTACAAATAAATTCAAAATTTGAAGGGAGTACCTTAACCAAAACATGGATTTCTTGCTCTGACATGGCCAGCTGATGAACCTGGACTCTATCTAAATTCTAAAGAAGCCAAAGCCCACCAGCAAAACCAAGAGTGTCCGTATGAATGGCCCCATCAAAAGGAAGCTTATCAGTGATGTCCCTGGCTCTAGCACCACCAATGCGAGTCTCCATAATGATCATAATGGCTAGATTATAAGTGTGCACCAGCTCCCTTACATGGTTCTGAAAAGAGGGTTTTGAAGCCCCCTACAATTCCACGCAATAATATTCATTATTAAACAGAGAATGGGATGGGCACTCATCAGATGGAGACAGGAGTGTCGCTTCCACCATCAAGTCCCATACGGACGTCCTCATCTGGCCTCTGCCTGGCATCAAATGCACACAGAGCACCTGTACTCCTAGCTTGAAGAGAAGCTTCCACCTTATTTCTTTCTTCCTTCCCCAAGCCCGATTTATCAACGGCAGGTAACTCAGGCCTACACTCATCAGCACTAAAGGGGAGAGCAACTTCCATACTGTTAAGGCTTGGGTTTCCTCGATCATCACCTCCGGCATCTCCATAGCCAACCCGGCCAAGCTGATCACCCATATTAATATCTGGACTGGCACCGAAAATAAACTCTCCATTAATCTCAGGACGAAGCTTAGAAATGCTTGAGGACCAATTGGCATGAATGGATACACTTTTTTTGTTTGACGCGGTTGTGATAAGTGACCCCTTATCTGATTCTGCACTGATAGGAAAAGAAAGAACTGCCCTACTACGCGCTTGATCCTTTTTACTCTTAACTGAACCAGATTTGGGCTTTTGCTTGTGCGACTCCTTACTAGCGCGGCCCACATTCACAACAGGATCTTGATCTAAGCCTGTGATAACTAAGCCATTTGAAATTAATAGCTTATCTAGAGGGGAACAGCTCAAGGTGGGGCTTGTCTTCAATTCAGACTGGGCTTTCCTCTTCCCATTCGAATCATTTATATCACTCGGCCCAGCCTAAAACTTATTACAGCTCGGACTCTCCAACGGCTCTTTAGGCTTACCGTGATAAGAATCCTTTCCCAAACCAGATAAAGAGCTCGTGTTCTTTTGCTTCACCCCTTTGTTGTTGTTCCTTTTTCGTGAAACCACCATCCACGGACCAAAGGAGGCATTAGAATTTGCACTGTCCAAAGCATTCTGATCCTCAGTCTAATTCTCTGTCCGCGCCTTAGATTTGGCTGTCATTTGATCCGTAATTTTCGCGTCGCTCAACACGCGGGAATCTTTCGGGGGGATGACGGAGGCTTGATAGAATACGGGCAAGTCTCATTCCGGTGGCCTAGCCGGCCGCAGGAGAAACATAACTTACTAACACCTTCGTACGCAACTGGTTGGTTTTGTTGCCTGATGCGGACCGAGGTGACTAGAGGTTTGCTAACACCAACCTGCACATAAACACGAGCATATCGGCCCCGAGCCTCCTTAGCAGTGTGCGTATCTACTCTAAGAACTTTTCCCAGAGCTCGCCCAAGCTAACGAAGGACTTCCGCATCATAGTATTCTATAGGTAGCTCATGGAATCTCACCCAGACTGCCACCGAAGTAACTTGCGCTTCAGATGGCTTAAAATTAGCTTCCCATCTCTGGATCGACAAAAAATTTTCACCTACGAAACATGGTCTTTTCTTAAGGACCAACTCTAGATCTTCAATAAGCGAAAATCTCATAAAAAAAAAGTCCCTTCCAAAATCCACCATGTCAACTCTCCCAGCTGGTTTCCAAAGACCCATGAGTTTAGCATGTAGGAAGTTAAACCCCACTGTTTTGCAGAATACCTTGACAATAAGTGCTTTTGCCCAGGGAGCTCTAATGCGTCGCTTTGTTTCTTTAGAGAGACAAATCGCAGCCATACCATCACAAAGTTCCTCTGTTTCCTCATCCGACTCAGAGTCAGCGTCCATATGGTCCAAATAGGTGAAAGCGTGAGAGTATGCATCTGGGATATCCCCCATGAGTTTATCCCGGAAAGAGAACTTACTGGCAGAACTGGTACTCCCAGGTAGTCTATTTGAATCGACAGGGGTTGCATTGTGCGAGTCCTTAACTTTCTTGTTGCTCCTCGCGAGCTCCTGTTCTTCTTCGATAGATATGGAGCGCGAGTGTTCAGTCATGGAGAGCGTTTCTTCTTCGCTATAATTATAGTTTTTTAAACCTCAATTTTTCAAACCCTAGCAAGCAAGCGGGAAAGCCAATCCATAAAGAAACACACAGAGGAAAATAGAGAAATTGAAGACAGAAAATAGAATAACGGTGGATCGAAACCTTAATTAGAGAACACGTGCTCTGGAGCAGTTGTCGTCGTCCGGCTGGAGCAGTTGTCGGAACTTATTCGGAGTGGAGCGGTTAGTAGGATTTTCGCCGAATGTGATTTTCTGTAAGCTGGAACTCCGGAAGGGAGAGAGTATTTTTGAAAATTGAAAAAAAAAAAAAAAAGGGTTTGGTTTTTTATTTATTTTATTTATTTTTTAGGAAAGAAAAGGGTTTATTATGGGTTAGGTTATCCTGATTCCTGAGACAGAAAAGGGTCGGGAAGCTACTTTTCAATTGGTACACTATACCACCTCGTTAGGGTATTCTGGTAAATATCAAAGTTCTTTTTAAATCACTCAAAAAATGTTATTTATTCTGACAAAATCTAATCAAATCTCAGCCCTTAAAATTTCACACAAATCATATCATATATATATATATATATATATATACACACACTAATCATATACTGTACATTTTATTTTGTATTGTCTCAATATTTATTTGGTAACTACCCGTTTGTAATATATATATATATATATATATATATTTCTTCTCTAATATTATTTACATAAAATTTGTTCAATGTTTGGTTAATTGATTCCCTTTTCAACCTCATTTTCACAATTTTTAGCTTTATGAAAAGTTTTGTCAAGCACAGTTCACATATTTTTAGGTTTTTGAGGTAAAACACCCAAATCCATGTGTATGACAATTTTTTGATGTATGAGTCTGTTTAACTATAATGTATGATGTGTATGCATATGAGAGTGTTTAACTGCAACTTAAACTTGTAAAAAGAATCCCGGTGAGTTTATCGATTAGAGACCCTATTCCTATAAAAAAAAATATTAGAGACCCTATTCAAAGATATAAACTTTTTTGTTTCTTTTTTTTTACTATGCTTTTTGGTTTGGCAGTGCAATTGTCATATGTTTTCTTTTGTAGTGAGTGAATCATACAATGTTTCTTTGTAGCATTTCTTTGAAATATAACAATTTTTACAACCAACAATACAAAGTTTTCAAGGTGCTAATTATTTTTTTTCCTAAGAAAACAAAAGTGCATTGTGTCCGTGTGTGTTCAAACGTGAATGTTTTTTTTTTTTTTTTTTTTTTTTTTTTTTCGCTAAAAGTTTATTGGGTTGCTTAAACTAGTGATTTGTTTTTGGGTGGCATTCTTAGTCATTAAGCTTCTTTTTTTTTTTTTTTTTTTGGCTTTTAACTCTATTTGTCACACACAAATGCACATAAATATATGAATTATGACTAATGTACAAACATGTATTTCACCCCAATTAAAAACACTAGCTATGCTAATGAATTATTGACATGTGTTTTTTATTTTTTGAAAACTATGCCTCCACTAGGTGAATTATGTCGGACATGGATTGTGATGTAGCATATTATGATATGGATATGAGAGAATGCTTTCCGACCAGAATATCTCATGTTCGAAATCAAGGGCAATTTGGAATTTCCTGGGCAATGGGACTTATCTCTCTCTTGGAAGCGAAGATGGCGAAAGACTGGGGAATGGATATGCATCTTCCAAACGCATTTAATCTTTCAACACAAGAATTAGTGGACAAATTTTGGGGTTTACTAGTTAACAAACCTCCAGATTCAAAAGTAGACAAAAATGGTGGCTATAGCATTGGCTTAATATCAGCCTTCAATTTGGTGGTTACGCATGGGGTAATGTTTGAAAAAGATTACGGTCCATTCAAGGGTAGACGACAACCCTACACACCACGGCCTAAGGCAAGTTACTTTCCTTTCTCTCTTCTTCCTCTTTTTTTTTTTTTTTTTTTTTTTTTTTTGCGCTTTTTGACAAAGAACAAAACATGTCTAGATATATATTTATTTATTTTATCGCTAAAAAAAATTACAAATTTATAAATTTAATTTTCTGATTTTGAAGGAAATACATATGCTAAAAACGATATGAATTAATAAAATTAGTTATTTGATCTTGAAGGAAAGTGTCATGTTGTATGTCATTCTCAACCAAATAGAGATAGAATTTTTATTTATCTTGTATAGTGCTTTTTATTTATTTCACTTACATCTAATTTAATTTTTCAGGATAAACAGTTGCTAACTGTTTCTAGCTTCACTGTGATTCATCCTAGTGAAGAAGTGATCATGATTAGTAAGTTAAACAATGGGATTTGTTTATGTGCATCAATACCTAGAAAGCATGGACGCGGCTGGGAGGGTGCCACACTCGCGTCCGACGCGGCCCGACGTGGGACGCAGCGTCCGACGCGGTTGCCCGCGCGTCGGTGCCGCGTCTGAGTTTTTTTTTTTTTTTTTTTTTTTGTTCAGAGGCATTCTTGCCTTCTTATTTCTTTGTTTTGTGAATCAAAACATAGTAATGTGTTTTTTAAAAATATTTTAATAGTAAAAATATATAGAAAATATAAATAAAAATATTTTTAATAATTTTTTAATCGCCGAGTCCCGCCGCACCCGCACCCTACTTTTTAAAAAATTGCCGAATCCCGCACCCGCACCCGAGTCCCAAAACGCACCCGTGCTACATAGATCAATACACATATTTGAGGAGTTCATGAATATCAAACATGGAGAAGATATAATCTACAAAGGTCATTCTGGAAGATCTAGGCCTCCAACAGAAAATGACTTTGATGCACTTACAGTGATGCTCACAGGACATGGGATTTCAAGCACTGCAGAAAAGTATTGGCGTTTTAAGAACTCTTGGGGGAAGCGATGGGCAGACTGTGGATTTGGGAAAATACTACGAGGGCCTACGGCATACAATCCAAAAACCTGTAGTTACCAACTTAATTTACTATCTACTGTGGTTGAGTGTGGACCTACTAAGGGAGAGACGGTCGAGAGCTTTGCTGGCAAATAGACATTTTCTGAAGAGTGGTGTTGGTTATTGAGAAAAAATTTTGCCTATTTTAATGATTTGTCCTGATTGAAATTTCATGTTTTGTGTATCTTATGTTGTTGAATGTGGACCTATTAAATTAATGACTGCCAAGAGCTTTGCTAGCAAGTAGATATTTTATGAAAAGTGAGTGTTGGTTATTTTATTTTATTTTATTTTTTTTGAAAGGGAATAAGATGGCATTAATAACCAAACAAAGATTACAACAGAGAGTTCATATACAGACTAGAGAACAAAGCTAAACAGTACACATTTCAGAATGGATTAAATGATCAACCATAAGGGGTGTGACTCCTCCCCAAATTTGCGAACTTGCACTCCTCCAAGCATAGTGGGCCAACTCATGGGCTACCTTGTTAAGGTCACGGCTTGAATGCTTGAAAGAACATGATTCAAACAGATTTTGAGCTTGGAGAAAATCCTGAATGAAATGACCAAAACTGCTCCCTGTAGCTTTTTCATTTATGGCTTGGATGACATTGAGAGCATCTGATTCGAAAATAACTCTGGGCATCTGCAAATCCTTAGCTAGCAGGATTCCTTGCTCCAAAGCCATTATCTCCACAAGTTCAGCAGAATAACTAGAAAGAAGACACTTGCAAAGACAAGCAATTGGTTGACCCTTACAGTCTCTTACAATGACCCCAACACTAGAGTACCTATTTTGGTCCGAGGCTCCATCCACATTTATTTTGTAAACTCCAAGTGGAGGGGGTTCCCATCTGGTGGGGGAGATTCTGCTATAGGAAAGATTCGCATCAGCAGCATTTGAGAAATCTTCTAGTGAGCTTTATGCCATATGCCAAATCTGTTGTGGGGAAAGGTTGCTTTCATTGTGGACCACTTTATTTCTGTTGTACCAAATGGCCCAAGCTACAGCAAAGAAGGTTTCCAGGACTTGGGTAGACTTTGAGTAAGGATAAGCATGGCTGAGTCCTGGAAATTCAAGCTGATTTGACTGGCCCTTAATGGATTTTCAGCCCATAAATCCCAAACCTGAGAGGTAAAATCACATCTAAGGATGGCATGGATGATATTTTTAGGTTCAGAGCCACAAATTGGGCATGTTTTACGGTTAGTGATGCCTCTGATATTCATGTTTTCCATTGTGGGCAGCCCATTAACACAAGCTCTCCAAGCAAAAATCTTCATCTTAGCTGGGAGGTTTAGGTGCCAAAGCTTCTTCCACAGTAACCTAAGGGGATCCCCCGAGGAGCTTTCCTCATTTTCCCCCGCATCCATTAACTTGTGGGCAATATGGTACGTGCTTTTGACTGTAAACTCACCACAGCTATTCCCTAACCATATTATTTGATCTTTAGGCAGATTATGGCTCAAAGGGATTCTGAGAATTGTTTCAGCTTCAAAGGGGAGGAACATTGCTCGAGCCAAATTAGCTTTCCACCATTTTATGATAGGGTCTATGAGCGAGGAAACCATTGGGAATTCTGGATTGCTGTTTGTGGGCTGATGACTTTATAAGTGGATGGATTTGGCATCCATCTATCATCCCATATATGGATCCTTTTTCCATTGCCTACCCTCCATCGAGTTCCTTCCTTTAAGTCTTTGAGATTGTTGTAAATGCTTCTCCAAGAGTAAGATGGGGAGTTGCCAAGCTTGGCACTAAGAACATCACCAATGGGAAAATATTTGGCCTTAAGAACACGGGCAACAAGGGAACTTGGATTTGTGAGGATACGCCATGCTTGCTTAGCTAACATAGCAAGGTTAAAAGCTTGCAAGTTTCTAAATCCCATTCCCCCGCTAGCTTTCGAATTGCACATCCTTTTCCAACTGATCCAGCACATTTTGAATTCTTGCTGCTTCTGGCCCCACCAGAAATTCCTCATCATACCTTCTAAATCTTCACATAAGCTTTGAGGAAGTTGGAAGCAACTCATGGTATACGTTGGGATTGCTTGAACAATTGCCTTAATGAGAATTTCCTTACCACCCATAGAGAGTAGTTTACCCTTCCAGCAAGCAAGTTTCTGCCCCACCCTCTCCTTCAAAGTAGCAAAAACCTGCTTCTTGGATCTTCCAATAAAAGATGGGAGACCAAGGTATTTGGAATGTCTGGAGTCTTGCATGGGGCCAAGGATGGCAAAAATCTCTTCTTTGATTGACTAAGGCGTATTTGGGCTAAAGAACACTGAAGATTTGTCTGTGTTAATTTTTTGGCCAGATGCTTCTTCATATTTTTGAAGGATTTGCTTTAGTTTTTAACTCTCTTCGGCGTTTGCCTTACTAAAGAGGATGCTATCATCTGCAAAGAAGAGATGGGTGATTCTTAGGCAGCCTCTACAAATTGAAATGCCCATCCATTGCTGGTTTCGTGCAGCCTCATGTATGAGAGCAGAGAGACCTAAGTGAGTGTTGGTTATTATGCAAAAATTTTGCCTACTTTAATGATTTGGCTTGACTGAAATTTCATGTTTTGTGTATTTTCAGCAGCTTATATAGACTTAAACTTATTTTCCCTGGTGTTTTGAATTTCATTTCATCTCCCTTGTGCGTGTCTGTCATCCTAAAAAAAACACTTAGCCTACAAAACTTTTTGACACAGTTTGTCATATAAAATCTGCCAATTCTAGAACCTCACACGCTATTTTAAGTCAATAATAATAACAAGGACTCCTTACATTAATGCCATGTACACTTGAGGAATCATGTAGACATTTGAACAGTAAATACGAGTAATTAAAATGCTACAGAACAAGTGTGGGTTTCAATTAGCTCAACTGGTAAAGTCTATGATGGTTGAATAAGAAATCTGGGATTCAATCCCCGCCTACACTAAAAACCAATTGGTGTCTTGGTTTGATGATAAAGAGCATCATCAGAAGCGGACGCTATAGGTTGAAACTCTTTCAAAAAAACAAATGCTACAAAACAAGTTTACTTAGGCCAAGTTAGAGCATCTCCAACAGACTAGGTGAACACAAAAACTCTTTATTATAGAAAGAGAAACATTAAAACATTGATCTAACAGTTTCTCTAAAACTCAAAAGTGTTTTGCTAATCTACTTGGACCAAGTTAGAGCATCTCCAGGAAACTAGATAAACACAAAATACTCTCTATTATAGAAAGAGAGTATAAAATAAAAGTTGATTTCAATAATAAATCCATAAAAAGCAAAAAATCATCCATTCAAACTTTTTTTTATTTATTTTATAAAAAATCAATCCATTCAAACTTAATGGATAATGATCCAGTTTGTAAAATAAAAATAAAAATTAATCTATAAAGGTCCAAGCTGTTTTCTAATAAATAATAATAATCTCTTAAATTAAAATAAGATAAGTTTTATTTCGAGGGAAAAAAAGTGAAAGGATTCTAAAAAAATAAAAGTTAGGCAAAAATTAATAAATAAATTCATTCCAAATAATATAATTTGATAAATTTCAAGACTAACATAGATTTGATAAATATGAACACTTGAAAATTTGAAAAACTTATCATTGAAAAATATAATCGTTGAGGATGAGTAAATAAAAAATAAAGAAAGATTATAAAATGAATAAAGGAAGATTAAAGAAGTAATATTTAAATGGAATAGGGAAATGATAAAGAGCCGGTTGGAAAATGTATTTGTAAAAGCAGGTAGGCAAAAGGTAAAAGTAATTGTTTACTCTCCAAAAAGTACAAAAATTTAGAGAGATGGCTAGATCAAGATAAGAAATTGGTGGTTCAGGAATGAGACAACTCTAAAACTCTACAAAGAGACCAGACACCCCTACAAATAAGAGCAACTTTATTTTTTTTTTAATACAACATGACATCTTCATTTCATAAGCTAGTTTCATAGTCTCCACCAATTTTGGCATTTGACTCCCTACCAACATTTCTCACAAAATCATACTATAATGTAATACTTGGAAGTAGAAAAATAAAGGGTAAATTACAAGTTTGATCCCTTACCTTTACATTTTGTGTCGATTTGATTCCTAACATTTTAAATGTGTTAGTTTAGTTCAGAACTTTTTGATATTGCGTCAAAATGATTTTTGTCATTAAGTAATGGATGAAAAATGCTGATGTGATCAATGGCTAAAATAAAAAATTATGTTTATGCTACATAGACTACCATATCAGCATAAACTTATTTTTTTATCAAAAAAAAAAAAACCAAGTCAGACTGATATGTGTCACCAGTCACCACCATTGATGTACAAGAACCCCACTCACTCTAAGTGAAGTAAGAAGATCCAGGTATTTAGCATAAGTCTTTTTTTTTTCCTTTTTTTCTTTTTTGAGTGGCTTTTAGCATAAGTTTGTGTTTGGCATGATGAAATTTGCTAACTTATTTTACTATTCAGCTTATTTTTGCAACTATTTATGGGCTCCACTGCACTTTTTGGTACTATTCATGAGTCCCACTGTACTATTTTAGCTAACTTTTACCTTTATCTACAGTACTTTCAGTAAAAAGTTTTCAATTTCAACAAAATAAGCAGATTCCAAATAGACTCTAAGTCTTCTAATACTTGGCACTCGTCTCATATGACACCGAGATACAATCTGATTTGAAGTAAATAAGAAATTGAACTCTCTAACAAATATAATAAGCTCACCACCTAGGGAAAATCGAAAGGGATACAGAATTTCACCAGTCACCACCTGATGGAAGTCACCAAAGATACACTCATACAGGGCTAAACACAGTCACCACTCAATGGATGGATTTCGACCAAAGAAATACAGCCATCATACAGAGTAAAGGACAAGTATTTTATGAATAATCACACTCTCTAATATGATCTATTCAGGGTTTAAGCATGGGAGAATCTATATCTATCTAAATATTATATTATATTTTTAAAAGATGAAGCGTAATAATTATTGTTGCAACGCTCCTGTTGAGTCACATCATCAGTCACATCATTTTTTTTTTTTTTGGTTTACCAACTCTATTAAATTTTTATTGTAAAATTTATTTTGTTAGGTTCTAAGTACTTAGGAACTTATGTATTAGAACTCTAATGTGTATTGTTGGCAAACCATGATTAAAACAGGTTGTTTAGTCTTGTTTAGACTTGCTCAAAGTTGTGTCTTTTACGTAAAGTTGGAATCGAGCTGATGCAGAATTCAATATGCATTTCGGCCTGGCCAGATTGATCGAAGCTTAGGCTCGATCAATTGAAAATCGAGCAGAATGCGTTTTTCTACAGAATTCCAACTCAGCCCTAGCTCATTAAAACGTTTAAGGTTTTATGTTTTGCCCTACGTATGTAAGGCAAACCCTAGCCACATTTTTGGGTGGCTCACATTGTTGTTTGTGTGAATCTCTTGTGAGATCTGAGAGGTGCTTGCCTTCACACGAGCTTAGGATTATCAAGAAGGAAATTTCTTCAAGAGCTTGATGATTGTTCAATTGCTGCCATAAAAGCTTAAAGAAACACAAGTGGGTGTGCTTGTACTTGCTGGAGAATCCAAGAAAGAAGGAGTCCGTGGTCTCGAAGCTTGCACGTGGTCGTGTCAGTAAGTTTCTATTGGTGGGTAGCAATAGGATGTTAGTGGTCTAAGTTGCTATTGTAAAACTTCGATTCTTTCATAGTGGATTCAAGTTTACCTTGAGGATAGCTAGGTTAAATCCTCCTCAGGTTTTTACCGGTGTGGTTTCTTGGGTCATCATATCATTGTTATTTTTATTTCTGCTGCTTTGCATGATATGATATATTTGTGTTAACCTAGATTTGTTAATTTTACTAAGTTAATCACTTGGCTAATTACATAGGTTAATTTGGTTGTGTTTTTGAGGGGTCTAAAAACTAACAAGTGGTATCAGAGCAGGTAGCTCTCTTTTTGTTGATCTTTTGATCTCTGAGCTGATCCTTGATCCATGTTGTCATGGATTCTTGGAAAATCTTTTTGCTTATTTGTCAACTTGCTTACTTGTTGTCTTTGTCTCCTGTTACTTTTGTTAAATCTTTCCTTGAGCTTCTTGGTCTTATCATATGTGAAAATAATTACTTGTGTTATACTGCTTTAACCACCTTAAAGGCACGTGATTCTTGTCTTTGGTATTTGGATAATGGTTGTTCCAGGCATATGACAGGAAATAAAGGATTATTCAAGACTCTTTTTGAAGGAAAGATTGGGACAGTCACTTTTGGAGATGGAAGCAAATTTGTGATCAGAGGCATTGGAACTGTGGACATTCCAGGGTTGCCAGTCTTTGAAGATGTTTGGTATGATGATGGATTGAAGGCAAATTTACTCAGCATCAGTCAGATTTGCAATGGACTGAATGTTCTCTTAACTAAGTATGAATGTGAGATACTTGATGGAGGAGGTGACTATATGTGTGTTAGTGTAAGGACAGCTGACAACTGTTATGGTTTAACACCAAGTATAAGCAACAAGTGCTTTAATGCAAAGATTGATCAAGTTGATTTGTGGCATCAAGGGTTGGGGCATGCAAGTCATAAGCAATTAGAGAAGATTTCCAAATGTGATGCAGTTATTGGTTTACCTAATTTTGAGAAGATAGATAGGTGCATATATGGACCATGTCAGATAGGTAAACAAGTGAAATCCAAACATCCGTTTGTAGCTAGTGTTCAAACTTCAAGACCTCTTGAGTTATTGCACATTGATCTTATGGGTCCTGCCAGAGTTCAGAGTTTAGGTGGAAAGAAATATATTCTAGTTATTGTAGATGACTTTACTAGATATACTTGGGTTGTGCTTTTGAAAGATAAAGCTGAGGCTCCTGAGAAGATAATACATTTGTGCAAGAAATTGCAGGTTGAGAAAGATACTGTGATAACCAGAATCAGGAGTGACCATGGAAGAGAATTTGAGAATACCAAGCTAGCTACCTTCTGCAATGATCAAGGCACATATCAAGAGTTCTCTTCACCTAAGACACCTCAACAAAATGGAATAGTGGAACGGAAAAATAGGGTTGTTCAGGAGATGGCACATGTCATGTTACAAAATAAAAAGTTGCCCAAATCCTTCTGGGGAGAAGCAGTTAACACTGCTTGCCATAAACTCAACCAGGTGTATTTCAAACTTGATTCCAAGAAGACTCCTTATGAACTCTGGAGAGGAAAGAAGCCTGTAGTCAAATATTTCAGGATATTTGGTAGTGATTGTTACATTCTACGTGATAGAGAGAACCTAGAAAAATTTGATGCAAAGAGTGACAAGGGATATTTTCTGGGATACTCCTCTACTAGTAGAGCATATAGAGTGTATAATCTAAAAACCAAAATAGTCATGGAATCTTCAAATGTTGTGATCAATGATGAAGTATGTTCAGAAGCACATTCAGAAAACACTGCTCCGGTACAAGATAAGGCTATGGAGGTTAATGACTCACTTCCTGTTGATTATGTGGGGAAGCATAGTGATGAAGAGTTGATGGTGCTGAATGATGTAGTTTCTGTGCCATCAAGTCCATAACCATCCACATCGATTCATGAGACTCAACAAGCACAACATGAGTTTAGTTTTTCATCAAAACAAAAAGGTACCTCCACATCTTTAGTTAAAGGTCCTTCCTCTAGAGTGAGGCTAAATCATCCTACCACAAATATATTGGGAAGCTTGAATGATAACATGAGATTAAGATCAAAAGCCTTAAGTGTAATTACACACTCATGCTATCTGTCCCAATTTGAACCGAAAAAGATAGATGAAGCTCTTCAAGATGATGATTGGGTAAATTCTATGCATGAAGAACTTCATCAATTTGTTCGGAATGATGAGTGGGAATTAGTTCCTAGACCAAAGGGAGTAAATGTAATTGGAACTAAATGGATCTTTAAGAACAAGTCAGATGAACATGGTACTGTTATCAGGAATAAATCAAGACTTGTTGCTCAAGGTTACACACAAGTGGAAGGGATTGACTTTGATAAGACCTTTGTACCGGTAGCAAGATTGGAATCCATTAGGATACTTTTGGCTATAACTAGTCATCTGAATTTCAAGCTATATCAAATGGATGTCAAGAGTGCTTTCTTGAATGAAATGTTGCAAGAAGAGGTATATGTTGAACAACCGAAGGGTTTTGTTGATCCTCACAGGCCAGATGATGTTTATAAGTTGAAGAGAGCCCTCTATGGTTTGAAACAAGCTCCACGGGCTTGGTATGATAGATTGACTGCATATCTCACTGAGCATGGATTCAAAAGGGGATCTGCAGATAAGACTCTCTTCATAAGAAAGGGTAAGAATAGTTTTGTTGTAGCTCAAATTTATGTTGATGATATTGTTTTTGGTGCTACTAATGACCCTCTTGCTCATTCTTTTGCAGATGAAATGAAGGAAATGTTCGAAATGAGTATGGTTGGTGAACTAACTTATTTCTTGGGATTGCAGGTGAAGCAAACGGACTCAGGAATCTACATCAACCAAGCAAAGTACGCAAGAAATCTAGTCAAGAGATTTGAACTGGACAAGGCTGCACATGCTAGAACACCAATGGCTGCAAATGCAAAATTAACAAATGATCTATCAGGTGAGTCTGTTGATGTTACATTATACAGAAGCATGATTGAATGCCTGTTGTATTTGACTGCTAGTCGGCCTGATATTGCCTTTAGTGTTGGTGTTTGTTCTAGATTTCAATCTAATCCTAAAGTTTCACACTTGAATGCTATAAAAAGAATCATAAAATATGTTGGTGGAACTTGTGATTATGGATTATTTTATAGTAAAGAGTCTAATCTGTCTCTTGCTGGATTTTCTGATTCTGATTGGGTTAGTAATGCTGATGATAGAAAAAGCACCACCAGTGGGTGTTTTTATGTAGGAGCCAATCTTGTTGCTTGGATGAGTAAAAAGCAAAATTCTATGTCTTTGTCTACTGCAGAGGCATAATATATTGCTACTGGAAGTTGTTGCTCATAGCTTCTTTGGATGAAAAAACTTTTAACTGATTATGAGATATCCCAAGATACCATGGTTGTTTATTGTGATAATTCTAGTGCTATTGATATCTCTAAAAACCCTGTTCAACATTCTAAGGCTAAACACATAGACATTAGATATCACTTCATTAGGGATCTTGTTGAAAGGAAGATTTTGTGTCTTGAGTATATCCCTACTGAACATCAGAACGCTGACATCTTCACCAAACCTCTTGACAGAAGTAAGTTTAAGACACTTCGTCAAGTAATTGGTGTGATTCTGTGTCCCTGATCTTTCTTGGCTTTCATGGTCCTTGTGCTTCATTACTATATTCTTTGTGACCATTGTTCTTTGTTTTTTTTTTTGTTTTCTTTGTTTCTAGGATTTGCATTGCATAACATTCATTCATTTCATTCTAGGTTGTTTTTGTTTATTTATTTTTTAAATAAAACAAAAAACAAAAAAAAAAAGGAAGAAAAAGGAAGCAAATTGTGTTTTGCACTATTTTCTTGGTTTTGAAAACAAGGTTGGTTAATTTATTTTCACATAACATGTCTTTTGTACTTTGTTTAGCTTTGATGAGTTTACTTATTGCAATTTACTAGTTGAAGCTTCGTAGTGCATGTTGTGTGGGAAAGATGTTTACAGTTTTGATCACTTTGTCTTGATCTTGAAGTCACATGTCTTTGACTGTCGGACTTGAACCTTTTGAGAAAGGCATAAATAACCATCTCACCACTGTTCACTAGCCAATCATGAACACCTTAGTGCATATCGTAAGATTTTGTGCTTGAGAAAGTGTAGCACCTGCATAAAAAGAACATAAGGTGTAGCCTCGGTTTAAATGTTAAAATTGGTGTGTGTATTATTGGACTTAAAACTAAATCAAATAAATAAATTGGTGTGTACATTATCCCGACTATTTTAATAAGTTTCTGAACAATTAAAATTTGTATGTACAATATGAGGCAAAATCAAGAAACTTACATGATTGCAAGCTTATGATCTAGGAGATGTGGGAGTTATATGATGTAACTCTTTAGGTGATAGTCTCTTTCAAATCCTATGTGATGAATTTTGTAGACTTTGTAGTTAATTGCTATTCACATATCACCTCACATGTATCTCAAGTTTTTGCTAGTTGCACACACTACACAAGTTACTCTTTGCCAAACATTGTACATGTAATTGTGTGTGTTTTTGGTTTGACCAACCAAGTTTGAACATACCTTGAGTCTTATGCAAAACATGTTTGATGCTTGAGAATTTAAAGGGAAAATGGTTAAAGATCTTAATTTTGGGAAAACTGGGTTTAAAACTTGTGTTTTTGAAAAGAATTTCATTTCATACTCATGCATTTTATTCATAAAATTCAATGCTTTGAGAAGTTTCTGCACAAAATTTGTTGTGTTTTCAAAACTGTGTTTTTTTTTCAGAATTTCGATCAATCGAGGCTGTTTTTCGATCAATCGAAATTGCGATTAAAAATTTAGGTGAGCCTCTATCTGTTTCAATCAATCAAACCTAAAATTTCGATCAATTGAAAATCATGAATCAGGTTTTTTAAAAACTGAGTTTGACTTGTTCAAACTCACTTTTCAAAAGTTTTTCAAACTTTTCTTTCTCTCTCCGACTTGGACAAGCTCATTCATCAAATTTTTGTCGTTTTCCTCCCAAAGTTTTGCAAGGTTTTCCTCTCTCTAAGCCAGTAAGTCCATTTTACCTTGCCTTTTGCATTTATTTTCATGTTTTCATGCATAAATTCATGCATTTTGTTGGGATTTTCGGACCTATTCAAATTTGGGGTTTTTGATGATTCAAGTCTTCTTTTCTGAAATTGATCATTGGGTTTTGTTCCTATAATGTTATAAACATGATCTATGATGTTTAATTTGATCAATTTGGTGTTTTGTGAGAAATTGAAAATTCTAGGGCTTGTATTTACCCGTTTTGGGGATTTTATTCAAATTTAGTTTAATTGATGAAATTGGCTTGTTGAATTGATGTAATTGATCATTATATTCTGTATTCTACCTTGTGTGATGATCAATTGGTCAATTTATTTTACAAATCAAACAAGTGGTCTTTCAAATTTGGGGTTTTTGTTAGAAACTCAGCCAATTTTGTGATTCTAAACTTAAATTGAACTTGATATCACTGCATTAGAGCATGCATCATGACATTTAACTATTCATGCATCATATAGATTTTTGTTCTATATTTTTTTTGTGCTAACTTGCAGTCTGCCCTTGGTTTTTTTTTCTTTCTGTTCTTTTTGGTTCTGCTTTGTGTCTTTGTCCTTATCCTAGCACCATGCCTAGGAAGACTAGAGCCCATAGGACACCCTCCACTTCTTTTGAGTCTCCTTCTAGGAGTGAGTTGTTTCGGAGTGACAAAAGCAGAGAGTTATATGAGAAGCTGAACAGTAAGAGAAAGATTTGGGCTGAGTGGAAGGTTGTGTTAGATGAGTTAGATCCTACCATTAGGAAAAATTTTGAGAGTAGGAGCTGGTTGCCTTTGTTGGAGATAGATCATCCACCCCCGACTGCCCTAATTTGAGAGTTCTACTCGAACCTCTCTTGCCACATCTATGATGCCAACACCTTGGTTAGGAGTTGGATACGAGGTGTAGAGTTCACCATTACCCCTAGGGTAGTGGCTGAGGCTCTTGGTGTTCCGGTAGTTAGGCAACCCGTCTATCCTTATGAGGAGTCTCCACCCCTTGATGATGTTATGTCATACATCACTGGGTCTTCTATCCAGTGGGGTTCTAATCCTCGGATCACGTCTGCTGAGCTTACTGAGACTACCTATCTTCTCTTTAGGATAACGTGTCATTCTTTGTGGCCTATTTCTCATCTCCACACCATCCCTATTGAGCGATGTGTGTTTTTGTACGCCCTTGTTTCTAGTGCTTCTATTAGTTTCCCTCACCTGTTTCTTCGTTCTTTGAACAAAGTTCATAGGAGTTTAGCCGTCGCTCATGCTCTTTTTCATCCTATTTTCATTCATAGGATTTTGTTGTTTCTTGGTTTAGATGGTTTCCTCGTGTCTGAGCCCATACACATTACTGGTCCCATAGGTGCCACCTTCCTTAATTAGAGGGCTGCTTATATGAGAGCTGGCTCTACGCGTCCTAGAGTTGAGCCTTCTGGTGCTGTACCCCCTCCTCTTTCTTCTACAGGTGCTGCACAGGTTGAGGCATCTGGCGCTGCTGCTGGTGATGCTGATGTTCCTCCACCGACTACTTCGGATGATTCAGACATTCAACGTTCGTTGGATCATGTCTTGACCGTTCAGGCGGCTCATGGACAGATTTTGGTGGACTTGCTCGATGAGGTTCGTGCTTTCCGTGCAGAGTTGGCGCATTTTAGACGATCCCCTTCGCCACCTCCTTTTGATGATGGATTCTAATTGCCCTTTGGCATTCCGTCACAAAAAGGGGGAGTAGCATTTGTATAGCTAGTAGAGGTTTTTTTTTGTTGATAGAGGGAGTTTTTTGATTGTTTTGAAGCCTGTGGTGATTAGATTGTATCTAGGAGCTGCACTTTGTATTTACATTTTTGGCTCTTGATGTATTTTGTTGGGCTATTCGTGTTAGGGGGAGATACATTTATTTTGTTATGCTTCTTGTTTCATTGCTTATTGATTTGTATTTATGAGTTATTCATTGATATATGTCTTTATTTTGTGCTGAGTGAAATCAAGAATTTATTTTGTTTACTTGTATTTTCCACACATGCGTTTATGCGTCTTGTTTAGTGTTTTAGGAAATATACAAGTTGATTCAATTGAGCTGCTGTCTACACTTGCAACTGATGGATAGTAGTTAGGATTGGATTTGTTGTAACGAGCAATTTGTTTTGTAAAGGGCTTTTTCTTTGTAAACTTTGAGCTTTAAGTTGTGTTTTGTCACGGATTGCCAAAGGGGAAGTTTGTTAGGTTCTAAGTACTTAGGAACTTATGTATTAGAACTCTAATGTGTATTGTTGGCAAACTATGATCAAAACAGGTTGTTTAGTCTTGTTTAGACTTGCTCAAAGTTGTGTCTTTTATGTAAAGTTGGAATTGAGCTAATGCAGAATTCAGTATGCATTTCGGCCTGGCTCGATTGATCGAAGCTTAGGCTCGATCAATCGAAAATCGGGCAGAATGCGTTTTTCTGCAGAATTCCAACTCAGCCCTAGCTCATTAAAACGTTTAAGGTTTTATGTTTTGCCCTAGGTATATAAGGCAAACCCTAGCCACGTTTTTGGGTGGCTCACATTGCTGTTTGTGTGAATCTCTTGTAAGATCTGAAAGGTGCTTGCCTTTACACAAGCTTAGGATTATCAAGAAGAACATTTCTTCAAGAGCTTGATGATCGTTCAATTGCTGCCATAAGAGCTTAAAGAAACACAAGCGGGTGTGCTTGTACTTGCTGGAGAATCCATGAAAGAAGGAGTCCGTGGTCTCGAAGCTTGCACGTGGTCGTGTCAGTAAGTTTCTACTGGGGGGTAGCAATAGGATGTTAGTGGTCTAAGTTGCTATTGTAAAACTTCGATTCTTTCATAGTGGATTCAAGTTTACCTTGAGGATAGCTAGGTTAAATCCTCCCCAAGTTTTTACCGGTATGGTTTCTTGGGTCATCATATCATTGTTATTTTTATTTCTGCTGCTTTGCATGATATGATATATTTGTGTTAACCTAGATTTGTTAATTTTACTAAGTTAATCACTTGGCTAATTACATAGGTTAATCTGGTTGTGTTTTTGAGGGGTCTAAAAACTAACATATTCTTTGTGGCCAACATGATGCACTACACTTTACCATCAACTCTATTGTCTATATTAAATGCTCCTTGATACAAGGTGGTCTTTTGCCACTACCACCATAAGTTAACTAATTCTATATATATATATATATATATAAAAGAAAATACTACTATAATCACTTCTTCTATGATACATATCATTTATTTTTAAAGAGAAATTGATTATAATCAATATTCATATCTCGCTATTTTTTCATTTTCAAGGAGCTGTTAATTTTGTATTAATGTAAAAACGGTCTTTTGATAGATTTTCTCGTGTCCCATTACTGCTCAATTCAATGAGCATAAAATGCTCAAACGGTTTATAACTTTTTGGCCATACATTTCTGTCCTTTGGTCAAACGTTTTAATACATGGAGCCTATCTTTTTACAGCTCATGTAATTAAGTTCTAAAATTTATTTTGATATTAGGTATCAAATGAAAAGGTTGTCCGTGAACTTTTTATATAACTGGTGTAAGTAATGAGATGAGATACATTTTTTTTTTTTTTTTATTATCTCTAAGTCATTTACATAGTTTGACAATCAACTGTCAACTTTTATAAACGTGTGTACGTATAAGTTAGATTTAAGCTTATTTATGGGAGTAAAATAAGTTATATAACAGTACATTTACATGAGAAAGCTCGAAAAAATGCAAGCTTTGACATGACACTTAGACAAGAAATAAAGAAAGTGATGATAGGACATGAAAAAGACGCACATTTAAACAAGAAGAAGCTGACTATCAAAACAACACAGGATGTATGTGGAAAACCCTAGAGAAGGGATAAAAAACCCCGATTTGAGCAAGAAAATAATATTCTTGCTCGGCTCAGCTTGTATTTCGTATGAAAGAGATCAGTTTACAATGAAGTTGTCTTTCTTTTCTACCAATTTTCCACTTTCATCTCAAAATATCTACTTGGGTTCTTGCCCTAATAACACAGCTACATGTTCCTTTTATACTCTAAGGAATATGACTGAATACAAGGACAAGTGTCAAGTCATCATATTCTATCTTTTAGATCTTTTCACAGCTGTGATATTATCTACTGACTAAAGGATACAAACTGCGCCAACGTGGCACTGGGACCAGTAGGTAGGTAGCTTTGCCACTACTTAAGAGACAAGTTTCAAACATTGAGAGGGACATCAGGAGTACTGTGATTGATACACGTGTTCCTAAGGTGATTCATTGTGCACTCAACCAATAAGGGGTGTCCTCATAGCTTCCGACCTTAGGAAGTCACTATCTCCCTTTTTGTGAGTGCTTAAGTACTATGTCAGGTGTAAATCTTACTTCCTTTCCAAGGCAGTCACGCCTTTAGCACGGACCAAGACAAGATCCCTTAGCCAACACTTCCTCTCTCTTTGCTCACAGCCACTCCAAGTGTAAAGTCCAGATTTAACCATTTACGCATTCTCCCATACCTTAATGGTGTTATGTACATTAGCCCCCTGACTGTCAATGGTGTTTAATGGCAAAGGCCTTGGACAGTCACATTGGTTCAGGCATTAAGACTCCAGTAATCATGCCTTGCGACATTCAAAATAGACATGTGGCTCAAAAGGGTGCTTCTAGCCGTTTTGGCGCCTCTTCGTTTCTTGCGTTTTGGCAGATATACATTACTCCTCATAAATGTCATGTCTCTTCACTTAACTGCAGTTGAGAATTTAAATAGGGAATGTTTCTTCTTCAACCTTCATTCCTTTTGTATTTTTCTGATTATCCTTCCAAAGAAAACCTTAACCTCCACAAAAAATGTCAAACTCTTCTTCTGATGGTTCTAACTCCCCACAGCACTCCTCAAGCTCCTTTGAGAGTGCTTCTAGTGATCATACTCCTTCCCCACCACAAGCCCTGTGCACCCTCTTCTCCCTTTTCCCATTCACCATTTACCTCCTCAAGTCTTCATTCCCGAGGAGGTTACTCCTTTTAACTAGAGCGATGAAGAGGAGGAGGACTCCGAGGAACTTCGGTTGAGGGTCGAAGAGGAGGCTAAGAAGGCAACGACTGTTGTATTCTTGAATGCTCCCACTCGCTATAGGAGAAGGCGAAGGCTTGGTCAGTCAAGCTCGGAGTCTAGCACTTTAGGGCTTTCTGACTCCAAGGAGGCAGATTCCTCTGACAACTCTCTGAGGGCTCTTTTGATGGCTCCGACTCGAGGGATGATGAAAGCAAAGAGGAAGAGGAAAAAGAGGATGATGAAGAGGAGATGAAGTATTTGGCTCTGGATTATCCCCAAGAGGACTTTGGGGATGATACAGATACTTATGCGCCAAGGTCTCTTTAAGTTGCTCATCATTGAACCTGCTGTTGTTTCCTTTTTTTTTTATTTTTTTATTATTATTATGTTTGTTTTGTTTAGCCATCTTTTGGCTTAAGTTTTTTTTTTAAAAAAACTTTATCTTTCTTACTTTTGGGTCTAAATTTTGTGTTCTTTTTTTGTAGTTAGAAAAGAAGTGATAGGCCATAAGGGCCAAATCATGTAAATTCCTATTTTCTGTCTTATAGGAAAAAATTTAAACACAAAAATATATGAAAGAAAGAAAAGTTATTTATTATATGTTTACCGTTTCTCTTTCATGTTATATTATATGTTTATTTTATCATATATCAAATTCCTGCACAACACATAAGGATAAACATGTCAGTTAATAAAATGTTAAATGCAACGAATTAAATCATACTTGTTGGTGAAGGATTGTGCCTTTGCCCTTGGACTATAACGGCGGTTTTCTTGATTTTAGCACCGTTAACTGCCATTCTTTGTCAGAAATTCAGTTTCTTCCCTATGCTGACACGTGTCAATTTTGAAAAGATGTCTCCCTTTTTGAACCAATCTATTTTGGAGGGAAAATACTAACTTATCAAAGTATATAAGGAAAACAAATATTTCCTTTCTTATTTTTCTCCTTTTTCCCTTATCTTCTTCTTCTCCTTCTTCAACCCGAAACCCAAAGTTCTTCTCACAGATCAAATCATGGGTGTAAAACGTGGTCTACAATCTAGCTCTGCTAAATTTGCAAAACCTTCTGCCTCAAAAGGTAACAAACTTCTTCTAGGAGGAGAGGAAAATCCTTCCATAGAAGAACAGTGGATCATCCCTCCCTTCTTTGAAGATTACCTATTCGACAAAAGTCTTGATTAGGACTCAACTCCTTGCTCTGAAGACCCTCCCTACACAGCATGTGGGGAACCTGATGATCTTCTAACTATGGATCTGGAATTGAAACACATTCCAAGGCTCGGCACTTGTAGGGGAGATTTTGCGCCTACCATCGATGTGGTTTTCAAATCTCATACTTCGGTTTCCAGAGGTTGGAGAAGCTGGTGTCAAAGGGTGCTGGCTCATCCTCCCTTCGTGGATATCCTTCAGAGAGTAAAGCTTGTGGAGACCATTCTTGTATTCTCCAACTTAGAGGTTAGCAAGGATAGTGAAAGTTTGCTTTCGCTTCTGTGTTGTTGGAACTCTGTCACTCACACATTCTTCACAGGGTGTTAAGAAATCTTTTTATCTCTAAAAGATATCTACGAGATATTGAGACTTCCCCTATTCGGAGATGGTGAGGTAGTCAACATTTCTTTATCTCCTGATGAGTCTAAAGCTCTGAAGTTCCTTGAGGATGCAGTGAAGAAAACTTTAAAGAAGCTAGTTTTGAAAGCGACAAGGAAAGGGAAAGCCCCTAGTGATGAAGTACCAGAAGATACCAATGTTGGTGGAGACAAAGGTTCCAAAGCCAACTTTTGGGGATGGATCATATACTTTTGGAGGGAGTATGTTGATGGCATGGATGAGGAAGCCAATGGAGACTCCCTGAAGGAAGGCACTGACTTTGTTGTGAGAGAAGGTAACTTTAGTTCTTATAAACTTGAAGCCTTTATTGCCTTTTTACTTTCTCGCCATCTATTTGAGGGATATCCTCATGAAAAGATTCTAAGTAGACATTTTCCTTTAGCTGTTAAACTAGCTAGAGGACAATCTTTCCCCCTTACCCCATATTTTCTAGGAACTTTATATTATCACCTAGATCACTTTACTCTTGACTTGCAATGCTCCTAGGGTAGATTTCAAATTGAAACTTTTGTACTCGTTGCTTTTCTACAAATATGGTTGTGGGAACCCTTTAGGAATTATGATCCTGTCCCTAGAGTGTTAAGCTCCTATAAAACCAGTTTGCCATCACCCCAAGACTTGCCACGCTCTTCGCGTTGGAACAAAGTGGCAGTATCTTCAAACAATTTCCTTAGCAAAGTGTTAGATGACCCTACCGATTGGACAACTAGACCTTACTCTGCTTTAGAGGGTGGACTTCCTTCACTATTCACTTCCCTAGAAAGCATCTCTGTTTCCCATTACAGAGATACTCCCTGGTCTGAAGAACTTTCTTTTGTTGCTTGTGCTTTTCCTTCTCACCTTCAAGCACGTTTTCAAGACGAGTACGAAACTCAAACCTACAACCCCCGTAGGTTTGTCCACCAATTTGGTTTTGACCAAGGCATACTGGGGCATCTCTCTACTTTAGCTTTGCCTGCTGTAGTGGCCTCTCTAGCCTTTAAGAAGGAAAATCTCATCAAGATTTTAGTGTCAAGCCATGAAATCCCCTTTACTTCCCCCACCAGAAACGGACTGCCTTCACCCAAGTTTAAGTCATGGTGGTTTGACATTCAAGAATGTGTTAGGAATTTTAGGGAGTCTGATGCCCAACGAGTGGTGTACCACCTATCTTTCAGGGAGATTTGACTTTGAAGCCCCTTCCAAAAGCCAAACCTTCAAGCACTACGAGAAAGAAGAATGCAAAAACCCCTTCTATCAAAAAGTCCAAGGTATACTCTTTTTTCTATAGTGATTGTTTCTTGTAACCTATTCTTTTATCCCTGAACTCAAGTAATCTTCCTTCTTTTCTCTATTTTTGACCTTTGACAGGTTACAAGCTCTGTTCCTCAAACTCAACCCAAAGCAAGAGTCACTTCTTCAACCCCAAAGGTTTCTGTACAAGAAATGACTTCCAATGAAGAAACAGAGTCTTACACTGAAAGGGGGGTTTCAAATCGGGTGTATGCCGAAAATCCCCAAGAGAAAGAAGATTTAACAGAAGCTACTTCCAAGGAACAAGAGGGTGAAAGCACCTTGACAGAGTCTGATCCATTGCTCTCATTGGTTTCTCTTAATTTGAGTGCAATTTGTTCTCTATTGCTCTCTAAATATCCTGAAACCATGAGGGATATTAGCAAATAGACCTTGTCACTTAGGAGCTTTCTTTTACAGCAAATTGGGTCTATCATATCCCAACTATAGTCAAAGGGTAAAGAGGATTGTCTAGCTCTCCCCCTTGACAATTTCCTTTCCACACTGAGTGAGGCTGAAAGCCTAAGTGTCAATGTCGACTAGTTAAAAAGCCGTGTCACTGCATTGAGGGACTTAAAGAAGGCAGGACCCTCTGTTCATGCTTCCTTGTCCTCACTTCGTGAATTAAGAGTTAAGGAGAACTCGTGTATGAACAAAGCAAAGGAAGCAAAATCAACCTTATAGGTGCATGTCACTTCAATCACTCAGCTCTAGGAATCAATCAAATGACTTCAGGTGGAATTAACATCCCAACAAGAAGCAAGTTCTGCCCTTCAAACTCAACTATAAGGTGTCACCGCAGAATGTAGCTCTTTGAGGCAAGAGATTGAGAAGTTGGAAGGTGAGATAGGAGCTCTGAGCGATCCAGACTTCTCCCTTGAAAATTTTAGTTTTCTCACAAACATTCTCTAATTTTCAAGTTGTAATATTTTTTTGTGGTCTTGAAAGGCCATGGGGTTGTACTATAACTTTACCGTGCCTTATTTCGTCAGACTATTTAGACTTTGCATGCATATTATGAACAACATCATATGAAATAACTGCATATAAGTCTTTGTTTATAATAGTATGAGTTTTGCAAAATACAAAATCATTTTGACATGATGGCCACACAAAAAAAAAAAAAAAATGTTTTTATAAGGTTAAGCATGATATTTCTTAAGGTGAGCTCCGCTAGTGGGGCTATACGCTTTATACCTGCTTGATCCTTTAGCCAATAATGTCCTATTGCATGTGCTTCCTCTATTATGTATGGTCCTTCCCATTTTGGAGAAAACTTATGTTTAACAGCTCTAGCAACTCCTCGTACATGCGAGGCAGCTTTCCAAACAAGTTCTCCCACTTGAAATTTTATTTCTTTAACTTGGCCTTCATGCCTAGCCTTCATGTTAGCCTGGTAAATGCGGTTATGAGAAGCAACATTATCACGCATTTCCTCCATAATTTCCAAAGTGTCTTCTCTGGGTATTCCTGCAATCTCTGCCAGTTTCACTGCTGGCCTTACTAAATCTATTGGGATTACAGCCTCTATGCCATAGACTAGAGAAAAGGGTGAAGCTCCTGTAGCTTGTGATTTGGCTGTTCTATGAGCCCACAGAGCTGTAGAAAACTCCTCCTTCCACCCCATTCCATTCTCCTTAATCATTTTTCCCAATATCTTCAATAATATTTTTTTAGAAGCCTTAGCCTAGCCATTTCCTTTGGGATAATAAGGTGTCAATGTTGTGTGAGAAATGGAGTACCATTCTGTCAAATTAGTCATTGAGCTACCTGTTGCCTTCTTCATAGCCACAGCTTCTACCCACTTGGTAAATAACTTAGTGGCTACCAGTATCCATGTACATCTTTCAGAGAGGGGGGGGGGGGGGGCTATAGGTCCTATAAAATCTAGCCCCCAAGTGTGGAATGGATATGAAGTCACAATTAGATGAAGACTTTGATGGCTGGTGTGAGAGACCTCGAAAGTTCCCCTAAAAAAAAAAAAAGAGATTTGGGTACTTTTTACGGCACCTCTCTTTTTGGGTAAGTGGTGTGGAGTCGCCACTTATTTTTTATACAAAAAATAAGAAAAAAAATATATACAAGTACATGACTTAATTGTTCCATTCATTGATTGAATAATAAATTACATATTTGAAATTTACATGGCTTTGGGTCCTAGTTACAAACTACCAAATAATTACATGGCTTTTTGTCCTAGTTATATTCTACCCAAAATAAATAAAGACAAGGCTAGATCTACTTAGACAAAGACCTAAATCCGGAGGCTAGGTTACGGAATGGGAAGGTGTCAGGCACCCATTCCGCCCAGACAGAGTCTAGTCTTCTAGACTCTTATGACCAATGTACCATTTTATGCATGTCATGAATGATATGTTGAACATATGAAAAAAATAAAATCACACAAATTTATTTATGAATGAAATCTCTTCTTTTAAAAAAATTCAGATTTGTTTTGGTTGATAAAAAAAAAATTGATTTTTGGGTTTGTCAAAATACCAGATCTGTTTTGTAGTATGTAGGAAAAAGTGATTTTTTGAGATAAAAATTCAGATCTGTGTTTGTGATAATAAAAAAAATGGTTTTTGATAACAGAAAAAATCAGATATGTTTTTATATGTTAAAAAAAGGGAAAGGTTTTTTTTTTAAGAAGAGAGTTTCACTCATAATTTTAATTTATGCAATATGAGTTAAATAAAACAAACATAAACACAATCATGCTTAATCTTTTGCTTTATTTCAAAATCTGCATATGTTTATGAAAAATCAAATTTGTATCTAAGAAAGATACATATCAGTTTTTAATTTGAGAAAAATTTAGATCTGCATCTAATAAAGATGCAGATCCATTTTTATTTTAAGAAAAACTCAGATCTACATCTAAGAAAGATGTAGATTAGTTTTTATGTTCAGAAAAATTCAAATCTACATCTAATAAAGATGCAGATCTGTTTTTATTTTAAGGAAAAGTCGGATCTACATCTAATAAAGATGTAGATATGTTTTTATGTTAAGAAAAAGCATTATTCACATGCAGATTATTGACATTCAAGAAAGAGATTATAACAATCACATAAAAAAAACAATCATGCTTTAAACAAAACAAAGACGAACCATTCATGTTATGGATAAAAACATTTATCAACATAAAAAGATAGGGTGATTGAAAACAACCTCTTGCATGAGCACTTCTTGTTCTTAAGATGATGTTTTAGGGTTCAAAGAAACTTATTCAATTATCTTTGAAGCCTAAAAACCCTAATTTAAGTGGCAAATCTCAAAGAGGATTAGCAAGTATCAGCAATTTGAGAGCCTCAAAACGTATGCCTCTCAGAACGTAGAAAAAAGGTGCTGAATTATGAGACCCAGGTCTCTATTTATAGAGGCCAGAAAACTCTAAAAATTAGCCCTAAAGTGTAGAATACGAATCGGGACTCATCCTTCTGCGAAAAGATCGAAAAGGGTGTGCCTTATTGTCACCCAAAGGCCGTTAGGCCAAAGCCCAAAAGATGCCAATTCGGCACTTTTAAAGTGTTGTTCAGCACTCCAAAAGCGTCGAATGGTGCTTTTGGATGCTGAACGCTCTTTCGTGTTCAGGTGTCGTTCAGACTCTCCTTCTAGGGTTTTTTTATCCGGTCCTTGCACCTAAATGTGTTTTCATCCTTTGTCCATGATTTTTTATCCCTTTTCTAGATAATTCAGGCTTTTCAAGAACAATTATCTTGTAGATAAATACCCTAAAATAAATCTTGATAAGTTCAGATTATCCATAATTTTATTGTTATCCAATCATCCCTTTTATTCCTATGCATGCATCCCAATTTTAGACACTAATTATCAACCAATCACAAAATTATTTAATTAATTTTAATTGTTTAACCAATCAAAATTAATTTAAATTAATCGTGTGTGGTCGACTCTACCTAGACACAATGCATGTTGACCATGCAAATTTAATCATGCAATATCTTTTGATCCGATGGTCCGATTTAGAAACCAGACACATCATTGCGATTGTTAGAACTTCAAGATCATTTTTATGATATGCAATGAATGAATTGATGCATGTAATGCAAAGACAAATTGACGCATGTAATGCAATCATGATTTTTTTGGGTACGTGGATGGTCATTCAAGTCATTCTCCTTAATTAAATCATGGGTGCAAAATTGAGTGTCTATAGCTGATATGTATTTCATCTCCTCGATTTTGGCATTCTTGACATTTTCTTGCTAAGACTTGAGTATCCCTTTCCATTGTGGGCCAATAATATCCCTAGTGCAAAGCCATTTGCCATAACTTCCTCCCACCAGGGCGTCCTGCTGGTTCTCCCTTATGCAGGTTTGAAAGAACTCCATTGACTTCCTTAATAGGAATACATACCATCCATCTCCCTTGGAAACTTCTCTTAAATGATTTCTCATCTACCACTTTAAACCTAGTCACATATTTTTTTTAACTTTTCTCTTTGTACGCGATTAGCAGGCAATATACCTTGCAAGAGGTATTTCAAGTATGGATCCTGCCAATCTTCTCCTAGCAACTCCCCATTAAGTACCTCTGCTTGGTCTAGAGGAATGACAAAACAAGATTTACAACTCCGTTGTTCTTCTTTAGCATCATTGGTCATTTCTGGACAGAAGATCCTTAGCCTTTGCAATCTTCTATAGAGGCTGACATCAAGATTTACACCACAAATATCATAGTGCAACCTATGCAACATGGTCAGTCCCTCTCACCTTGAGACACACTTCATCAACAAACCTTCCGCTCCCATGAGAAACAAATCTCCATTAATCCTGAGGAAGTCTTTCATATTTGCCGGTAACTCTGACCCAACATACTTCCCTTGAGTCATTGCCTTTAACAAGGGTTTTCGCCAATCTTGAGGGAAACATAGCTCATCCTGAACTAAACCAGGTTGCTTCTCAACTCGGAGTGTCATCTTTTCTTTTTTCAATACAGACTTAGTGGCTAAAGTAGCTAACGAGTTAGCAAGCTTATTTTCACCTCTGTTAACCACTTTGTATCTTATGAAATCAAAGTGTTCCATGATCCATTGCACTGCAGCTCTGTAAGCAGCCAAACTAGGATTCTTTACACCGTAAATTCCCTTAACCTGTCTTATTACCAACTTAGAGTCACCAAACACCTTCAACTTTTTTATGCCTAACCTTCTAGCAGCTTTCATCCCTACCAACAAGGCCTCATATTTTGCTTCATTGTTAGGGCAAGGGAAGTGTAGTTTATAGGCAAACATATGCTCCTCCCCTGGTGACTTTAAGATTACTATCCCTCCCCCTTGAAACGTAGATGACCCATCGAAATACATTGACCATTCCTGCTCCTCTGTTACCATAACTTCCTGTAAGGGAGGTGAAGAATCACTTGTTCTAGGAAAGTTAGCTAGCAGATCAGCTACTGCCTGACCTTTGATGGCGGTTGGCCGTATGCATTCAATATTAAGGCACGATGTCAGGATGGCCCATTGCACCATTCTTCCTAATAGTTGAGGACGTGTAAAGAGATATTTCACAGGATTACTCTTAGCCACCAGCTGCACACGATGTCCTAAAAAGTAATGATTGAATTTTGTCACAGCAAAAGCTAGAGACAAATATACTTTCTCGGCAGTTGAGTATCTTAACTTTGGTCCCTTTATAAGCTTGCTAATATAGTATACTGGCTTCTCTACCCCTTCATGCTCCTGAGCTAATAATGCTCCCAAGGATTGCTCCGTATTAGCTATGTACAATAGCAAGGGTTTCCCAGGTATAGGGGCCACCATGGTGTGAGGATCCGCCAATATTATTTGAATCTTCTTGAATGACTTTTGGCATTGATCACACCATACAAAAGTTACTCCTTTCTTTGTCTGCTCCATGAGAGGCTTTAAAATCTCAGCTAGGCTTGTAATGAATCTTCTTAAATAATAAACCTTTCCCACAAAGCTCCTCAACTCCTTTAGATTTGTAGGAGGACTGAGAGTAGTTATTGCTTCACCTTTTGTAGGGTCCAAATCAATCCCCCTATGATGAACAAGAAATCCCAAGAATTTCCCTGAAGATACTCTGAAGGCACACTTGGAAGGATTCATCCTCAAATTATGCTCTCCGCATCTTTCAAAGACTTGTCTCAGGTGCACCAAGTGTTCAAAAGGATTCTTTGCCTTCACCACAAGATCATCAACGTAATCCTCCACCTGCTTATGAAGCATATCACCAAAGATCAAAGTCATAGTTCTTTGGTACGTTGCACCTTCATTCTTCAATCTGAAAGGCATCACCCTGTAGAAATAGTTTCCAAAGGGTGTTCTAAATGCAATTTTTGGGGCATCTGCTGGGTCCATAAGGATCTGATTATACCCACTATAACCATCCATAAAAGAGAAACGCTTGTGACCAGCCACTGCATCTACCAGGTTATCAACATTAGGAAGTGGGAATCCATCCTCTGGACAGGCTTTATTGAGATCCCGAAAATCCACACAAATTATTATCTGACCATTTTTCTTCTTTACTGGAACTATGTTAGCTAACTAGCTCGGGCATTCAATTTCTTCAATGAATCCTGCCTTTAAAAGCTTTTGTACCTCAAGCTTTATCTTTTCCTCCACATCCAAAAAATATTTCCTTGGTGGCTGCTTCACAGGTTTGGCATTAGGATCCACCTTTAACTTGTGCGTTACCAAGCTTGAACTCAAACTAGCATTTCTTGATAACTCCAAGCAAAAACATCCTTGTATTCTTTCAATAAATCTACCAGGTTTCCTCTCTCTTTTTCGGATAGATTCTTACTGATCTTCACCATTTTTTCACCTTCTCCTTCATCAACTAGATTGACCTCAACAAGTTCTTCCCGGACATTCTTAACAACATCATTCATGCACTTAGGGGCTTCTTTCACAAACTCCTCAACTACATGAATTTCCTCTGGCTGTTGTATTGGATTAAGGGAATTAGGCTCGCCATCCTCCTCATCCCCTTTTGTTAATCGTCAGAACTCATATATCACCTAGCCATCAGGCCCGGTAACTCTTCTTATCTTGGAAGGCCTTTTTAGTTCTACCACTTCGCCATCATCTTCTTCTTTTGCTTGCAAAGCAATAGGATTGAAAGGAAGAATTCTATTCTCGCTTCAGGTTCGTACTCTTGATATAAAGCTACCTCAGCAAAGTGAAGTTTTGCTCTATCAAAAGGCATCTTGGTGGCCTCAATGACTTCCTAATTGTTCCTCTAAATGGCCTTCACACACTGATGATATATGGAAGCCACTACTTTATACGCCTTTAGCCATGTACGGCCTAAGATGATATGGTAAGATGTATTCCCTTCCATCACATGCATGAGAGTAAGTGCCCGAATTGGCCCAACCCTAAGGTCCAAAGACACATGCCCAATAGTATTCTATTGTTAAGGCACCTATTCCTGCCACCTGCATTGGCTCTGGAATAATTCTTTCCCTCGGAATCCCCAAGGCATCAAAAGTTGGGAGAGGTAGAATATTAATGGGTGCATTAGTGTCTACCAATGCCCTTTTGATTCGAGATGCTCCCAAAAAGGCAGTGACATATAAAGGTCTATCGACATCAATAGCTCGATTAACTAGATATTTATTAGAAAATGTGACTGAATCCTTTGCTTCTTAATATGCCACTTGCTTTAAACTTCCTTCAACAGCAGCCACTTCATAATTCCTTTCCATCACCCTGGTCAAGGCTTGGGCTGTGTCTCTTTTAGCCATTGGTCTATGACCTATTCCTTCAAGAAAGGAATGTATTTTATCCTCATGTTGGATTGTCGTTACCATTTCTTCATCTACCAATGGTGGCGATGTTGAGTTACTACTAGCCATGTTCTCTGCTTCTTCTTCCATTAGATCCTCACGACCTACGAAGAAAGTCATTGCCACCTCTGGTCTACACATCCTTGGGTCAGCTCTCTTCCCAGCTTTGATAACCAAATCTCCCTTAGCTACCCTATCATGGAAAATATTCCTCAAGGCATAGCAATCCATAGTATGGTGGTCACATCTCCTGCGGTAGCTATGATAAAGTGGATTTCACTTTTCCTCTTTTGTAGGTTCATGCTTACATTCAGGCAACACTACTACACCATCTTTCACCCAAGCTTCAGGGATGCTATACAACTCTTTAGTGGACACAGTAAAAGGAGGGAGAATACCACCTCTATCCCTCTTCTTTCCTTTGGCCACCCTCCTAGGTTCTTTAGTCACAGCAACCTCCACCTTCTTGTTTTCTCTCCTCCACGGTTGTCTAGGAGCACTCACAGCATGTGAAGTTGAACCTTTTGAAGGCTTCCTTACGGACATACTTGTTCTCCTTGCAGCTTCTACAAGTCTTGTAAAACTAGATATCAGAAGATTCTCTAAGTAAGGCTGATATTCATACAACATACCCGCGATACAAACATCCACTAGCCTTTCTTCCTCCATAAGGTTGTAACACAACAAAGAGAGATCTCGAAACCTGCGAATATACTCCAGCAATTCTTCAGACACCCTTTGCTTCTCATGTTGTAGATCTGACAACGTGAGCTTTTCCTCCAAAGCAAAGAACATTTTCATGAACTGTGTTGCCAAATCGTTCCAACTTAGAACTGATCCTGGTGCAAGACTGGTGTACCAAGTAAAAGCTCAACCTTATAAATACTTAGAGAACTCTCTAAGCCTCAACTCGTGGTCATGAGAGTGAGCTGTCAGCACATCTACATACCGCCTAATATGCTCTCTAGCGTTCCCTGTTATGCCATCATACTTAGGGAATATAGGAGATGTGTAGCTAGCAGAGTAAGGTTTCCCATCTATTTCTTCAGAATAAGGAGGCCTCATATCAACATAAACAGCACTTTCCATCTTCTTAGTTTCAAACAGAATAGCATGTGTATCTTCCTTAGTCAGATAAGGAAACCCCTGAGGACCTTGAGGAGCCTGAGGTACAACTGTCTCCTGACGTAAGGATTGAAACTCTACCCATATGACAGCCTGAGAACGTTGAAGATCTTCAATGGCAGCCATGATCCATTTGGTATCATGATGACCAGCCTCTCCCAAGGATTCGGCACTTTCAGAATGCATGGATATGTGGTCTGCACTTGGTTCTGACCGATGGTTCTCACCCACACCAATCAATGTCCCAGTAACCATCTTCTTCCTTGGAGGCATGGAGGAAATGATTACAAATAGAGGTATACAACTCAAAAAAACACCCTTAAAAAGGAAAATAACTAGAGATCCCCAGTGGAGTCGCCAAAAATGTACGTGCTAGTTAGATTTGAGCTTATTTATGGGAGTGAAATAAGTTATCTAACAGTACATTTACATGAGAAAGCTCGAAAAGATGCAAGCTTTGACATGACACTCAGACAAGAAATAAAGAAAGTGATGGTAGGATATGAAAAAGATGCACATTTAAACAAGAAGAAGAAACTGACTATCAAAACAACACAGGATGTATGTGGAAAACCATAGAGAAGGGATAAAAAACCATGATTTGAGCAAGAACATAGCATTTTTGCTCAGCTCAGTGTGTATTTCGTATGAAAGAAATCAATTTACAATGAAGTTGCCTTTCTTTCCTACAAACTCTCCACTTTCATCTCAAAATATCTACTTGGATTCTTGCCCTAATAACACAGCTATGTGTTCCTTTTATATTCTAAGGAATACGGCTGAATACAAGGACAGGTGTCAAGTTACCATGTTCTCTCTTTTAGATCTTTTCACAACTGTGATATTATTTGCTAGTAGGTAGGTAGTTTTGCCACTGCTTCAAAGACAAGTCTGGGATATTGAGAGGGACATCAAGAGTACTATGATAGGTACACATGTTCCTAAGGTGACTCATTGTGCACTCAACCAATAAGGGGTGTCCTCATAGCCTCTAATCTTAGGAAGTCATTATCTCCCTTTTTGTGAGTGCTTGAGTACCATGTTAAGGGTAAATCTTACTTCCTTCCCAAGGCAGTCACGCCTTTAGCACGGACCAAGACAAGATCCCTTAGCCAACACTTCCTCTCCCTTTGCTCACAGTAGCTCCACGTGTAGAGTTCATATTTAACCACTTACGCATTCTCCCATGCCTTAGTGGTGTTATGTACAACGTGTGATCATTTCATCTTCTTCAATCATTTTCTTAGTAATTTAATATTATACCAAAACTTTTTCTTTGCTATATGGAGTATAAAACAAACAACACCAATTTGGAGTGGTGCCATTGCATGTGATGCCTTCAAGTGTGAGAGAGCAACAATGTTTGGTGGCTTCAAAGGTGACAATGCCAACTTGGAGAGGGATGCCCCAAGTGTTGAAAAAAACCTTGCCATTGGTAGGATGCTGACGTCAAAGGTGATGAGGTATCTTTTTATATTAACATATTCTTTCTTAATGCAGATTTCATGCTTGATGAGAGCTATCCACTGAGTAGGATCTTCATTCCCACTGGCAATGATTCACATATTGGATTAGATTATGACAATATTTACACAACACTTCTTCTTCTTTTTGTTAAAAAATTTCTCTACTTTTTTCTCCGTTGGAATTGTAGTCTTGGTTTATTGATTTATTTTTAATTATTTATTTTAATATTATTAACGAAAAAGAGTTCAAATCATTATATATAAAGTTACAACCAGCACTTTTGCTTAGAATCAACCACCTATTTCTATTGCATAACTTCAAAACCTTATTAAAAATTTTAAATTTGATTGTGGATTGGATATTCACATTTGATATGTTTTACATATTGGGAAGGAGTTTGATTATGATGTGAGTTTTATTTTTCCCTTTCTTTTTTTATTTTAAATTGTATTTTTTTTAGTTTTATTAATTTTTTAAATATGTTTTTTTGGTGTTTTTGGTGTGTAGGGTAGAAAAAATTGGGTTTCAAATTTTTTTTTAAACCTAATTTCTAAATTTTATATACTTTGTAATGATACACAAAATGTTATAAATAAGTTTTATGAAAAAATGAATATTTTAACTAACTTACATTTTGAATTTTTGGGAAAAATTATATTGTTTTCATCTTGATATGACAAAAATTATATATTACATTTGTGATTTTTCCTATAATAAATGAAAATATGATTATAAAATACATTATTATTAATTAAATTAGTCCAATTTTCAAAAGATAAACTTAATGAGATCACCCCAAAAGGATTATCACGCGCAATGAGTAGGGCCGCGACTAGTATATATCTAAAACCTAATGCGTAGTATTTATTGTTGTTATGCTTCTCTTAAGCTACATTAGCAACCACATCATATAATTATTTCTACCACTTATTTTCTCTTTTAAAATTTTCTTCTCCCTATTCAAAAAAAAAAAAAAAAAAAAAATTATTCTCCCTATTAGTCCACACCTACTGTTACACTTCCTCCAACATTTCTCCCTCCTTCTTTACCTCTTTATCTCTCCATTACTCTCTACTTTACTGTTACACTTCCTTCATCATTTTCTCTTTCTTATATTTTGACTCTTCTTCTTCCCATTTTATTTTGTATAAATTTGATATCATTTTGTTTCATCCAATCCATATTTTTCCCACACAAAAACTGTGAGTACTCTCTCTCTTGTTGGATTTTTGTTTTTTCTTATAACTCTAGTTAAGGTTGATGAGATTTTTATTATACTTTTATTTTATAAATATGTGTTTTTGTATTATGGTTTTTTTAATTTTCCATCACAAAGTCTTTTCTCTCCCTTTTATAGCTTCAGTTAAATTTAGGTTTGAGTTAATACTAAGTTTTTTTTTTTTTTTTTTTTTTTTTTTTTTTTTTTGGAAATAGAAATTTGAGTTTATATCAAAACACAATCTACATGATCATGAATTTGAATGTATCTACCAATTGTTTGAGTAATAAATTATTATAAAGTCTATCTTTTATTCCTTTGGTTTCATTTTAATTTTGGTTAAAATAGCATTGTAATTTTGTGATGAGTTTTGATTGTTATGATAATCTCCTTATTCCCTAAGAGATGAGAAATTTGAACAATAAATTTGAAACTTACAAACTTTAGTTGTATATTAGGCAAATATAACACACTACAACAAAAGTCAAAAGAATATGGTTCACCTTAAAAAAATATTAATAAAAAAAAAAAAAAATTGAATGATAGTATTACCAACATTTGGGTGGCCTAGTTGGTAAGATACCATGCCAACAAGTCTCAGGACTTCGGTTCGAGTCTTAACAACTAGTTGTGTATTGGTGCTACTTATATCTCATCTCTATCCCAAACGGTCCAAAGAATAATAAGTGAGTTTCTCACAGACCGGGAGTATGGGGTCTTGTCTGAGAGCGGGTAGGGTGCTACTATAGTCACGCCTAAGTAAGGAAGCCACACTAATCACCCCCTCTACCCATTTTTTGTTTATCAAAAAAAGAAAAGAAAAGAAAAAGATAGTGTTGCTCTAGCTCTTACTAGTGTTACAAAAGAGAATGAGGAGGCCAATGTCGAATACGCCTCTTTTCTCTTTCCCATTGTACTGATATTGAAAGAATAAAATTTATTATTGTTTCTACTAAATAAACAAAACAGTAAATTTAATTAACTACTAGTAGCTGTAAACAAACAGTGGATTAACAAATGCATATACACATTGATCTCAGCCTGCAAAGGGGAAAAAAAACACTAAATTAACCAAAAGGCTGCAAAGAAATATCGAACGTTAATATCACTTGCTCTAATATACACAATCCACAAAATAAAATCACCCAAATTCAATAAGTTCAATTACCAGATTTTGATCAATTTTTTGGGCTAAAGGAAAAGGAGTTTATTCATTTGCTCTATCATCAGGGCTTTTTCCTTATCTCCAGTTAGCTTAAAAACACAAAGCAGCACCTATCATGTGCAATTACCAAGTACAATTTCTGCACTTAACACATGCTTCGTGTAAATTGTGTTTGAGTTTGAGTTGGTTTATATATATAAATATATATATATATATATATATATTTATATATATATATATGTATGTATGTATGTATGTTGGATTTTTTTAGTTTTTCAATTGATTGCTATATGATTTGTTGTTCTTGTTGTCTACTTCATTAATAACTGAAAATATTCGTTGATGCCTATGAACTTGAAGGAAAGAGGGGAGAGAGGAAAAGTTGAAAGTATGAGTTGAAATTTTAGGTACATTAATGAGTGTGTATGAAGTGTTTGTGAAAATGTCCAATGGACCTTTTGTGTGTGTTTTTGTTAGTTGTTCTTCCTCTTGGACTTGCGTGGTTTAAATTCAGACATGCACATTTAAACTTGGATGTGTGATTGTGTCAACTTAACTCCTTGGGGGAGAATACAATGCATAGAAATGTAATTTGGACTGAAACTTACCATTTCAAACATTGGGCCTGTTTGTTTAGAGATTTCTATTATCGTTATTTAAGTGTTATATGTAGGTGATATTGATTGAGTGACATAGTTGGACCAGGCTTACCAATATGGTAACTTGTCTTGTAGGGTTGGAATTAAAAATGCAGCAGTCTGCAAGCAACACAATATGAGTTTACCAACTTCACTTACAACTACACCCAATAAACAGTTATGTAACATTAATTTACTTATTGGTTTCCATACAGGTAGCAAAGTTTCAAAAGCACTTAATTATCCATCTAAATCCATCTGTATGATTACTAACCTCCAAAAAACTAATTAAGCTTATGTTTGGTAACTATTTTTGTTTCATGCATTCAAAATTTGTTCTTAAGGATAAAGGTAAAAAAAAAAAATTTGTTGTGTTTTCAAAGTCAAGAACTTGTTTGGTTAGTTGGAAAAAGAAAAAATGTTTTCAAAATAAAAATAAAAATTTGTGAAGTTACACTTATATCGGATGGGTTTAGGTCCCAACAAGATCAATATAATGGGCTCATTCGGTTTAATCCCAACAAGATCAACATCATTAGGTGCCTATCAAACGTCCATCAGGTCGGCTGGTAAAATTTTTTCTTTCTTTTGAACAAGATCTGAGGAGTGAGGAGTGAGGAGGAGGGTGGATTGGATCTATGAGATAAATTAGAACGAGGAATTCGCGTTGCTAATTTGCTTCACTCTGTGGGGGCAATGGATACTTATGCTACTAGTGAGCAAAGATGGTCTGTCGTCCTCTTCTCTAAGATCATCAGATGGTTGAGTTTCACACAGTGGAATGCAGAGAAACAACCTTCCTATCACGTGGGAGAGAGAGAGAGGAAAAATTGATGAAATTTTGTGTTTTGCTACCAATGGGGATTGGACTTGGGCATGGGTTCATTAATTGAGGGTTTTCACATTGTTTTCTTCAGGTTTTCATGGGCAAAATTTGATGAATAGTATATTTTTAGGAAAATTTTAGGTGGATAGTACGAGGGCAAAATCGAGTTTATCAAACTCAAGTTTCAATTAGTATAGGTTGCATGGCTGTCTGACATTGTATAACAAGTTAGAACTTGAGTTTGTTAAACTCGATTTTGGGTTGGAACTCGAGTTCCAAAAAGAGTCTGCATAACTAAATAACTTTAATCACATGCTATTCTCCTAAAATTTTCCTTAAAATATATTGATTAGCAAATTTCACCATGTTTTCACTGGGGCGTAAGAACTAAAAACTAAAAGCTAAAAGCATGCAAAGGCTTAGTTTCAATTTCCTTTGTATTTTGAGAATTGAAAACCATTTTTGTTTTCTATCTATTTTGCTTACAAAACAAATTTTTGGGTTAGAAAATAGAAAACTATTCTTAAAAATAGAAAACTAGGAAAAAAAACAGTTACAAAACATACCCTAATCTTTCTATAATTTAATCAACCTTTAAAGCAAAGTCTCAATGGGGATTGGTTTAGATGAGGATGTGTAATTTTATATCTACTCAATAAAATATACTTATTTGCTTAATTATATGTATAAACTTTGTTTGATAAAATTTCAGGATGCTTTTTTTTAAATGTTTATTCTAAAAATCTTAATGCCAGGAAAGTGAACAGGAGGAAGAGAGATAGGAGGATGGTGTTGGTGATAATAGAGTATGTACCAAAAGATGACATCAACTTAATCAACAATTCAAGCCAAAGTTAAAAAGGAATGAAAGCAATTCTCCAAGTTGCATTATATAAATTAAAATGTGTGTATAGTTGTTTGGAATGAAGAAATAACAATGTATATTTTAAGAGACTGTTCTTATTAATTTAAATTGTTCTATATATTACTTATTATTCTTTGTAATTTTGCTATGTTTGAATGATGTTCCTAGAACCAAAAAAAAAAAAAAAAAAAACTATTTGTTTCTATCCCTTCTATCAAATTTTAACCTTTTCTTTTTCTTTAATATCATATAAGTTTAAAGCTCTTCTTCTTATTGTTTTGGGTCTATGTGCACATGGGCGGCACTACAGCCAGCCCAAGGGGTTTGAACCCCTTGACTTGGCCCAAAAAAAAATTATATATAATTTTTTTTGACCCCTAAATAAAAAATTGGAACACCCTAAACCTAAATTTTGTTTGAACTCAGCTGAAATAAGCTTAAATATAATTATTTCAGTGCTACTTTCACAATATTTTCACAATAATTTTATAATAAAAATTAAGTGGTATGTTGTAATTGGTTTATATCTACACTCACAACTGGCATCACTTTTTTACATACCTTTAACAACTTCCCACCTAGATTTTACTAAATGAAAGTGTTGCATTAGTAGCATTACTGTCAAAATTGCTTCTTCGTTAAACAAAATAAATAATTAAACTTTCTCTCCGGACTATTCCTAGCTCCGACAGTATTGATCCCCCCTAAAAAAAAAATTCTAAAGCCGCCACTGTGTGTGCATTAACTCAACATGAAAGTGTTGTGTTATATTTGAGGTGTCTAACCTCTTCCCATCTTGTAGCCTAATTCGGGACTTAGTCTGATTTGTAGACCTTCATAAAGTAATTCTTGATTCTTGGACCTAGCTATAACTAGGTGGTGGCTCCCTTGCCTCTTTCTAGGGTTGACTTAACAAATTTTGGGGGCTGAGGGCGAAAACCTTAACCAAAGCATTTTATTATATTTAATTATTAATTAAATAATACATTTAAGGGTAAACTACATTTTTAGTCCCTATCATATACACCATTTTTTAATTTGATTTCTAACCTTTCAATTGTATCAATTTGGTCCCTGATCTTTAAGTACCGTGTCAATTTAGTTCCTGCCGTTATTTTTTGGATGAAAATTGATGACGTGTCTAATGGCTAAAATAAAAAATTAGCTTCTATTGATGTAACAATAAACTAAAATTTTATTTTAGCTGTTTGCCATGTCAGCAATTTTCATCCAAGATATAAGGGTAAGGACTAAATTGACACGACACTGGACTAAATTGAAATATGGTGTATGAGATAAGGACTAAATATGTAATTTACCAAACATTTAATTTTTAAAAAAAAATATTTTTCTTGCCTTTAAGATGCAAAATTACTAATTCACTTAATATTTTTTTTGTGACATAGTCGATTTTAAATATGATTATTAATTTTAATTTTTTTTCAAATAACTTATTTAAGCAAATACAACTATAGCAAGTATTTTTGCCTAAAATATACAAATTAAATAACCTACACAGAATAAAATGAACTAGTTTTATCTTATTATTAAAAAATAAAAGAAAATAATAGATCAGTAAGGATGGGAAAAGTTAAAACTAATTTAAAATTTTATTATTTATAAAAACTAATTAAATGTTGATGGATTACATTTACAATGCGTTTGGTAAAGGTGTTTTTTTACTGGAGTGTTTGAGTTACATTACTCAATTTAGAGTATTAAAACACTGAATTTAGAAAACTCCTCTTACCAGTTTTCAGTTTTCAAACAACGTTGTTCAATGGCATGTTAGCATGACCCCTTTTGTAAATATGTTGAAAATCATGAGACCCACTTGATTAGACAACACATAAACTGACTTCTCTCTCCTCAAATAAAATAAAAAAATTAAATTGTACTACGCTTGTCATTTAAAAAAAAAAAACACACACACACACACATACCAAACACTTAATTACATTCTTCACACATTGAAATGAGTTATTTAAAATATGGTACCAAACACATTTTTGTTTTATGAATACTGTAAACATGTGTTTTCTCAACACTTTTTAAACCACAGTTTTCACATTATTTTAAACGATGATACTAGAAATCCCCAACCAAAGGGGGCCCTTAGGTCTTGCTTGGTTAGGGTATTTGAACAATAGTTTTTAGTGTTTAAATATTGAAAACAGTGGGCCAAAAAAAAAAAACAATGTGTTTGGTAAGAGTGTTTTTATCTGAAGTGTTTGAGTTACGTTGCTCAATTTAAGGTGTTTAAACACTGAATTTAGAAAACTCCTCTTACTAGGTTTCAGTTTTCAAACAACGTTGCTCAATGGCACTGTTATAAATATTTTAAAAATTGTATGTCCCACTAATTAGACTACATATCATCACTTTTAAAAAAAAAAAAATACACACATACCAAACATACAATTATAACATTTTTTGCATTATGGACCACATGTTAACCACTCAAAACATTGGCGTGCTTTTCAAAAAATATTAGGCCATGTATAAATGTTGATATACCACATTTATAAATTGGTAAGCTTTTCAACTGGTTTGCTTTGCACGTCGAAGATCATGAGCTTCATAGCATGAATTTTCTCCATACTGGCTCACCCAAAACTTGGTATGCTATCCCTCTAGAGATTTTGCATTTGCTTTTAAGCAAATCGTTCTCTCTGAGGCTTATGTTCCCAAAATTGATCATTTAGGTATGCATTTTTTTTTTTTTTTTAGATTATTTAGTGAAGTGTTTTGAGAGTTTACTAATTTTAAAAACTCTAGTATAAAGGAAGGAAAAGTTTGGATACATTTAAAATAGAATTAACAAACTGAGAGAAGTAGTTTACCTGTACATCGATAAGGAAGATAGGGATTTCCTTTTGAATTTCAAAGGGGTTTGTTAAATTGCCCTCGAACTATTTATGTTCTACTAGGAATGCATACTTGCAATCTGTAGTAGAGATTTGGTATAGGGCCTCATTGGTAAGTGCTTCAAGATCTCGTGCATTGGAACCCATGGTTATGGACCCGAATCCATTAGCATTAGTATGGAACATGTTTTTCTCACAAACATACATGCACCCTCCAATAACTGTACCATTTGGGGACTTCAATGACACAAAACCAATGCAAACCACAACAAGGAATATGTTTCTGGATTGAGAGAAGACAAAAGGGATTGATGCTAAATCCACACTTATTGTGGTCTTTGTATAATTAGCACAAATCCGAATTGAGTTCTTTGAGAAAATGTGATGTAAGGTAGGTAATGATTTATAAACTTTAAACGAAATATCTAATAAAAAAAACCGAGCGAAGCATGGGTTAAAAACTAGTTGTAGTTAGTAATGAAAGATTAAACATGCAAAACCACTTCTAAATAAGGCAAGAGCAAATGAGTTAATTCAATAAGTTTAAGGAGGGAAGACGTTCAAGATTTAATGAAGCTTTAACTTTAATTAATATTTGCTCTCTAAAAAAAGTTAAACATGAACTCCACTTAGTATTTACATTTTGCATACACAGGCTCTATGTTACAAACATCTTCTCATATCAGAAGTGGCACTAGGTCTCTCTTTCAAGATTCTCTTTGGTGTGTCTCTTTCTTTCTCTCTCTTTTACTTTTTCCAAGCTTTTTGCCCCTCTGTTTGTGGATATTTATACTGACCTTTTTTTTTTTTCTTTCTTTCTTTTAGAGATTGAATGACGACAAATGAGGACTATGAGGATGTATTGTTTTCAGGCTACGATGACTTCACTTCTGAATATAAAAAAACATTACCGATACTGATATAACACATGTAGGCAAGTGTGAAATTATTTGTGTACCTAGATCTATGGAATAAAAAAAATACTTGTGTTTCGGATACAGTTAGAGTCTTTTTTTTATTAAATTAAACCATAGTTTTCACGTTACTTAGTTTAGAGTATTAAAACACTGAATTTAGAAAACTTCACTTACCAGTTTTTAGTTTTCAAACAACGTTGTTCAATGGCACATCAGCATGACCCCTTTGTAAATATGTTGAAAATCATGGGGCCCACTTGATTAGACAACACATATACTGACTTCTCTCTCCTCAAATAAAAAAAAATAAATTGTACAATGCTTGTCATTTAAAAAAAAAAAAAAAAAACACACACACACACACACATATCAAACATACAATTATGTTCTTCACACATTGTAATGAGTTATTTAAAACATGGTACCGAACACATTTTTTGCTTTATGAATACTGTAAACATGTGTTTTCTCAACACATTTTAAACCATAGTTTTCACATTATTTTAAACGTGATACTAGAAATCTCCAACCAAACAGGCCCTTAGGTCTTGTTTGGTTAAGGTGTTTGAACAATAGTTTTCAGTGTTTAAACATTGAAAACTATAAACCAAAAAAAAAAACATTGTTTTTGGTAAGAGTGTTTTTTACTAGAGTGTTTGAGTTACATTGCTCAATTTAGGGTGTTTAAACACTGAATTTAGAAAACACCTCTTACCAACTTTCAGTTTTCAAACAATGTTGCTCAATGGCACTATTGTAAATATTTTAAAAACAGTAGGCCCCACTAATTAGACTACATGTCAGCACTTTTTTTTAAAAAATGCACACATAACAAACACACATTTATATGTTTTTTCACTTTTGAAAAGACGTTATAAGAAATATAGTACCAAACACATTTTTTGCATTATGAGTACTTAAATACGTGTTTTCACAACATTTTTTTGCATTATGGGCCACATTTTAACCACTTAAAACATTGGTGTGCTTTTCAAAAAAAATTAGGCCATGTATAAATGTTGATGGACCACATTTATAAATTGGTAAGCTTTTCAACTAGTTTGCGTTGCACATCGAAGATCATGAGCTTCATAGCTTGAATATTCTCCATACTGGCTCCCCATAAACTTGGTATGCTGTCCCTCTAGTGATTTTGCATTTCCTTTTGAGCAAATCATTCTCTCTAAGGCTTATGTTCCCAAAATTGATCATTTAGGTATGCATTTTTTTTTTTTTTTTATAGATTATTTAGTAAAGTGTTTTGAGAGTATACTAATTTTAAAAACTCTAGTATAAAGGAAGGAAAAGTTTGGATACATTTAAAATAGAATTAATAGACTGAGAGAAGTAGTTTACTTGTACATTGATGAGGAAGATAGGGATTTCCTTTTGAATTTCAAAGGGGTTTGTTAAATTGCCCTCAAACCGTTTTTGTTCTACTAGGAATGCATATTTGCAATCTGCAGTAGAGATTTGGTATAGGGCCTCATTGGTAAGTGCTACAAGATCTCGTGTATTGGAACCCATGGTTATGGACCCAAATCCATTAGCATTAGTATGGAACATGTTTTTCTCACAAACATACATGCACCCTCCAATAACTGTACCATTTGGGACTTCAATGACACAAAAGCAATGCAAACCACAACAAGGAATCTATTTCTAGATTGAGAGAAGACAAAAGGGATTGATGCTAAATCCACACCTACTATGGTCTTTGTAAAATTAGCACAAATCTGAATTGAGTTCTTTGAGAAGATGTGATGTAAGGTAGGTAGTGATTTATAAACTTTAAACGAAATACCTAATAAAAAAAACCGTGCGAAACATGGGTTAAAAACTAGTTGTAGTTAATAATGAAAGATAAGTAAACATGCAAAACCATTTCTAAATAAGGCAAGAGCAAATGAGTTAATTCAATAAGTTTAAGGAGGGAAGACGTTCAAGATTTAATAAAGCTTTAACTTTAATTAATATTTGCTCTTTAAAAAAAGTTAAACATGAACTCTACACAGTATTTACATTTTGCACACACAGGCTCTCTGTTACAACGTCTTCTCAGATCAGAAGTGGCGTTAGGTTTCTCTTTCAAGATTCTCTTTGGTATGTCTCTTTCTTTCTCTCTCTTTTATTTTTTCCGAGATCCTTGCCCCTCTGTTTGTGGATATTTATACTGACCTTTTTTCTTTTTTCTTTTTCTTTCAAAGATTGAATGATGGCAAATGAGGACTATGAGGATGTATTGTTTTCAGACTACGATGACTTCACTTCGGAATATAAAAAAAACATTACCGATACTGATATAACACATGTAGGCAAGTGTGAAATTATTAATTGAGGAGACCTTAATTTTGTATTAAAAGCTAGTAATAAATAATTTTTAAAAATCATCATAATTATCAAATTTTATATTAAAAAAAATCCAAAAAATGTTATTATTATTATTTTTGGGAATATTGAAATAAAAAAAGCTTAATTACGCCGTAACTTCTCACCCTTCAATTAAAGGCGATTGTTACCATTGCACACCATTGGTGTGATGGTCACTCCACAAGTATAAATGCTTGTGGGGTGTGGGGGGCAAGAGTCGAGGTTCAAATCTCCAAGAAGAAGTTTCATACACATATACACTTAGATTAGGTTAGAATAAAAAAATAAAATAATAAAATAAAATAAAATAAAAAACAAAAAAAGGCGGTTGTTTTTTACCCGACCTCAATTGGGCTCCGGCCCGTTTGAAGCTCTTCTGTAGTTCTATTTGGTATATTTACATTTTACACACACCACACAAGCTCTCTATTTACAAGCGTGTTCTTAGATCAGAAGCGGCGCTAGGTTTCTTTCTCTGTCAAGAATCTCTTTGGTTTGGTATGTCTCTCTCTTTCTCTCTGGCACTTGTCCTCTAATTAGGGATTTGATCCACCGTTATTCTATTTTTTGTCTTCAATTTCTCAATTTCCCTCTTTGTGCTTCTGTAAAAATTGGGGTTTTCTACACCATACAATACAATACAATACAATTGGTTTGTGGATCCTATGTGGGTTTGGGTTTGATATCTCTCTACTGTCCCAAATACGAATAAAAAAAATGATTTGTACATGTGGTTAGTATCAAAACATGGATGATTCAATGTATGTATGTTACCGAGCTCCTTGCCCCTCTGTTTGTGGATGTTTATAATGACCCTTTTCTTTCAGAGATTGAATGATGGCAAATGAGGACTACGAGAAAGTATTGTTTTCAGACTACGAGGACTTCATTTCTAAATATGAAGATGAAGATGAAGATGGCGAACCTGATATTGGTCCCGGGTTTGAGTGGAGTTCTGATCCCCTCCTCAAAGTCAAACTCTCTCACCCTTCTAAAATTCCTCGCCCTAGCCCTACCCCTATCCCTACCCCTCCCCCTACCATCGACTCCAACCTTCAGCCTCAGCCTCGGATCATAGAGCTAGACCCATTCAATGTGCCAAAATGGCTCTCAGAGACAGAGGTATGAGCAATGTGTGGGTCTTTTCTTTTTTATTCGGAAAAGAAGAATAGAAGGCTTTTTAAAAAAAAAAAAAAAATTAAACTTGCTTGTTCCTCAGATTTCTGAGGAGCAACGATATGAATATTCTGTCTATGGAGAGATGCTGTTAGACCGCTACAACCAAGTTAAGGTTTGTTTCTTCTTATCTCCATCTTTCTCTCTATCTGTCTATCTGTCTATATACTTATTAATATTCAATTTGAACAAATTGGTTGGTGTAGGGCACGGATTTTGAATTTGTGAGACTTGTGAAGAGGAAACTATTTCTTGCCGCTGGTATAAGTTTTAAAATTCAATTTGAGGCCAAGCCCAGAGCTGCTGCTGAGTACACCCTGAAAACCTTTGAAGCTTTCGTGTTCAAGGATGCTGTCTATCATAAAGTGTGGCCCCAGAGTTGCCGACTAGTTAGCCCTAATCGTGACTCTGTGTATGATGAAGAATATTGCCGTCCCAATGATGAAGAATATCGCCGTCCCATGTGCACTTATGAATGGTAAGCGACTTTGGTCCTCCGAGTTTGCACTTATGAAGTGCTTGATGGTTGGGTGGTGATCGTAATTGATTGTATTAACTTTCTGTTTTTTGGTTTGAATGACCTGCAACCAATATTGCAAATTTTATATAATCAAAATTATTAGCGACTCTCTCTTGCATATATTCTTCTAATTTATCTGATTTGGTGTATATCTAATTTTTAGGGGGATAAATTCGTTGTGTTTTTTCTTTGGGTGATCCTAATTTTTAGCTTTGTTGTTTGTTACTACCTCCATGCCATGTTTGTTGCGGTAGGGTTTATGGGTTTCTCCCATGACTTGCTGAGAAAAAGGTCTCTCTTTGAATCAGAAAAAGGTCTCTATTGAAAGTCTTGTCATATCCAAATTGAGATTGATTGAGATATATCATCGGTCATGTAGGAAATCTGCTATGTCTTTTCCAAGGCTTAAAATTTAGCGGTCATGATTTACTACAAGGGAGGTAACATATATACATACAAGTCCCACCTGAATCATCCACAAATTTTTCACTCCTGCTTCTAAAAATAAAAAAAAAATAAAAAAATAAAAGGAGAAGAAGATATTTTACTAGTTGTTTTAAGTTTTGAGACAGAGCATATGTTATGTTTTTTAATGTTTCCCATTAAAACATTCCGAGTTCAAAACCTCTAACTCTCAACCATCAAATTATAAAACCAACTAAACCAAATGTATATTATTGTCAAATGAATGGCTTTAATTTGATGATTCTCTTTTAGAAAATCCAAAGTCAATAGATAGCAGAGGTTTAATTTGTGATCATAATAGACATTCATTTAACTAGTGTTCTGGTGAAGTCATGCACAATTAGAGATGGTCTTCAACTGGCTCTCTCACTCAAGATCACCCATTTGTTACTTTAGCTTGATGTTTTTTCCCCTTTAATTTAGAATTATGATAGAATTGATAGTATGATAGAATTATGATAGTAGGTAAGTGGTACCTTTTTTTTTTTTTTTTTAATGAAAGAGAAGATTGTATTGCGTCAAATGAAAAGAGTACAAAGTTCAAGTAACAACACCCTAATAGCAAAACTAGAACACCAAAACTAACTCATGCAAGGAAAACAATCAGTTAAGCCACAACAAGGGGAAGGAATTAAGAAGAAGAGGATTTAAGAACATCTAAAGAAAATCCCCATAAACAAAACAAAACTTTGTTTTGGACAGAATTAGCAAAATAGCCATTCCCTTCAATTCTCCTTCTAACTTCCCATTTGATCAAGTGAAGGATATTTTTTTTTTCAACATAAATTCTCCCTTGATGAAGCACACCATTTCTTTGCTGCCAAATGTGATATACAGCAGACCATAAGTCTAAGCGGAATACATTGAATCTAAGGCTCTTGCTTTTGGCATGTCTTTCACCCCAAGCCATGATCTCATCCCAACAAAAGCTAGGGTGCTTCACCAAACACCAACTCATGAGAGTCCTCCATAATCTCCTAGAAAAAAGCAATCAAAGAAGAGGTGCTCTATGTTTTAAATTTTACTTCTGCTATCTCCATTAAAGCCTCATTTAAGCATTCTTTCCTAGGTTGACAATCTATTCAACATGACCAGCCATCCAATGAAGGCATGCTTGAGTATGGCTCTTGAATATCATATCGATCTCCATCAACTAACCTTATCTTTTTTCTCTCTAATAGCCTCTAAAGTTTCTACAAAAGAGTAAGAAACAGATTTGGAAGGGTTCCAAATTGGTCTTATCTTCCACAGTAAAATTAATAAGGAACAATTTGATTCAAATCCAATTACCCTCTCGCAACACACTGGACAAAAAAGCATCAGAAGAGCTGGCTGCATCCTACTTCCTACATAAGACACCATCTAGATGCCACCAATCATGCCAAATATGAATATTCCTACCTGAACCCAACATCAAATCTCTAGCAATCTCCCTGAGCTTCAGGATTTTCCTCTACTTGCCTTAGTCCAACCTTATAGTTGCTATCGACTAGTACCACCTACCGTATTATTTTGTTAGTAATGTGATAATGTGGCTTAGAATTTAATTTTAAGGGTTCGGTCTCGATATTTGAAGCTCTTGTCTCATAAAATAAGGTATAAACCCAGAAAATAGCACAAACATCAAAAACCTAGAAAATATCCAAAAAACTAAAAAAACAACAATAGGGAAAAAAATGCCCCAAAAAAAAAAAAAGAGTGGAACAAGCCATCAAACCCCACAAAATTTAACAATAAAACCCAAACAACTCAACACCAAATATAGTTGGAACTATGAGTATGAATCAAGGAGACTCACCTGAGATTGAGGCTAGAACAGGTGGGTTTGTTGCCCTGAGGGACCGAGAGGCTTGGAAAGAGAGATGATAGAACGATCGAAGAAGATAATGGAAATGAGATGTTTTGATGTTGGAGGGAAAGTAAGCACAACACAGTAGGCCATGGATTGGGTTTGGGTTGGGTATACCCAAACTCGAGACTAAACTTTTACCCATGAATCCTAATTCTCAATACCCATTAAGTAGTCATTACCCATTCATATTCGGATTTTTACCCATGGATATCAAAATCCAATTTTTTTTGGACTTTTTATTAATGATAATAATAATGTTAATTTGATTTCATTTCTTTATCTAATCAAAACACTTGTCGTTTATGCTCTTCATTCCTGTTAAAGTCTTTGAGCTTGTATAGGTTTAATACTCTAAGACTTTGTTTGGTTCTCTTTTTTCGCTTCTCTCTTTGCAAAACCAAACCAAATCTTCAATACTCATTTTTAGATTTAACTATAAAAGTGAATTGAATTTTCGTTTGATTGCTCCAAAGTACTCCACGCCATAGTTGTCAATATCGTCTGTATTGTGTATAAAAAGTTCTGTATCATAAAGATGTATTGTAAGTGTTCATGAATTGTTCGATACATAGATGCATATAATATGAATTGTATCGTATCCTACGATACATAGACATATGGTTTAAAATGAGTTTTTTTAGTTAAAATGTGTGGTTTTATTCGATTTAAATAAGTTGTGTGACTTTTTTTAACGCAAAATTATTAGAAAACTTAATTGAATCTAATAAAATAACATGATCATGAATTTGTTTTCCTCAATGTGTATTTGATAACTACCTTAATCCTATTTCCATATTTAAATTGCTAGCTATTTATTTATTTTTTAAAATATATATTTGTAGGGACACAAAATCTGTAACAGCCCAGCGACGATGTTGGGCTCGTACACGGAAAATCCCTCACAATAACATTTGTAGAGAGTGGGGTTAAAAAGCCAGCGTTGGATCACAGGGTGGCGTTTTGGGCCGGACTTTAGATGAAACAACATGAGATAGAGCTTTGGGCTGGATATTCAGGCCATGTATCTAGGAGGATCTGGCTCCTCGGACCATGTCCGAGGAGCGAGGGTGCTGTCCCCAGTTGCCCGTCGAAGGGTCTTTATGTGGAGTCCGGCGTGTATTATCCAGATACTCTCTTTCATCAAGTTCTTTTTCAGGAGCTAGATGGGATCCCCCTCTTTTGGTCACATAACATTCCCTTTTATACTAGCCTATGTTCGTCGTCCTTCGTCCACGTGTAGGGTCGATCTTTCCAGGGCAGATATCTGTCCCATCAGTCTAATCCCTGAATTGGGGGAGATGGTCCATAAAGCCTAAAAGTCCGGCTCTGTTTGGGGCGGCGTCATTTCAATGAAGGGTATTAAGGACTATTTCCGTGAGATATTTTCTGATCTCTCAAGTTTTCCTTTATCCCATTCTCGTCAATGGGTTTCTGGGCTTTCCGAGGACTGAGAGGTCCTCGGACGTATCTTTGAACCACATCGGGCTCACTATTTTTGGGCTTGGGCCCTGGCCTCCTTTAGTTCGGTGACCTGTGGACTTCCCATAAGCGAGCGAGCCGGACCCATAGACCATTGGGCCCCACAATAGCCCCTCAAAACCCTGCTGTCCAACGTCTTGGTTGGAAATGTGGGTTTTGGTAATACTGAGCCTTAACTGCGGCTCATTTAATTCGCCCCTTGATCAACGTTGGTGACTCTTCACCTCCACGAGGAATGCGCCGGTCTACGAGCCGTTTTTCCTGGATTTACGTTCGTTGCCGTTATGCCGCGTGGTTATCTGCAACGTGCCTTTAATCTCTTACCATTTACGAGACCTTCCAGACGCAACGGTTACTGATGGTGTGGGAGAACGAAACGGCGCGTTATACTCTGGATTTCCCTGGGGATTTGAATGTGTCAAATACCCTCTTCTTCGTCCCCTATATAAAGAGAGAAGACAGAGGGTGACCCTTTCATATCCGAATCCCTCACGTTCTTCCCGGAATCCACCTCTTCCATCCGGTTACTCCTTACTCAATAACACTTATCTCATAGCAATCCTCCATGAACAAACCCTTCATTTCCCAGAAACGCCATGTCCCAACAAAACTCGAGATGGCTCGGTCGGGGCAAGGGTGGCGGAGGCTTAAGGTTTGTCTCCCCATTCTTTTAGCCAAAATCCGAAGCAGGGACTCGTTGCACCCCATTCCTGGGGTGCCTGAGTCGAAAACCTCCCTTGTCATCTCCATTTGCTCTCTCATGAGCATACCTAATAAGGCTCCCCTTCTCCCTCTTTTGCTCCTTTTATTTTCTTTTCATTGCTTCCCTCTTCTTCTCCTCCTTCCCGCTCATGTCCTCCATCTTCTTTTTCCCTTGCATTCTTCAGTGACAAGAGCTTGCTGAAGTGCTTCCATGTCTTCCAATTCGTCTTCCTTCTCCTTCATTATTTTTGTATAAGAATCTTCTCCTGATATGAGCAGTACTGAGACATAGAGTTCAGAAAGACTTTGAAGGCGAACTCAGAAGACACCTGATGGTTTACTTATTTGTGTTACGGATGTTGTTATTGTTCTAGCAGTTCATTTTTTGTATAGGCTTGTTTTAGCCCCTCCTTGTACGTTGTAACAATTTTCATATTAATAAAAGTTACTGTTACTCTATTTCGTATGTATTGTTTATATATTTTTAACAAATGTGAAAGCGCTGCTCGGCATAATAGTATAGCATTTCAATCAATAATAAATAAGACCAAAGTAATCGTTGATAAAAAGAGGCCACGATGACTTTAGCAAAATTATTATTCAACATAACAATCCGACCAGTGAGGAATGAGACTTATCTTAAAATTAGCCGTGATGGGTATGAAATGCTTCGATAAGATGTAAGAGGTAGCTATCCGAGGACGTGTTACCCACCGGATGAATGGCCTCTTTAGGTTGACGATCATTAGGTTGTCCTGCCACTTTCATGATACGTGAGACTTAACCCTTTCCAGAATTTAAGCCGAAAAATTCCTTCATTAGGGCAGTTGATTTCCCAAGAAGCCTGAGTCCGAGGACTTTGCAAAACCTAGGCTTTGTTCAGGACTTATACGTTTTGTCTTATGTACTTGATTCTTCCCTCAGGCTTGAGTCCGAGACTTGTGTCTTTGTAGGTACTTGGTTTTCCCTTTTAGCTTGAGTCCGAGGACCATGCAAGCCTCAGGTTCTGTCCAAGACTAACGTCTGTATCAGTACTTGGTTTTCCCTTTTAACTTGAGTCCGAGGACCATGCAAGCCTTAGGTCATGTCCAAGACTAATGTCTGTATCAGTACTTGGTTTTCCCTTTTAACTTGAGTCCGAGGACCATGCAAGCTTTAGGTTCTGTCCAAGACCAATGTCTGCATCAGTACTTGGTTTTCCCTTTTAACTTGAGTCCGAGGACCATGCAAGCCTTAGGTTCTGTCCAAGACTAATGTCTGTATCAGTACTTGGTTTTCCCTTTTAACTTGAGTTCGAGAACCATGCAAGCTTTAGGTTCTGTCCAAGACCAATGTCTGCATCAGTACTTGGTTTTCCCTTTTAACTTGAGTCCGAGGACCATGCAAGCTTTAGGTTCTGTCCAAGACCAATGTCTGCATCAGTACTTGATTTTCCCTTTTAACTTGAGTCCGAGGACCATGCAAGCTTTAGGTTCTGTCCAAGACCAATGTCTGCATCAGTACTTGGTTTTCCCTTTTAACTTGAGCATTTCCCGGGGTGCCAAACAGGGTGTCCCTGGGCCTTTACGCAAAGCGGGCCTGGGCCGTGAATTTAAATGAATCCGCGGATAAGAGATATTTCTGCAACCTCTAGCCATGCAGTATTTCTCTGACGCCCCACGGATTGAGGCGCGCCTTTACAAGGCTCTCTGAGTCTCTTGGCTACAGTTGACGTTGGAAGTTGAGCCAAGACCACTTTGTCTGTAGTGCTCCTTGGGATGCCGCATGAGTTGACTGCCATCATCTTGTCTTTTCAAATAAATAGGAGGGAGAGTGGGTTGCTTTATATATACACCCCTTCTTTCAGTTTTCTCTCCCATCACGCTTCCCATATCCGGAGCTCTCCTTTCTTGGCTTAACATGTTGAAAGCGAGGGTTGGGAATAAAGAACTTCCTCCGCCGCAGAAGCGCCGTGTCTTCATGTGGCTCATAACAGTAAGGTATGGGCGCAGGAAGCACAAATTCAGGACAGTACTCCATCTCCACCGAGAGGGAAAGGAATCTTCCCCTCTTTTAGTCAAAATCCGAAGCAGGTTCTGTCCATGCCAGAGTTTTGGTGCGGCAGAAGAAGGGTCTTCCCCCATCAGCGCCTCTGCTTTGCGGTAGGCGTATATTTAGAGACAGCCCCACCACCTCCAACTCCCTACACCTTTTCTTCAACGGTGTCAGGTTCAAGTTGGGTCTCTTTGGCTGCCTGAGTTATGGGCAGGTAAGTGTGCGGGGGAAGAATAAGGCCTCGGGGCTGTAGCCAACCTCTCCTCCGACATACTTCCTCGGCTTTCTCCAGCTTTCTTGTATTTTTCTTTTTCTTGCTTATGTAGTAGGCTTCGACGTAGGCTGATTCCAGCTCTTCCTTGTACGCTGTACTATCTCTTCTTCATGATAATAATGGAAATTTCTTTACTTGTTTTGAATACCGTTTCTTGGACAACACTGTTTCTTGAATGGGTGTACCCTATGTGTGCGTTTCTTCGAGAGTATTTAGAGCCGAATGGCTTGAAGCATAATTCAACTAACTCCAATTTATCAACACTACCAGGCATTACGTCGATAATTCATAATAAATGAAACTTAAGAAAATTAACCGAGATATCAGTTGGATATTCTGTGATAAGCGCGTGAATATCGTCCAAGGCTGATGATTTCTAAGCAATCCATCTGAGCAGTCGACTGGGATATAGGGGGTTCCAGTGATGTCTTCATTGTACTTGGTTTCCCCATAGGCTTGGGTCCGAGGACCATGCAAGGCCTTGGTTCTGTCCATTACTTTTAAGATGTCTTCTTTGTACTTGGTTTCCCCATAGGCTTGGGTCCGAGGACCATGCAAGGCCTTGGTTCTGTCCATTACTTTTAAGATGTCATCATCTTTGTACTTGGTTTCCCCATAGGCTTGGGTCCGAGGACCATGCAAGGCCTTGGTTCTGTCCATTACTTTTAAGATGTCTTCTTCTTTGCACTTGGTTTCCCCATAGGCTTGGGTCCGAGGACCATGCAAGGCCTTGGTTCTGTCCATTACTTTTAAGATGTCATCATCTTTGTACTTGGTTTCCCCATAGGCTTGGGTCCGAGGACCATGCAAGGCCTTGGTTCTGTCCATTACTTTTAAGATGTCTTCTTCTTTGCACTTGGTTTCCCCATAGGCTTGGGTCCGAGGACCATGCAAGGCCTTGGTTCTGTCCATTACTTTTAAGATGTTATCATCTTTGTACTTGGTTTCCCCATAGGCTTGGGTCCGAGGACCATGCAAGGCCTTGGTTCTGTCCATTACTTTTAAGATGTCATCATCTTTGTACTTGGTTTCCCCATAGGCTTGGGTCCGAGGACCATGCAAGGCCTTGGTTCTGTCCATTACTTTTAAGATGTCATCATCTTTGTACTTGGTTTCCCCATAGGCTTGGGTCCGAGGACCATGCAAGGCCTTGGTTCTGTCCATTACTTTTAAGATATCTTCTTCTTTGTACTTGGTTTCCCCATAGGCTTGGGTCCGAGGACCATGCAAGGCCTTGGTTCTGTCCATTACTTTTAAGATGTCATCATCTTTGTACTTGGTTTCCCCATAGGCTTGGGTCCGAGGACCATGCAAGGCCTTGGTTCTGTCCATTACTTTTAAGATGTCATCATCTTTGTACTTGGTTTCCCCATAGGCTTGGGTCCGAGGACCATGCAAGGCCTTGGTTCTGTCCATTACTTAAGATGTCTTCTTTAGCGTCTTTTCTCTATATTGATTTATCTTTCGAAGGTCAGCCCCTAGGCCAGGGAGGGAGGAGCAGGTTCGAGGCCGCAAGCCCCTAGAGTTGTCCGCTCCGTTGGCAGTGTAAGGCGTAGCCCCCAGCGGAGGCTTACGGCGGAGCAGTAACTGTATGTCGCCGGAGATGGGAAAAACTCGTGAATCTCCGGTTGTTGAAGAGCTGACTCATGCACCACCCGTGCCAACGCACAAACCTTTCCCACAGACGGCGCCAATTGTAGGGACACAAAATCTGTAACAGCCCAGCGACGATGTTGGGCTCGTACACGGAAAATCCCTCACAATAACATTTGTAGAGAGTGGGGTTAAAAAGCCAGCGTTGGATCACAGGGTGGTGTTTTGGGCCGGACTTTAGATGAACCAACATGAGATAGAGCTTTGGGCTGGATATTCAGGCCCTGTATCTAGGAGGATCTGGCTCCTCGGACCATGTCCGAGGAGCGAGGGTGCTGTCCCCAGTTGCCCGTCGGAGGGTCTTTATGTGGAGTCCGGCGTGTATTATCCAGACACTCTCTTTCATCAAGTTCTTTTTCAGGAGCTAGATGGGATCCCCCTCTTTTGGTCACATAACATTCCCTTTTATACTAGCCTATGTTCGTCGTCCTTCGTCCACGTGTAGGGTCGATCTTTCCAGGGCAGATATCTGTCCCATCAGTCTAATCCCTGAATTGGGGGAGATGGTCCATAAAGCCTAAAAGTCCGGCTCTGTTTGGGGCGGCGTCATTTCAATGAAGGGTATTAAGGACTATTTCCGTGAGATATTTTCTGATCTCTCAAGTTTGCCTTTATCCCATTCTCGTCAATGGGTTTCTGGGCTTTCCGAGGACTGAGAGGTCCTCGGACGTATCTTTGAACCACATCGGGCTCACTATTTTTGGGCTTGGGCCCTGGCCTCCTTTAGTTCGGTGACCTGTGGACTTCCCATAAGCGAGCGAGCCGGGCCCATAGACCATTGGGCCCCACAATATTATTTACAAAAATTTTGTTCAATGTTTTTATATATTTAAAAATAGAGAATTAGGAGCTCATGAGATGTAAAAGAATTATCAAATACTCATAATAAAATTAAAAGTAGCTTATATACCTTAAATTCGGTTATCTACAATTGATTTGTTTGGTTGATTGATTCCTTGTAGCTTATATACTTTAAATTTGGTTTTTTTACAATTGATTTTTTTGGTTAATAAATTCATTTTCAAGAGAGATTTAGCCTTTTCACCATTTTCAGTTTCAAGAAAGGTTTTGTTAAGCAAAGTTCACATTTTGCACATTTTCAAGTCTTTCTTTCTCTCTCACAAACTGTCACATACTATAATGTAGGAAGTGATAATGTTACTTTTGATCATATGAAGATTATGTTAGATTTTCAAATTTCAAAGGATTTCAACCTCTCTCAAACAAAGTTGGATGTTGGATCACTTTTTTAATTGATTTTTTTTTTTTTTTTGGGATTTTTGGCCTCGTAATTATCACTTTTGTTTCATAAAAAGATATAGATTTTCTTTTCTTTTCTTTTCTTTTTTCAGTTTTTTTTTTTTTATTTGGGTTTCAACGGGATTTTCGGTTCCAAAATTTATTGTGAGCACGTGTCAAAATGCTTTGCTTAATATGAAATTTAGATTTTGAAGATTTTAAAATAAATCCCAAGACCACATTAGGTCCACAAATGTGGGGATTTTGCTACCACGCTCACCCAAACCCAATTCTATTTTTGCATTTTTGACGAAAGTGTGATGATGTAATGAATGATGTGTATGAGAATATTTTGATGCATATGAGAGTGTTTAACTATTACGAGAATTTTTTATTGGTATTATGGTACTTTTAATTTGTTACTCAAGAATCAAGATATCACCTCACTATAGAATGTTTGTGTGTGTAAACATTAAAATTCCTATACTTCACTAAAAAAAATTATTTCTTTTGAATATCAACCCTTAAAATTGCTAACCAACATAGTTACTTAGTAATATATATACAATTATATGTGGCAGCACACCAAAGGTCCAAAACCTTTTTTTTTTTTTTTGGCAAACTTTTCGTAGTTAAGTTTTTTTTGTAAAGTTCATGTTTTAACTAGTTTTACTTAATGATAAATTTGTATGTATTTTTTTTTTTTTTTTCATTTTTAATATATTTTTCTAGTCTTAATTGTATTTGGGATAGAAAGTACTCGAGTCTCTTACTAATGTGAAAGCTGCATTCTAGGACAAATCGCGACCACAGCCCACAAGTAACATATGGCCAAAAAACCAGATTAGAGTGTAGATTAAGTAAGTCGCAACCATTTCACAACTAGCCAGGTCGCGACGAGGTCGCGAATTGCACGATCGATGTACTATATTTTTTGATCTTTTTCTATCCCTCGTGATTTTGCCAACACACATTCTGTGTTCAAGATTATCAGATGGATATATATAACTCACTATTATATGGTCTTTCTATGTAGTACAAATTTCTTTAAAAAAAATATAAATTAAAAAAAGTTCGAGAATAAATAGTAAATCTTAGCCTTCTTTATTTTCCAATTTTTTTTTAATTTATATATATAATGCTTTATTAAATAGTATTTTTAAATAAAGTTAAAATATACATATAGATATATATATATATATATATATCTAAAAAAGCACACACAATCACGACTAATTTGTGTGTAAGCCAATGAATTATTGACCTATGTATTTTATTTTTTGAAAAATATGCCTCCACCAAGTGAATTATCTTGGACATGGATTGTGACAAATCTCTTCATATGAAAGACCTATTTTCACAAATAATATCCAAAGTTCAAAATTAAAGAAAATTTGCAATTTGCTAGGTAATGGGAATTGTCTCTCTCTTGGAGGTAACTTCTTATCCCAAATTTATGGTGACTTTTAATATTTTCTTTCCACAATATTATTAGTATCAACACCTAATCATTTATCTCATTATGTGCAGCAATCACATGCCTTTTGTCTCATTGGGCAAAAAAGGTAGCCTTTCACAAGACAAACGAGATAACTTCTCTTTTTCTTTTTCTTTTTTAGCAAACTTTTCTTATACTATAAAACTATAAGTTTTCATTTTAATTAATTCCAAAAAAAAAAAGAGTAATTTCTTACCCTGAAGAAACTCTCAGAAAGCTTTTGTTATTTAACTATATATATACCCTGATCTTTGATTCATTCATCCAAAATAGTCTTTTACTCTTTGCTAAGTTCTGAGGCATTGAATTCAAAAAACAAAGAACATGTCAATGATCAACAACAACCATGCGTGACCCAGGGGCGGAGCTACTTGTATGAGTGGGGGGGCCATGCCCACCCCCTCCCCCCCCCCCCCCCAAAAAAAATTTAAAAAATACTTTAATACTATATATAAATATTTAACATTTTAATTATTAGCCTACAAAAATGGGACTCGACCCCCTAAATATTTGAGCTAGTCTAATGATGTTCTTAAAAAAGTTTTCCAATTGATCTAGTAGTTATAGAGAATTTTTTTTTTCCTCACATTTTTTTTTTATTGTAAAATGTGTTTTTGTGTCTATTAAAGTCTTGGATCTTTCATATATTTGAATACTTCATTAGTTCAATTGAAATTTTTTTACTCACTTTGGTAGACAATTTGGTAACTTATATTAAAAATGAAAATTTTAAGGATTCACTATGAAAGATACTAAATTATATGTGTGTATAGATGTATATGTTTATACGTGTTTATGAAAGTTTGTATAAACTCATAAATTAGTATCATAAGTTGCCCCCCAACAAAAATTTCTAGCTATGCCCCTGCATGCGTCGAACCAACATGTGGGATTGTTGCCAACCATCCCCACAGCTCCTCCTCCAGTTGACAACGTGGAGAACCAAAGCTCAATTATGGCGGTTGAGAGCTCAACTATCGTACGTCGGTGCAAGAGGAACGATTTGATAAAGAAATTCTCGTTGGTTTTAAGAGGATTGGCTTTGATCTTCTCTGTGATTGCTCTCATTATCATGGCCATAAACAAACATAGTGAGTTTCGCTTTCACTACGAATACGATAGTTGGGAAGATCATAAGAATGCTATTGAAGATGGTGGTTGGCAAGATTTCGATAAATATGGAGAATATAGGTAGAGTAATTCATGCGATTCTTAATTGGTTTTTGAGGTTTAGTGTCAGTTTGCGGGCACACTAATTTGAAACTATACGTGTTTGTATATATATATATATATATATAGTCTTTTTAATATAGTCTTCTATAAAAATTTAAAATATAGTATTTTTAATATTTTATTTTTTTACTACTTAAAATATTAAGAGTACTAATTGAGCTATAAATTTTTTGACAAATTTAATTGTTCTTGAAAAATATAGCATTGTTTATACTGCGTTGTTCAATAAAATTATATGCATAGTGACTCAGTTGAAAAAATCAAGATTTAACAAATAAAGTGTTGTACCTAAAGTTTTGATTTTCTAAAAATAAGTTGAGTTAAACTGGCACTAAGAATTTGATTCTTTTTAATAAATATTTTTGGTGAATGAGGTTGTGTTGAATTGGACTAGGTACGTACTGGCAGTACCAATTTTGTCGACCGTGTACTTGTTTATGAATTGAACTTTGATGACACGAGAATCAAAGGTGCCTTGACTAGCAATGTCATTGCCGACTTGCATGTGAGGGTGCCTTTAGAGTACTCCCAACTCCAAGGTCCCTTGCATAATTAAACATCATCCTTGGTCTAATACGAAAGGCAACTGTGTTTGTGTGACTATAACGTCCCCATTTTAAATGAATTTATTATTATTATTATTATCAAATTAAGAGTCGGTTTAGTTAGGGGTTTTGGGAGATTAAAATAGCATTTTTAAAATTCAAAACTCTATTTTACAATTACAATTTCTCGTAATTTTTTATAAACGCTCATTTTAAACTCAAAGATAGTTTCCCAATAGTTTATACAAACGCACTCTAAGGATCTATTTGGATGCCGCTTATTATTGAAAATTGAAAACTGAAAACTGAAAACTGAAAACACTGTAGCAAAATAATTTTTAAATATACGAATAGTATTGTGAGACTTAGTTTTAATGAAAATTTTGCTGAATTAGATAGCTTGTGAGTCCTATGAACAGTGCACGGGACCCACTAACAAAGACGCAAACCAAACTAACACTAAATAGTTACATGATTTAAAAATTAGATTAAAAAATAATAACTTAATTGTTCAATTGATTCTTTTCATTTTAAGTGAAATAAGAGAATTTTGTTCCCACTCTCCTTGGCACAAATCATCATATTCATAACATCTCCCTAAAATAAGATTATTTCTATTTCAAATGAAGCCATTTCATGGTTAATGCTAAATATCAAATATAATTTAATTAGCATTTGTTTATGTTTATCAATATCTTGTTTAAGTTGATCAAAAATGGGGATGTACCCCTTCTCAAAAAAAAAAAAAAATGGGGATGGACAAGTTGTAATCGGTTTTCAACTAACATATAATAATTATAATTAAGATGCTGACCTAGAGAAAGTCCTAAAAAAAATTAAGTACTTGTATTCTAGTAATTAAGATGTTGACCTAGAGAAAGTCCTAAAAAATAAGTGCTTGTATTCTAGTGGTAATATACTATTCAGTAAACTTAAAGTCACAACAAATTCCACAATTGCTTAATTTGATATATAATTATGGGTAAATTACATAGTTGGTCCTTATCCTTTACACCAAATGTTAATTTGGTCCCTAATCTTCTAATTGTGTTAATTTGGTCCTTAACTTTTCAGTGTTGTGTCAATTCAGTCCCTGCCGTTATCTTTTAAATGAAAAAAATCTGATGTGTCAAACAAATTAATAATAAATAAATAAAATTCCTACGCATTATTACCAATTGTGCAGCCACATCAGATTTTATTTTATTTTTAATTCCTTAAAAAAAAAAATATCAACAAATGATGGATTGCACACAAATTTATAATTTTTATTGACACATATTTACTATATAATTTTTTTTTTTTTTTTGGAGAACTTATAGTCTTTTAAACTTCAATAAGTATTAAAGTTGCCTTATTTGATAATAGACATGTTAAAAATATATATACAAAAGAAAGAGAGAATTTAGTATCTCCTATTAAAATTACGGTCAATGACAATCTTCATAGAACAAAATTCATTTTTTACCATAGTAAAATTCTTAAAATTTTATTTTTCAAAAAAATTTATCAAATTCCTACCAAAGTTAATAAAATTTTTTCAAAAAAGCAAATGAAAATTTGAAAGTCAAATTCTTAAAATTTTTATTATCAATATAAATTATCAAATTGCCTACCAAAGTCAATAAAAAAGTTTCAATGGAATCAATGAAATTTTCAAAGAACCAAAACTTTAACAAATGCAAAAGCATTTTTTTTTTTTGGAGAATCAAATACCAAAGTAAAATTTTCAATAATTTTTTTAAAAAAATTACCTTGTTTCTATATCTATTAGATCAATTGGCCAATTACTTTTCAAAGAACACCATGGGCTAACTCAAATATATATTAAAAGATAATTTTTAAAATCATGGAGGGCCATGTGTGTAGCTCCGCCCCTGCATATTTATATGTGTATGACTTCTGAGGGAAAATAAACAAAACTATTTTTATAAGTAATACGAGCTCTATGGTAATTACGAAGTAACCCAAGTTACCTTTTGATTTACCACACCGTATATATGTTTTATAGGTCTAGTAAAAAGATAGAACCGACTTGCCAGTGTAATGCTGGTCAATATACAATCGTCAATCGGCATAATTGAAAAATAAGAAAGTTTGAATTTTCTTTTTTTTTAAATCAAATGATTTAAATTGGGCAGTTTTTGGTAAACGTAATTAAATTCAATTAAACATGAGGCTGTTATCATATTTCGATGCACCATGTGCTAAGTACAGTTGTTGGCCTGTTTTGTCTAATACAAATTCTAATTACTAATTAGAGAAGTTGTCTCTTCAAGGAGTCATTATATATTGATTCTCAAAAGAAAAAGGAGTCATTATATATTATGAATGAACTTTGAAATTTCAAAAAAAAAAAAAAAAAAAAGGCTATGAGTGGAAATTTCGAAAGTGTTGGAAGTGAAACTATGAGCAGGGACGGAGCCAGAATTTGAAGTTACGGGGGGGGCAATTTTACTGTTAGTTGCGTGCGGTGGCTCTAGCTTCTAGGTCAGTTGCTTAATAGCTAATGAGTTTTTTTTTTTTGTGTGTTTTTTATGTGTGCATTCAGGAGTGGACAAAATTATTTTGTTTAAAATTTTTTAAAGGGTCAAGTTGTTTGTTTTAGATAAAATTGGTTGATTGAATTTAATTGTTTTTAGCTTTACTATTGGTAATTTTTGTTGCTGAATAATTTTTTTGGGCTTGTTTATTTTGTTTTAGATTTTAGATCTGGCCTTTAAAAGGAGGAAAATGCTAGAATTACAATTTTTTTTTTACAAATTATTAATATGGTGAATGGTTATTAGTAAGTAAAAATGCGAGATAAGTGATGAGCTCAAATGCAAACCAATAAAAGTTTACTACCACAATAATTTGTAAAAATGTTATAGTAAACTTTGTGGCTAGAGTAGTACTCCTAAAATAATCAATAATAATATTAAGGGGGACAAAGTGTGATTTTATATAACAAAATTACTAAAATTGGTGACTATGTATATATTAATTAAAAAAAAAAAAAAAAAATAGGGGGACATTGCCCCTAGTCAAAGTCTCCCTCCGTTCCTGACTATGAGTGACCCTTGAGATTTTTAAAAAAGATAAGACTATAAAAAAGCACACAAAGCATTTGCTTGGCAATGTTCTTTTTTTTTTTTTTTTTTTTTGAGAATGATTTGCTTGGCAATGTTGATGGGCCACAAACAACCGAAAACATATCATTGTACGTACTTAATAACATTTTGTTTACAATTCGAATTAATAAATGAGTCATTTGATTAAGGGAACGGGTTGTATTGTTATTATAATATTAAGATGCTTACTTTCACGTAAAACAAGGAATGAAAGGTTCTCCGTAGAAAACACGGCATGCTAATTATAAAGGGTAACTTTTATATGATATAAGAGCATCAGCATCAAAGAATGCTATGCTATCATATTTTACCATCTTAAAAAGTTACTTTATCACTTATACCATACCATTTTACAATACACCCTACATCAAAAAACTCTATTATTTTACTTTTTCATTAAAATATTATTTTTTAATCTTTCTTTATTATTTCTTTCACATCATCACTTTTTTTTTAGCTAAGCATCTATTCCAACGGTAACATTTTCCTGGGCTTTCCAACTATAATTTTTTTTCCAGTTATGACTATTCCAACGATAACATTAATATCTCAGCCACTAATTTCCTGCAAATACCACCATTCCATTTGACTAGAGAGTAGTGAGAGAAAAAGTGGCAATCAACTTTTAACGATTGAATTGTATCTACAAGCATCAAACCTACTTTTATCTTATATAATTATAACGTTAAACAATAACACTGCACCTAATCTTGCCTTTGATTTGCACTTTCAAGACTGAAATATATGTATCTAGTGACAAGGACCTCTGACTGGTAAAAATTAATTATTAGATAAAAGAATGAGAAGTGATCAATACAGGTTATAAAATATATCCTCAGTTCTTTCATCACCAATTCATACACAAAAACTCAGGAAATGCAGAGGCAATACAGGCGACAATACAACACCAAGATGCCATAGTTTATACAATACAATACAACACCATAGTTTACCAAGATGCCAAATTTTATGACAGCCACAATCACTATACCAGAAAACAAGGAACAACCACCACTGTAACGTAACTTTATGACAGCCACAATCAAATGCATAAATTTGTTTTCGGTCCAAATTTATGACAACCACAATAAACTTTATGACAGCCAAATTTTATGAGGACAGCCACAATCACTATACCAAGATGCCAAATTTGTTGTTGGTCCTTAATGGTAGGTGATACCAGAAAACAGGAACAACCACCACTGTAACTTTCAGGAGAGTATAATACACTTTGGAAAGATGGAAAATTACACTTCCAATAAACAATAAACTCTAATAAGATCTGGAAGCTGGCCAAGGGGCAAGACACAAAGAACCTGCCAAATATCAATGTATTCAACCTGTCAACTTTAATGATCCACACTCACACACACACACACACATAGAACCTGCCACATTTTTTTTTTTTTTTGAGAGCAAACCTGCCAGATATCAACTTTAATGATCCACACATATATACGCAACTTGCCAAATATCAATGTACTCAACCTACGAACTTAAAAAATCCACATACATATATACATGCAACCTGCCAATTTTAAAAATCTACATACATATATATAAATGCAATCCACATACATAACTATAAATTTTGTCTTTATAAGACTCGTATATATGTCAAATTACAATAAAACACCACAAGCATAACTCACACACTTACTAAGTTCCTACAACTCCCCTTGTAATTGCCATAAATGCTCAACGAGGTCTGTTTGAAGTTGAGAATGAATTTTACGGTCTCGAATACATTGATGGGTTTCAATGAACTCCGTAAATGTATTTGTGTTCTCCCGTGACATTTGTATGGTAGGATTGTCATCAATTTGCTCATAATCTAATTCCACCGCTTCGTTTACATCTCGCTCATCCTCAACGATCATGTTATGAAGAATTACACAAGCTTTCATGATGTCTTGGAGCGTTTCAGCATGGAAAAATCTTGCAGGTCCACGTACAATTGCGAATCTCGCTTGAAGAACTCCAAATGCACGCTCTACATCCTTCCTATTCGCCTCTTGGGCTTGTGCAAATAATTTTTTTTTTTTGTTCTCGTGGATATGGAATTGTTTTAACAAATGTTGACCACTTCGGATAGATGCCATCGGCAAGATAGTATCCCATTTTATACTCATGACCATTGATTGAGTAATTAACCGCAGGACCACGTCCTTGTTCAAGCTCAGAAAATATAGGAGACCGTTCTAATACATTAATGTCATTATTTGACCCAGGTAACCCAAAAAACGCATGCCATATCCAAAGATCATAAGATGCCACTGCTTCCAAAACAATGGTTGGCTCATGAATGTGACCAGAGTACTGACCTTTCCATGCAACTGGACAATTTTTCCATTTCCAATGCATGCAATCAATGCTCCCTAGCATCCCTGGAAATCCACGTTTTTCCCCATTGGCTAAAAGTCTAGCAATATCGTCGTTGTTTGGAGACCTCAAGTATTCCTTGGAGAAAATATCAACCACCGCTTTAACAAATTTTTTTAGACTTTTCATTGCAGTGGATTCTCCAATCCGCACATACTCATCCATAAAATCAGCTGTAACTCCATACGCAAGCATCCTAAGTGCAGCTGTTATCTTTTGAAGAGAAGATAAACCCCATTTTTGGGCACCATCTCTTTTTTGGATAAAATAAGATTCATAAGTTTCTACCCTAGATTGAATACGGAGAAAAAGGGATCGACTCATCCGAAATCTCCTCCTAAATAAATTAGGAGGATATACTGGTGTGTCAGCAAAGTAGTCGAGATAAAGTCTTTTATGGCCTGCCAAACGATCACGTTCGATATACCGACGACGTTTACGTTGTACTGTTGAACCTTTAAGAATTCGCCTCATTATTTCATCCTCGTCTGAGTCGTCAAAAAGCAACTTTTTAAAAAGAGAGCGACCCATAGAGACAACCTTGAAGACAACAGTGTTAGAGAACATAAAACTGAATGATATCTACTTTAGTCAGCCAAACAAAAAGAAAAAGAAAAAAAAATTGATAAAACAGCCACATAAACAGCAGTAAACAGCTACCAAAAAAATTAAACACACTGAAATAGCTTAAAACAACATCAAAACAGCCCCATAACAGATTTTGACAAATTCTGCCACTGAAATAGACATAAAACAGCCACATAAACATCAATAAACAGCCACATAGACAGCTACCAAAAAAATTAAACACACTTGTTAAAGTGTATTATGTGACAACAACTAGGTGCAAGTTTATGCCTTCACACTTACTGACAGTGCAGTGAGGATATTATAAAAAGAGTGACTAATTTGTGGGAAAGTTGAATGTTTTGGAGGTGGAGAGGATATAATTGTTAGAAACTTAGATAATTAGCTAAGTTTTCTAACATACAAACATGAACATCAAAAAAAAGGAAACAGGTGATTCTTGGCCACTATGAAGGAGGATGAAATTCAACATGCTATGACTCCTTGGCCACTATGAAGGACTAACTCAAACCATGATTCCTAGTTCATAGCTTTCCAGGTGATTCTCTAAATTCTTGATTTTGGGTAGTTCTAGCCGTCTAGGTCTGATATTTTTATGCTATATATATTTTGACTTTTGGTGCTAACTATTGTCTGGATAGTGAGAATGATAGATATATACAGGCTTTTTTATCACTTCATATTTATATTCAGAATTTCAGATTGTTATCTTATTAGTGGGCATTTGTATGGCTTGGTGATTATCATGCTGTTATGTGACAATATGACTAGTTCAGTCAATGAGTTCTAGCTCAAATGGAACCTCCTTCCTTTGTAAGAAACATGCGAGTGACTATGTAACTTAAAGATATTTTGGTTTAAAAGTAAAAGTTATGGTCTCTCCTCACATAGTATTTGTGGATATAGGGCTTTGCTTTTTACACGTTCCTTTCTCTCCAAAGAGTCCACATCAAACAAGAAGGAATAGCCCCCAAATTACTGAATATGCCTTTTTGCCACAAAAATCTGACCATTTTCTTAGTAAATCACGCTCCATCTTAGGCATAAATCCCCACCAGTCTTACACATACTACATCAATCCATAGTAGCAAACAGCTTTTCTCAAATTATCTATTGTTAAAACTTTTTATTGATAGGTAAGTCAATTTTATTTAAAAGAAAAAGGCACCATACAGTATGATATATACTGTAGATGCATGGACATGAAAAGTACATGTATCAATGTTTAGTGACCACTAAGTGAAGTCATCCCACCAAACAGAGTACGTTGCTCCATGATTGAGTTCCACCTTTTTGAAAAGTAAGTAAATTCTATTCAAAATAAAAAGACACCATACGGTAGATGCACCATACACATACCACATCAATCTCATACACTGTAGATGCATCAAGGGTCATGAAAAATACAAGTAACAATGAAATCCATTAAGCTAGTCATCCCACCAAACAAAGTATGTAAAAGGATGCTTATTAAAGAAAATAGAAGGGTAAGTTTCATTTCCACCACAAATTGTTCCGAGCCTACAATAGTCTTTAAATCCTTTATCTTTACTATTTGCTGCAGCAACTGCTGCATCCGCAGACTTTAACTTCTGACTACATGACTTTTCTTAGACTCCTCTAACTTTAGGGCAGCCCATTCCAGCAGGCAAATAACTATCAGAAAAAATTAAACAGAAGTATAAAACTGACAAAAAAAAAAAAAAAAACTGAATGTTGGAACAACCAATTGGTAGAAGATATAATATCAAACATAGAAAATACATAAGTTTTTTATATACGCAAAAATGATGTGATTACATAAGTGGCACAACCTACTGCCAATTGATCAAGTTGGAACAATACATCATCTACATGTTCCAAACTTATGCTCAAAATAAGCCACTTCCAAAATAAGCCACTACCAAAATGGCATCTACATATGCCAAACCCCAACCCTAAAATAATTTACTACCACAATAAGGTTACGACAATACATCTACATGTTCCTTGGGTCAAACCCAACTTGTCTTGCAAGGATTTGATCCTTGAGATTTTCAAAATAAAGTTTTTCCTTGTCATTCATGCTACTTGTATTTCTGCTTATCAAAAAACTATAAATATAAAAATAAAAAGGCTCCAAAAGAAAGTGTGCCCTAACCCCTAAACAAGTTTAGTTACTTTTATCACAAAATTCCCGGAATTATTTCCATTTTAGCATCTAAAAATTTACAATGCTAGTCTGAACCATATCCAACCACTAATTTTTAATCCTTTCCCAATTCAATAGAAACTTACATATCCAAAATTAAGCTGAACACAGAGTTAAGCTCCAAAACAGAGCGTGCCCTAACATCTATTCAAAATTCAGTTACATCTTTTTTCTTCAGAGTAAGTTACAAATATCAGTTATTTTTATCACAAACTTGTCAAAAAGTTCCCATTTTAGTATCTACAAATTAACAACAGTATCCTGAACCATACCCACGTACTAAATTTTCATTCTTTCCCAGTTAAACTAAAAACTTATATAAAAAATTCAGCTTAACGCATTGCTAAGATCCAATACAAAGCATGCCTTAACCTCTATACAAATTCAGTTACTTTAATCACAAAATTATCAGGAATATTCCCATTTCATCCATCCAAAGGGGAACAGAAACAAAGTGAAAAGAGAGAAGCGAGAGAAATAGATAGAAAGGGAAACTTACTGGTATGGAAGATGAACCTGAGCAAATTTTTTTATGATGCTAATCCCGTGCCAGAGAGCGAAAACCCGTCGTTGATGAAGTTGAATCTCTGCAAACATCAACAACAAATCTTTGATCAAAACCCAAACACAAACACAAGCTGAATCCCTCTTTTCCTTGCAGAGAGAGAAAAGAAATACAAACAAAAAAACTCTAATACATTATCAAAACCCACCTTACAGTTAGCACCAACACCGATGGAGCTGAATCCCCCACACCGACGGAGCTTAGTTGAACCTTGAGTGTCGGTTTGAAGAGAGAGTGATAGAGTGAAGAGTTAAATGGGTACTATCTAGAGTGTTGGGTTTATGAGATGAGTGAGGGTGAGGGTGAATCGGTAAAGGGATTTGGAGATGGGTCTGATTAAATCGGTTGAGGGTGAGGGTGAATCGGTAAAGGGATTCGGCTGAGGGTGAGGTGAATCGGTAAAGGGATTTGGAGATGGGTCTGATTAAATCGGTTGAGGGTGAGGGTGAATCGGGATTTGGAGATGGGTCTGAGATGAGACGCCGTGTGAAGCGTCGGCAATGGAGATGGGTGAGGGTGAATCGGTTGAGCTTCAGCAAATCCACATGGTGTGTGATGTTGATGTTGATGTTGGGAGGAGTATGCTGTTTGGGTCTGAAGAGAGGAGAGAGCTGAAGAGAGGAGAGAGCTGAAGAGAGGCGAGAGCAGATGGAGAAACAGAACAAAGAAGAGAGAGAAGAGCACTGAAGTACCGTGATAGTGGAGAGAGAAAGTTCAGCGGTTTGGATGGAATAAAATATATTTTTTTCTTTTACCATTGTGCTACAGTACAATTCTAAGTTTAGAATTGTACTGTAGCACTATTGCAAAAAATTTTGCAATAGTGTGGTTTAGCATTGTTTGATGCAAGTACTTTTATCCTCAAAAATGTTAAAAATGCCTTAAATATGACTTTAGCATTTTTCAATGCTAGTGCTCTAATAATTTTCCGGCTTGGTTAAAAGATGTTCCTCCTGGGCATTAATTGGCTTGTCCACTGAAAGCGCGTGATCACTAACGTGAGTTTTCTCTCTAAGTTTCCTAGGAAACTCCTGAGGTGAAAAAAGTGGCTTGTCGTCAGACAAGAGTCGTTTCTCCTTTCTGGTATAAATTTTCCAGTGCGGGATTTAGTTTTGTTTTGGTTGCCTCCAATGGAGGAGATCGCAAAGAGATGTGAAAAACTAAAACTGACAGAAAATGAAGCAGAACAGGTAGTTCTAGAAGAAGAGGAGGTGAACGAGGGCTGGGTTCTAGCAGGTAAGTTTCTGTCGAAAAGACGCATTAACTTGGAGGCAGTAGTGAAGGCTTTGAAACCGATATGGAAAAAAACAAAGGAAAACTTCGTGGTACAGGACACCAGTGACAACACTACTCTTTTCCTGTTCCAAAAAGAAGAGGATATGAATAGAGTACTATGGGCAAGCCCATGGTGTTTTGATAAATACTTATTAGTTCTCCACAAGCTGGGTAAAGGGGATTCGATCTCAACGATAAGATTCGATAGGTCTTCTTTCTGGCTACAGATACATGGCCTACCGATGAGAATGCAGACAAAGGAGGTCGCAGATAAGACTGCAGGGCCATTGGGGCTGATAGAGAAGATGGATATAGGTTCAAAAGGTTTCTGTTTGGGAAAGTACCTTAGAATAAGAGTGAACATCGATATCTCAAAACCCCTGTGCAGTGGAAGGGTGGTGCGAATGGGAGCAACGGAGAAGGAATGGGTGGATTTCCGATATGAGCGCCTCCCCATTTTTTGCTACTGGTGTGGGAAATTGGACCACGACGATAGAGATTGCCCACTCTGGTTGGATAGCAATGAGTCCCTAGAGCTTGAAGAGAGGCAGTACAGCCCCTGGCTCTGTGCGGAGACTGAAAGGCTGCAAAGGCCGCAGGTTGCAGAAGCATCGTCTCGAAAAAATGAAAAAGACGGAATTAAGTCCGGAAATCAGAAGCAAAGCAAAAACCAGGCCATGAATAGTAGGTGGAGATCATCGGAAAAGGCAGGATAGGGTGGAGTGGGTGAAATACCAACTACATCGGTAATGTCGAATCCAATGTCAGAGGCGGTCATGATGGATGTGACTTTTCAAAAAAAGAAGGAAGATGACTTTGAGACGCAATTGAGGGAGATTGACTGTGCCATTCATGCAGTAGACACGGAAAGGGAAAGAATGGGAAACCGGGAGGCTATGAAGGAAAGCAGAGTAGCTACAGGCTTTTCAAATAGTGCTCAATCCGAGGTGCTGACTGTGGGCGGGAAAGTTGATAAGCCCCTTATACCCCAACGACCACACTTAAGCCCACCAACTGATCCAGCGGGCCCAGATGGGCTTGGACGAAACCAAGTAGAAGCCCAACGTAGCCAAAGTCATATGGCCCAGGGGATAACTGAAGGAGGCCGGATCTTAAGAAGTAAGGTGATTGATATCTGCCTAAAGGAACAAAAGCAAGTCAACGTAATAAAGAGTGAAAGCTTAGGACAGAAAACAAGCAACCAAAAGAAACTTCCAGAGGAAACAAAAACATTTGTGAACAAGGGAAAGGAGAACGAATCTCTGGCGGGTGAGGTAGAGGTTCAGCAACCAGCAGCACAAAATGGGGCCAAACTTGGAACATGGAAAAGATTGAGGAGAGATGGAGTGGAGGTGACGCACCTTTCCGACAATGGGTCTGAATCGGGATCAAAACGAAAAGGGTCGGCACCGCTCAAAGAACTCCAGGAAGAAACAAAGAACTGGAAAAGAAGTAAGAAAGAGAATGAAGCGGGTCTGGAGGGCCATCTCTGGGCATAGCACATGGGATCGGCGGAGGCTGCTGCGCAGCCCCGCCGTCATCAATGAGTAGAATGGCCTGGAACTGTAGGGGGCTTGGGAACTGGCATACAGTTCGTGCTCTTGAGAAGGTAGTGTCTTCTGAAAATCCCAGTTTTATTTTTTTAATGGAAACAAAATTAGTTGTCTCTGAAATGGATGGTATTAAGGATGGGTTGAAAAGGTCCCAAGGGCTGGTTGTTCCGTGCAAGGGGCGTAGTGGGGGATTAGCCTTGCTGTGGAAAAAGGAGTTGAAAGTGGATGTCCAATCTTTCTCCGACAGCCACATTGACGCGATAGTTGATCAGGGGGTAAACGGAAAGCAATGGAGAATAACAGGTTTTTACGGAAACCCGGAAACGAGTAAAAGACAGGAATCATGGCTTTTGCTTAAACGGTTATCCTCTCTTAACTCTCTGCCGTGGGTCTGCCTTGGTGACTTTAACAAGTTGATGAATAGTAGTGAAAAGGAGGGTGGCTGTACTCGACCGGCGAAACAAATGGAAGCATTCTGTGATGCAATTAATACGTGTAACCTCCGTGACATGGGGTATTCAAGCCAAGACTTTACATGGAGTAGACATTTGGGCAGCAGAGGTTGGGTTAGGGAGCGACTTGACAGAGCTCTAGTCTCTACAAACTGGGCAGCCAGGTTTTCGAAAATGCAACTCCACCATAAACCTAACTCATCCTCTGATCATTGTGTTCTAATTCTCAAGGATATTCAGCAGAAAAGAAAGGGTGGGCGTCGTAAGAAAATGTTCTGCTTCAAAGAAATGTGGCTGAAAGATAAAGCTTGTGTCGGGGTGATAGAAGATGCTTGGGATAGAGGAATGTACAAGGATTCCTTTTCTCCTCTATCTTCCTGTCTAGATGAGTGTAAGTACTCCTTGTCTGACTGGAACAACAACTCTTTTGGGCATGTGGGGAAAAAACTAGCGGCGCTGCAAGCTAGATTGGAGGTGTTGGAAGGCATGAGGGGGTCATCTGATACTCTGGAGGAGATTGAGTGTATTAGAACAGAGATAAAAAATTTATTGGACACAGAGGAAATCATGTGGCGCCAAAGGTCCAGAATTTTCTGGCTAAAACACGGGGATAAAAACACTTCTTTTTTCCATACTAAGGCTTCTAGCAGATATAACTGGAATACTATCCATGGTGTGCTGGATAATTCTGGAAGCTGGCAAAGTGAAGATGAGAGTATTGAAAAATCCTTTGTGGACTATTTTGGGAGCCTATTTACCTCGTCCAACCTTGTGGTAAGTGAGGAACTTATCCAAGCTATTCACGGAAAGGTGACGGATCCAATGAACGCTTTGCTCACTAGGAACTTTCAAGCTACAGAAGTGGATTCTGCTCTAAAACACATGTACCCCACCACGGCTCCAGGCCCAGACAGGATGCCTCCAATTTTTTACCAGAAATTCTGGCCTAAGGTACGCCCTATAGTTGTAAAATTTGTTTTAGATTTTCTAAACTTAGGCATTATTCCCCTGCACTTCAATGAAACTCACATTGTTTTAATTCCGAAAGTAAAAGAACCACAAAGGGTGACAGATTTTCATCCAATTAGTCTATGTAACGTTGTGTATAAAATTGCATCAAAGTCTATCGCCAACAGGCTTAAATAGATTTTACCTAAGCTAGTGTGTGAGAATCAAAGTGCCTTTGTGGCTGAAAGGCTCATTACAGATAACGTGTTGGTGGCGTCGGAGACTATGTATCATATCAGCCAGAAAAGGAAGGGCCAGGTGGGGGAGATGGCGTTGAAACTGGACATGAGTAAGGCCTACGATAGGGTCGAATGGGGCTGCCTGGAACGGATAATGCTGAAAATGGGTTTTGCAGAGAAATGGGTAGCACTGGTCATGAAGTGCATCTGCTCAGTCTCTTATGCCATCAAAATCAACGGGATTCCTCGTGGACACATCATCCCTTCAAGAGGTTTACGCCAAGGGGACCCATTGTCTCCTTACCTCTTCCTTATTTGTGCGGAAGGCCTTTCGGCAATGCTCCACAAGGCAGTGCAAAGAAAGAGTCTAAGTGGGATCTTAGTTTGTAGAAGAGGGCCAAAAATTTCCCATCTCTTTTTTGTGAACGAAAGTATAATTTTTGGGAGAGCAACCGAAGCGAAGGGTGTGGAAATCCTAAGAATTCTCAAAGTGTATGAAGCTTCTTCTGGGTAGCTGCTAAATAACCAGAAAACCTCTCTTTTCTTCAGCAGAAACACGAGAGGAGAAGTGCAAACAAAGATCAAAACAATGTTTGGCGCTCAAGTGATCAAGCAACATGAAACATACCTAGGTCTTCCCTCCCTAATTGGAAGATCAAAATCCAATTCCTTTGCTCAATTGAAATCCAAGGTGACTAACAAACTGTCTGGCTGGAAAGAGAAACTCCTCTCGACTGCCGGAAAAGAGGTTCTCATCAAGGCCGTGGCCCAAGCGGTCCCATCCTATACTATAAGCTGTTTTAAGCTCCCGGATAACCTTTGTGACGACCTTACCAGCATGATAAGACAGTTTTGGTGGGGCCAAAGAAAGAACGAAAAGAAGTTGGCCTGGGTAAGTTGGGAACGACTATGTCAACCAAAGGAAAACGGTGGGATGGGCTTTAGAGACTTGAAGAGTTTCAACAAGGCTCTCTTAGCAAAACAAGGGTGGAGGTTGCTGACCAACACCCAGTCTCTTTTCTCAAGGGTTTTCAAAGCGAAGTATTTCCCGGATTGTGATTTCACTGATGCATCCATTGGTAATCACCCGTCTTTTGCTTGGCGAAGCATAATGTCTGCCCAATCAGTGGTTAAGAAGGGGATTAGGTGAAGGGTGGGTAACGGCAAAAGCATTCAAATCTGGGCCGATGATTGGCTGCCATCCTTGTCTTACCCGAGAATTCTCTCTCCCGCTCAGGCCCAGTGGGTTAACGCAAAGGTTTGTGACCTCATTGTGGAAGATCGGGGAGAATGGAACTTGGCCGTAGTTAAGCACCTCTTTAATCCTGTGGAAGCCGACCTGGTGATGAGCATCCCTCTTAGCCAAAGGTTGCCTGCGGATAGAGTGGTTTGGGGGGGTACAAGAAATGGAAAATTCTCAATTTGCAGTGCCTATCATAGCATCCGTGCAATGGAGAATTCCAACAAGGAAGAATGCTCTGATGCATCGGAGATGAAGAAACTTTGGAAACGCATTTGGAACCTGAATCTTCCTAACAAGATCCGGAATTTTGCTTGGAGAGCTTGCCGAGATGCCTTAGCCACCAAAGCCAACCTGAAGAAGAGGCAAATCACGAAGGATGAGACTTGCAACCAATGCAGGAAGGAAGCCGAAACCAGCACTCATCTTTTCTGGTTCTGTGAAAAGGCGAAAGCTGCTTGGAGCAACAGTAAAACGACTCTCCCTTTCTCTATTGATAAAGGATGGGATTTCATTGATGTAATATGGCAGCTGGTGAAACAAAGCTCGGTGTCCTCAGACTTAATGGAAAAAATCATATCCATGTGTTGGGAAATTTGGAAGGAACGGAACTCTGTTCGTAATGGGGGTGTGAGTCGTTCAGGTAATACTCTGGCCAGGAGCTCAGTTGCTTTAGTGGAGGAATTCAGGGCTGCAAACAAAAGGGTGGTTCTGTCAGGTCCAGACCGGCATGTCAGGTGGCATCCTCCGGAATCATCTCGATACAAAATGAATGTAGACACTGCAATATTCAAAGACTCACGGGCCATGGGGGTGGGTCTGGTGTTAAGAGACTCGCAAGGATCGGTCTTGGCAGCTATGAGTAAGAGAGTCCCTGCCAACCTGGAAGCGCTGGAAGCAGAGGCGAAGGCCATGGAAATAGCTTTCCAGTTTGCAGGGGAGACGGGGTTTAGAGAGGTGTATTTTGAGACTGACTCCAGCACACTTAAGAATATCCTAACTGGAATAACAGAGGCCCCAGCTTCTATCGAAACAATCACGGACAACATCTTGGCCCATTTAGACAATTTCCGTTTTGTTTCTTTCTGTTATGTTAAAAGGGAAGGCAACAGGCCAGCCCACATCCTAGCCCAATATGCAAAACATGTGGGTGATTTTGTTGTTTGGTTGGAGGAAACTCCAAACTTGATTAAGGACGCGTGTTCTCAGGATATTGCTTGTAATGCTTCTAAAGTTTTATAAGATATTTGAATCTTCTTATCAAAATAAATAAATAAATAAATAATTTTTCATTATTCCAGTGGAACCAAAGATTTATCTTTGGGAGCCCATATATAAAATTAGAAGAAAAAAATTCTGAGTATATATTAATTACAATTTTTTAATAGTAAACTGAAATTTATTCAACTAAAAAAGAAGTACAAGATACGATCAAGAAACACAGAAAAACATTAGACATTTTCAAATATTAGGCATGTACACAGTAATGTACATCCAATTTAATTTATATAAATGATAAATAGTAGTATATTTTAATAGGTACAAATAATGGTATATGATATATGGATTATTTTAATAACAATTAAATATATGGTTAAGAAAAGTCAAATTATGGTAAAAAAAAAAAAAAAAAAGAAAAAGAAAAGTCAAATTATAAAAAGATGGAAGAAAAAGTACCTTGGAAAGTGGCATGGCTACAACCTACCCACTTGCTTTGGTAGAGATTCTAGAGAAGATTTTAACCACGCTGATACACGTGTTTACCTAGTCTGCTGTCTGCAACTATTATTTACACACAAGCTTTGTTGCATAATTGTAAATGACGAAAACTAGAGCCTAGAGGAAAGAAAAAAAGAACAGAAAGAAAAAGAAGGCGGACAGAGCAGTTGAGAGAATGAGAGAGTTGAGACGCCATAGAGAGAGACATTCAAATAGAGAGAGCGAGAGAGTTACCTGTTTCCTATCCTGTGATGAGCAAAACGTTTGCAACTATGTGCTGGTGCAGCGAATCTCAAAAAGATCTTCAATCTTTCTGCTGCTGTTGTGCAAATAAGCCCTTAGCGTGAAAAATTAGAATTTTTTTCTATTTATTTTGTGAGATATTTGTTAAAATAACTATGTCTTCATCTTAAGATGCCGAAAAATGTCTAATTATTGCAATTTTTTGACATATATATTCATCACTAATTGGATTGTTTCCATTTCAATGAAAGTAATATGTAATTTTGGACTTATCCGGATATTGGGACCAAAATGTTAAGAGTTCCTTAATATTTTCAAATGGGTTAGGATAACTCCAAAATATATATATATATATATATATATATCTACTAAATTTTTTCAGAATATTTTGGGGGGGGGGGGGGGGGGGGGGGGGGGTGTCAGGGTCCCCCTCAGTCCCAGTCCCAATTTGGCCCGACACTGCATTAGTCTCTAACCGATCTCTATTCCTCTTTTGTGTTTGGATTATAATGTTTTCATTTGTTTATTTTATTTATAGTAAAATCTAGATACAATTTTTTAAATATTGTATTTAAGGTTTCTCAATTAAATTCAACTACATGACTGCTATTGACTAATGCAATCAATGCAAACATGACTTATTTTTCTAAGGATAATAAAATTCAACCATGTTATTGTTTTTTTAACACAAACACATTGTTGAATTTAATTAGAGAACTTAATTGAATGTTTGAAACATAACCTCTAAAGAGTTGTACCCATATTTTATCTTTTTTATTTATTAGGTAAAGATGCAATTATACCTGGAAAAATTTTGTCATGCATTTAGATAAGTAAATCACCAAATTATTTTTGTTTCTTGTGTAAAAATACAATTATATATTGAAAATATGTGATGCTTTAAAAAGTTGTAATACTATCCTTTAGGTTGAATATATCATGAAATCATTTTTTTTTTAGGTTGAATATATCATGAAATCATTCTTTAGGTTGAATATTCATGAATATCATGAAATCATTCTCAAATGAATAAGTTTATTGGCAATCAACCTAAAAATTAATAACAACTTGTGATCTTACATGTATCGTGTAGTCAAATACTATGTATAGCATTACAAACTTGACTTGGGTCCAATGACTCCTGTGGGGGTGACAAATCAGGGAGCCCATACCAATGTATATGTCAGGCCAGGGCCCTAGCTCAAAGAAGAACTCCTCCTCGACCAGGCAAGGCCGATGACAAAGGGGACGGTCTATCATTGAGAGTGACACTCCGAACCATTCCATGGAAGAAGATAAGTATTAAGAAAGAAAAGGACAAAAGGAGGCCTGAAAATATCTAAGAGAAAGCTGCTACTATTACATTAAGTGCTCTGCAACTAACTGAACCCTGTTTTTCAGCCTTTACAACCACTTCCAACGACTTTGGGAAGAGGCTAATAGGACAAGTATCATCACTATCAACCTAAATCTACACATGGACGGTGGAAATGGGAGGAAGATAGTATAAAATAAGGGGGAATGACTGGTAAAAGGGGGGACGAGATATATGAAGAATGAGTCTCCTCGGATAAAATTCAAGGACGTCTCTTCCTGGTAAATTTATGTCATCTTTCTTTCTTTATCATCCATACATGTTGGTTGATCGTCTGATTCGCTAAGGTCCAAGTTTCCAACTCATTCTCTACAAATTCATTGTATTGGGCTCTCATTAAACCAAGACTCCATACAATTTGGGCTTGGGCTCCAAAATTGTGACCCTACAATTGGTGCCGTCTGTGGGGACTTGGTTCTAAGTGAGTTGAACGCTTAACCTACCAAGGCAGTGCAACGATATATTGACCATTGGTGAAGGAGACCATTTTGGCCGTGGCGCATGCCATGCAGAAGATTACTCCGTACGGAACTATATTGGGGGCTTTTAATATCAAATATATATCTTGTGCCCCCATCATGAGGCAGGTTCTCACGGACCAAATGGCCGATACCGCTAAACCTTCACCAGTCGAAATGATAGAGGCACAGCACGTAGAAGGAAAATTAGTTAGTATGGTCTCGCTGCATGGAATCCTTTGCCCAGAACGGCACATGTTGATAGCATTGCAAATCAAAAGATGATCCAAAGTGGGGCTAGCTATGACATCTCTATAAAGTGCTTAAACAGAACCTAACGCTTGCCTGAGTCCTCGAACCAGATGCTTGGGGGAAATTAACACTATGACATCTCTGTAAAGTGCTTAAATAGAACCTAACGCATGCTTGAGTCCTCGGATCAGATGCTTGGGGGAAATTAACACTATGACATCTCTGTAAAGTGCTTAAACAGAACATAACGCATGCCTGAGTCCTCAGACCAAATGCTTGGGGGAAATTAATACTATGACATCTCTATAATGTGCTTAAACAGAACCTAACGTATGCCTGAGTCCTTGGACCAGATGCTTAGGGGAATTAACACTATAATATCATCATAAATGTTGAACAGAACCTTAGTACACGATGGTCCCCTCAGATCACTTATTTTAAATTCTACATTCTTTGATGGTTGCACTGTTCGCAGTATAGAGCACACGGTTATTTTCCTGATTAGTCCTACATAGTTAACTTATTTAAAGCTAGCAGTCGGGTGCCACTGTCAATTTTGATAAATTCAGGGTGACAACTTTTCATTACCATCAATAGCATCAATTCTAAGCCCTATTTGAAGAAAAAATACCAACACACCCATTCATGAAACGATTATTGCAAAAAAGGAAAGATTCATAAAGTAAAAATGCAGTTATCTTTTTATTAAATAAAGGGAAAATATATCATATACAAAATGGCTTAGGCAAGCCTGTTTCAAAAGCTAACTAAAAAAAAAAAAAGCTCATAGGAATGGTAGGTCCACAATCTTGTTCTAGCAGCAATCGAGCCAGTATGAATGGTATCAGCGATGAGAAAGAAGAAGTAGCGGAGACGCTAGATCCACAATCTTGTTCTAGCAGCAATCGAGCTAGTATGAATGGTACCGGCGATGAGAAAGAAGAGGAAGCATAGATGGTATCGGTGATGAGAAAGAAGAAGAGGTGGGAACGCTTGATGGACCCCTTTTCTCCTAGCTACAGGATATTTTGCTATCATGGCTGAGAAACAGGTAGGACTCAAACTTTGCCGCACCAAAAATTTGGTGCGATCTACACTTGCTTCAGGTCTTGACTGAAGGAGGAGGGATTTCCTTCTTGCTCGGTTGAGAGGAAGGAACGTCTTTGGCCTCTGCTTCCCTTGCCTTAACTGCATTATCCTGGATCTTGGCGGCATTCTTGATTTCCGAGAAGGGCTTGTTTTCCTTGCCCTCACCTTTATCCTTAGCCACCTCATTTTCTAGACTTTGATCACCATCATGGTAGGGTCCCTGGGAATGCCTAAAGGAATAAGAACTTGAGGTTCCTGCAGAACTCAAGGATCTGTGAATGAGGAAGAATGATTCTTCCAAAGGTGTCTTATATAGAAGACGAAATCTGGTGGAAATTAATTCGCCCAAGTTTTAAAAAGAGAGTTACGAGTGAAATGAATCCCGCTTAATTTCCAAAGAAGTCTTTAACCGTTGGATCTGCGTCACTTTGTAAAGACCTTAATGAAGGCGCGCCTCGTGTATCGAAACGTCAGGAACATGACTTAGGTAAACTAAAAAATATCTTGCAGTCAAAAATTGTGTAAAATGGGTGTGAAAGGGGCTCTTATCATATCGAGATCCTCCTTTCCTCCCAAGAAAAAGAAAAGAAAAATCCTGAGCAGTTGATGTGGGGGTGACAAACCAAGGAGCCCATACCAATGTATATGTCGGGCCAGGAGCCCAGCCCAAAGAAGAACTTCTCCTCGACCAGGCAAGGCCGAGGACAAAGAGGACGGTCTGTCATTGAGAATGACACTCCAAATCATTCCATGGAAGATGATAAGTATTAAGAAAGAAAAGGACAAAGGGAGGCCTGAAAATATCTAATAGAAAGCTGTTACTATTACATTAAATGCTTTTGAACTAACTAAACCCTGCTTTTCAGCTTTTACAACCACTCCCAACGACTTTGGAAATGGGCTGATGGGACAAGTATCATCACTATCAACCTAAATCTATACGTGGACGGTGGAAATGGGAGGAAGATAGTATAAAATAGGGGGGAAGGACTGGTAAAAGGGGGGGACGAGATATATGAAGAATGAGTCTCCTCGGATAAAATTCGAGGACGTTTTTTCCTGGTAAATCTATGTCATCTTTCTTTCTTTATCATTCATATCTGTTGGTTGATCGTCTGATTCGCTAAGGTCCAAGTTTCCAACTCATTCTCTACAAATTCATTGTATTGGGCTCATTAAACCAAGACTCTATACAATTTGGGCTTGGGCTCCAAAATAACTCCAATGCACTAGACCTAGGCATTAGACCCAGCTTTACTCTAAAAAAAGAAAAATGGCCTAAAATTGATGGAAAATGCTAGAACTATAAATTATTGTATAACTTTTGCCACAACTTGTCACATGACAAGTTGTGAATGGTAGATAAAAAAAAAAAATTAAATTTAATAAGGATGTGGTGTAAAACTCATATTTTACTCTTCCAATCTCGACATGCCATATCATCTTATCACATATTTAAGAATAAGCAAGCTGCACACAATCAATTTTAATACCCATATATAATTCCAACCAAATGGAAGTTTATTGAGATATTATTAGCTGTAATAGGATATATTGAATTTTAGGATATGTTTGGTTGAGGTGAAAACAGGGAATATGAAAAATAGGGTGGAAAATGGCATTTTCCACTGTTTAGTTGAAGAGAGAAAACAAAAGAGACATAAAATAGGGGGGAAAATTTTCCCTTTGGGTTCACCTTTTTTTATCCTCCCAATTTGGGAGGAAAATGAAGAGGGAAAAGTGCTGAAAGATGCACTTTACACAAATACCCTCAATTTAAGTTGCATTTTTTTTCTTTCTTCTCTCTTCCCTGGTTTTTTTTTTCCTAGGCAACCAGTAACGTTGCCCCTTTTTTTTGCTTTTTTTTTTTTTTTGGGCAATCACGTTGCTAGTTGTCACTTTTTTTTTTTTTTTTTGATTTTTTAGGGCTTGGATATGATAGTTTATTTTTATTTTTACTAGATGTGATTTTTTTTTAACATGTTTTTTATTTTTATAAAAAATTTTGGGTGATTGCTCTTTTTTGTGTGGTTATTTGTCACTTTTTTTTTTTTTTTTTAATTTGGCATCATTCTTTAATAAGGGTATATGAGTAAATTTATTCAAACTCATTTTTTCCATCTCTTCACTTTTCCATTCCCAACCAAACAAAAATGAGAGAAAATAAAATCTTTTTTATCCTCTCACTTTTCCATCCTCCCACAATTTTCTATCTTCCCACTTTTTCACTCCTTCAACCAAACGGACATTTAAGTAAAATGTTGATGTGACAATATTTTATCGAATTTGTGTAAAACATGGATTTTACATCCTATTTTTACCAAATTTAGACTCGAAAAAAATAGTAGGTCTATATAGATCTAAATTTCTATCATTCAAAGCTCTTCACAAGACGAGTTGTGCAATAAATTGTGGTCTTAGCATGGCTCAAAATTGATCAATTAAGGTTTCTTACTTCCAAAGACAAAATGTCTGAAGATCCTAAAATTCGCCTTGTCCGAAGGTTCTCTAAACTTTTTTTTTTTTTTTGCTAAAGACCGTATCAACCGAAGTTGGTTACAGGCTTACAGCTATTTCAGTTTCAGTTACCCAGCGGAATTATCCACCACTTTACCTCGTATTCCTCCTCACTACCTCATCCAATCACTCCTCGCCACGTCACAAAACCACTTTTCTCCGTTATAATCACCCGCCTTGTTGTCCCAATCAGCATGAGCGAGCAAATTAACCTTATAAAATACAGACTCTGAGTTGTCATTTATATAAATAAATAAACAATTTTCGTTCCTTTAAATGCTTTCGTTCCGTTAATGTTCTTTGCTGACTTCCAAGGGCATAGACTTCGAGAAACATGTCGAATTTGGATGATCCTAAGTCGAACCACCAACACGTGGAACCGACACGGACTGAGCCCACAGCTCCACCGGTTGCTGACGTGGAGAACCAAGCAAACTCAGCCACCGCACCACCCACTTCGGGGTTCGGGTTTGGTGGTGCCGCGGCGATTGTACAGCGATGGAGGAGAGAAGATTTGATAAAGAAAGCAGCTTTGGCTTTAAGAGTATTGGCTTTGATTTTCTCTTTGCTTGCTTTTCTTATCATGGCCAGTAATAAACACGGTGATTGGAAAAATTTTGATAGATACGACGAATACAGGTAAATTCAAGAGTCAACTATTTGGTTTTATGAAAGTGATTGCTAATTGGGTTTTTGTGGCTAAGAATTTTGGTTTTGGTTATGAAACTTTTTTTTTTATAGGTACTTGTTGGCAATAGCGATTTTGTCGACCTTGTACTCATTGGCACAAGCTTTGAGACATGTTCATGAACTTTCGACAGGGAGACATTTGATTCAAGTTCAACAGCGGACCTCTGGATTGTTCGACTTTTTTGGAGATCAGGTTGGTCTTGATTCTTTCTTTTGTTTAACTTTTCAGATCGATCTCGCCGTAAATCCGACTTATTTGGGGGTTTCTGTTTCTGGGTCCAGTTTCTTTTATTTTTCACTTAGAAAAAACTTTTCTTTTCTTTTTTTTTTTTCAATAAAGACTAGGTCTTAGCCCAAAATTTTGGAGTCGCTGTAAATCCTCAATAGACTAAAAAGATCGGCCACATGTGTGACTGTCAGTGGTTCTATAAGGGAAAATTTTCTATTGCACTCCACCTTGATAGACGTGTTTGATTCTTCATTGTTGCGTTAAAGACACCTGTAACATCAACATGTTGCCAAACTTTAAAGTCACAATAGCAAAGGGGAAAAAACAATCGGGAACTAATCAAATACAAATTTCTCAAATTTAATGAAATTTTGGATTGGACAAACACAAAGTAATAAGAAAAATGTTTTATCAAGTTTAAGGCTTTAAGCAGGAGATGGAAAATGATGATTTGTGTTCTTAGTCATTAGTTGTCTAATTTGTCTTTCTTGCTTTGGGGTATTTGAGCACATTTGTGTGAACCTCACAATTTTGTCTCAATGAAATCGATACATTTTAGTCTTTTAATAACAAGTGGCACACTTGATTTAAAATTCAAACTAAAAAAGAAGGTTTTGACCTTAATCCATAAGTTGAAGGGATACAAGTTTAATGTCCAGCTATGATTCGATATTTATAATTAGAATTGAAGATGAGGTTGATTAAACTTTTTTTTCACAGATTATGGCATACCTATTGATATCAGCATCATCTGCTGCAATTCCTTTGACCAATAACATGCGAGAGGGTGTAGACAACATATTTACAGACTCTTCTGCAGCAGCCATCAGCATGGGTTTCTTTGCATTCGTTTCACTGGCATTGTTGGCCATGATTTCAGGATACAAAATATCAACTCAGTCTTATATTTGAGATGGATTTTTTTTTTTTTTTTTTTGTGTGTGTGTGTCCATTGATGATTCTTTATTGAATTTGTTGTTTGCATAATACCTTTGCGTGTAAATTTATGTTTTCAAAGGGAATACTTGGGCATCCATAGCCTTCATCTGTTTGTAAGTGTTTGAATTTGTTCATCATATGCGGTATGAGCTGATTTGTGCATAAAGAGATTTCATTGACTCTGTTTATAAATTATACTTGGTCAGGTTTATGATTTATGGCCTGACTCTAATTAGTTTGTTTATAATCTATAGCTGACCCTAAAATTTTAGAACTAAGGCTTGGTTATTGTTTTTGGCGGTTTTAATGGTGATGTTTCCTGCCAAAAAAACTCATTTCACTTTTGGCTTGAGTCATGAAATATGCAAAATATTAAAGACAAGAAGCCCCCATAAAAAGCCCCACTCCATGCTCTATATCTCGAAAGCAATTTTCAGAAAGTGACTTTCCTGAACAAATCAAACCATGGGAGCTATAGCTTCCTTTGCGGGACAAGTAACTGCCGAAAAAGTTCTGGTTTAAGCACTTAAGAAATCTAAATCACATTTATCTATTGTATATATAGTCGGTGGGACAATGTGAAGAAAAGAACAATAATGTGGCCCTGGCCCCAAAGCAATATGTTTTCACTTCTATGTTACTCAAGCTGACACTTGGGGCTGGTTTGGCTAAATATTGAGACAATCTTATCTGAAAATGCAAAGATTTGCTAGATTCTTAAAACCAGCAGGGAAAACAAGAAATGTTTAAAAATAAAAGAATTCTTCAAGAGCATAGGATTGGCACTTGTTATAACTTACATGGGCATTCATTTTGCACCTCATTTATCTGTTCTACTTTTACAAACTGAATCAAATGAGGTATACTTTCTAAAGCTTTAAAGCAGCCTCAATCGTATTTAAAGAAAAAAGAAAAAAAGAAGGAAAAGTAACTCCTCTACTTATTTCAATCCCTAATTTTAGACAGCAAAAGCTATAAACTATAAACTATAAACTATATTCATAAAACAAATATAATTAGTGTGATCTTCTCTCTCTATTCCAAAATTAGCAATCCTAAGATAGGAATGAATCAAGGAATGAGTCAGTCTTCCATTCCTCCTTGGCCCTTGACAATACACCTTCTGAGAGCTGTGTTTGATCCATGTAGTCACGATTTTGATTTCTGTACCCTGAAAATGGTACACCCTCTTGGTTCTGCACCATTTGTAGAGTATATGGTGCTTGAATTCCGGATGTTGTTAGCATTGTATTCTGAAAAGAATTTGGGTAACTTGTCTGGATAGGATGGGTGGCCATGACTGACGGCCTTATTGGCATGGCTTCATTACTGCTACTGTTATTGGTCGCAGCTCTATTCACAGCATAACTGCCATTACCGCGAGCTGCAGGAACATCGTGGTTGTGTTTCCCTTCATAAGTAGTGATCACAGCCCTTATGTCATGGGATGCTCGCTCAACGTGTTTCCTCACAGGACAAGCAATAGAGGTACATTTGTAGTAGCTCCTAAATATAAGAGAAAATTGCAGAGTTAGGAGACAAGTTCAAAAGTTCGTTTTAGAAAGACTAAGAAATCTATAAGGTTAAGTACTCTTTAAAATATTTTGTAATTGTCACAAGAGTGAAATACCTTGGATTTGGATTTCCCTTAACTACTTTCTGTCCATATTTTCTCCACCTATACCCATCATCAAGAATATCAATTTCACTTGTTGTTTGAACTACAACTCTAGGTTCCCTCACAGTCCTACTTGCAGAAGCTGAAAACCCCCCATCCTCATTTTCTTCTTTCCTGCAAAAGAGAAATTAAGAGAGTATTAATAAAACCCAATTTACAATTTTTTCTTCAAAAAACACAAGCAAAGCCATCATGCTAGTACTTTATGACTTACCATCTTTTGGCCTCACGCTCATTTTCATCATCATCTCCTCCTGAATTACTCACTGGTGATCTCTGATCAAAGTCATCCTCTCCAATTGAGACCGAAGAATCATCCTGCATTGTGACAGACTCCATATGTCTATTGCCTAGTGTAACAATCGACTGATCTGAAACGCCTGAATTCGTGCACGAAGAAGGTTGAATTGATTGAGAATTTGATCTTCTAATAGACTGAGGCTTAGGATGATTATGGCTTCCTTTGTATACTATTTCAGTAATCTGTCCATCCAAAGACCTCTCAACTTTTTTCTTCGTCGGGCAACTTGGATACGTGCACTTGTAATAACTACGAGGGTTTTCACTTCCCTTCACTTGTTTCTGTCCATATTTTCTCCAGTTGTACCCATCATCTGATTTTCTCTGCTCTCTTATATATTGTGATTGTTGAGTGCATTGATTGTGACCAGATAAGGCAGCAGCACCACTCTGCATTTTTGCTTGGCTTGTAACCATTTCTGAAGTGAAGTTCTTTATTGGTGCAAATTCTGATTTTACTACCGCCTTCTCCAACGAAAATTCATTTTGATTCATGGGTTTTTTAAGATTCCATGCTTCTTCTTGTCTTTTCAAGGATTCTTCCTGTTCAAGTAGAATCATATTTAGTTTTGTTTAGCAAAAAATCAAAAAAGAAAGAATCATATTTAGTTTCAAAGCAAAAGTAATGAAAAAAAATTCCACCTACAAAAAATTCAAGTATTTGAATAATTTAGTGTCATAGTTGACACCTAGCATACTCACTGGATGTGAGTAGTCTTAATGGTTGCCATGCATAATGCCTCCAAGGAGTTTGTAGCAGGATAAATAACTTAACTCTTTATGTCTCTTCAGCAATATGGTATATAAACATACACACACACACAACTTTTGGAAACTATTTGTTACTATTTTTGGAAAGTATACAATTTTTGTTTTTTAAAAACATCTCAAACAAATAATCAGTGCAGTGGTATAGGTTTTAAATTTGTATTGAATTACTGAGGGAACCCAACAACTCGAGCTGTTACTTAGCCAAAACGTCTTACCTTAAGGCCTAGAAGTTGCCTTCAAAAGCACCTTTGGTAATGTCTTATGTCTTTATCTTTTAAGGAATATTTTTTTTTATCACAGCTGGCACGTTTGTTGACTATCACAGAAAAAACTTATCGCCTCAACAAACGAATTACTATACGCATTAAACATACTTTCTCTGCCGACGTCTACGGATTCTTCACAAAAAAATATCTAATAGGATATTATAACAATCTAAAAAATTGTCTCAATAGCCCTATGAGGGCAAAGAAAGCCCTATCCACTTTTTTTTATTGCACATAGGCATATGATATGACATTCAACATGGCCTCCTACTTTGGCATGTGGCAAGACCACAAAAAGTCTACTCTCGTTGGCCCTATTATTAATTTTTTTTTTTTTTTTAATTACAAAACTTAAAACATACTATCAAGAACTTGTAGTATTGTCTGCTCTTCTTTATAATAAGTTCTTTTTTTATTTAAAAATAAAATAAAATAAAATAAAAAACTTGAATTGCGACTTTAATTAGTTTGTTAAAGATCCATGATCGAATTTAAAATTTTAGAACAAAAAGCATGAGAGTTTTTGAAAACTAAAGAGAGAGAAAGCTCTAAAATAAAGAAAGTGTTCATAATTACTGAACATCAAGAATATTTGTAATAATTGAATTATATGAAATGACACATACCACCGAGTTTGAGACCATGCTTGAAGAAGACTGAAAGGTGGATGATGATGTTGTAGTAGCAGGCTTTGTTTGGGGTTGGAAAGAGAAATCAGAGAAAGTTTTCTCTTCCAACTTCATTCCAAGCTGCTGGTTATCACCAGAATTATTCATCCAGTTGAGTGCTTGACTAGCAAAAGCCCCAGTAGTTGGAGATGGAAGATTCTGCATAAACACAACAAAATAACAAAGACCCATTTATCATTTTGTGTAACAGTATGCAAATAAGTAAAACTCAGCCAACAAACATCAAAGCGTATATATGGACTATGGAGCTCAAAACTTACATTGTAATTGGAGCCAAACAAAGGTGACATCAAGAATTCATTTGGGCTTAAACCAGTTGGGAAAGCCAAATAAGAAGAAGGAGAAAGTGGAGGAGGAGAGAGTGGCAATGAAGGAGGTGGAAGTGACTTGAATTTTGGTATTTCATTTCCATTTCTATCAGATTTAAGGTCAGAGAGTCCCCATCTGAGTTCACTTTCTTGGTCCATGTTTTTGTTATTGGAAAGGAGGTCAGTGAAGGAGGTCATTAATTGGTTTGAGAAGGAGAAGTTGGGATGAGAATTTATAGGATTATTTAAACTGCTAGCTGAGGAAGCCATGTTTAATATAAGATGGGCGATCGATAATTATAAGAGTAGAGAAGAGAGGCAGAGAGAGATAAATACTAAATACTTTGAAGGCCAAATGTTTATTGCTGAGGCTGTTTCTTATTAACATCTCCCAACTCTATGCTTCTTCGGAGAAGCTCAGAAAGTTTGACCGTGGAAACCTATATTTGGTCCAAGCTTGTGGCTTTGACTTGACTGGCCACAAGATAGGCGGCTAAGGCAGAGAGCTAGCCACGTGTTCCTTCAGCTACCATTTTGCTTTTTATGTTATTTTAATTTTTTATTGTATTTTAATTAGTAAGTAGTATTTAAAAATTTATAATTGATCAGATAGGTAACTAAGTAAAACTTGGTTGGTTCTAAAATAAAAAAAAAAAAAGTTAAATAAAACTTAGTTACATATCCATGTTACTTAAATGTAACTTAAATTTTTTACATCTTAAATTTTTTTATTATTAAATTCAAATATATAATTGTATTGATCCATGTAATGTAAATAATATTATTTTTCAAAGTTAATTAAATTCAACCATATTACTTATTAGTCAATATAATCATATATGTCACCTATTTATATTTTATTTAAGTTTTGCCCAAAAACTAAAAGTAAAAGCCCACTATGCATTAGAATCTCTTATTTTAGTTTTGGTTTTTGGTGGGTACTCTATTTAAACTTTTCCCGTGGATTGAAAGACTTTTCAGCGTTGATTTTAAATATTTCAAAATAAATTAGTCCCAGCCCAAATCTTACTCTTCTACTGTTGTTGTGAAGTGATAAGTCTTAAAATCTAGGAGTATCATTTTGCTCCAAAAAAAATTCTAGGAGTATCATAATGACTTGATGGGTACAAGCGTTACTTATAATTTTCGGGAGATTAATTACTGATATATACGTATAGAGTCTTGTTCAAGAAAATAATTAATAAACCTTGTAGAGTCATAGTCATTTTTTAAGCACAAATGTCTTTTATTAACTAATTGAATTATTTAAGCAAATGCCAATAGGACAAATCTTAAATATAATTTCTTAAACGAAGTAGCTTAGGTATCTTAGTTAAATTCAATAATGTGGTTGTATTGCCAATGAGCCATTTAATTGGATGAATATAACTTAAGGACGGTTCCCTAAATGTTTTACCTTAAGAATTTATGTTTTTCAATTAATATGTGGTTGTATTGATCAATGCAATACAAATTGCGGAATCTTCTTTCAAGAATAATTAAATTCAACTATGTGACTCATTGATTAATTAAAAAACTTAAAATACAATACTTAAGATATTATATCTAAGTTTTTGTCCTAATAATACATAACTTTTCTTTTTTCAAATCTTCTTGTACAAAAAGAAAAGTTATACTAGTTAAAACAAATAAATAAATAAATAAATCAACTAGTTCACAGCCTATAATGAAAATAAATTAACTTTTGCAATAATTCGCTTCAACATAAGTTGTAACTTAACTCGAATTTGTTCAAACAAATTATGAGTTCCTAAACGTTCAAGGATTATTTACCAAAAAATTCTTAAAACTAGAAATGTTTTAGGGGTGATATTTAGGTAATTTACAACTTGAAAGAAATATTGGTTTTGGAAGGAAGAATTAAGAAATATGAATTATATAATTCTGAAATATTACCCCCTAGTAGAAGAATTAAAAAATGGGTTCATAATGCAGATGATAGGGTCAGTTAAACTAATGAATAATCGCAATTGGTAATTACATCCAAAATCACAATATTTATTAATTTGGAATTTTGGAGAAGCTCTCTTCAGATTTCTACAGTGAACTATTTAATGGTGAAACCTTCGCCCAGCAAGGTTCCATGGTGTAGTGGTTAGCACTCTGGACTTTGAATCCAGCGACCTGGGTTCGACTCCCGGTGGGACCTTCAAGCGATCATGATTCTTTTTATTTTTTAAATTCTTGCATGAACGGCAAATGGGTTGATCACTTTGATTGTTTCTCCATGGGCCACAAGTACATGATGGATCACGAGTTCATGACCAATTGAAGCTACAGCGGCACTTCAAAGATTGTTATAGACAAAAAGTGGTCCATCTCACAAATGATGGATTTTAGCCCATTGGGCTCCGTACTTTTGTGTGTGTGAGAGAAAATACACTTTACACCCTCTAAATTTAGAGTTACTTTTAAATCGGTTCATCAATTTTCAAAACTTGCAACTTAAGCTTTCAAGGTATTGTAAAGATGTCAATGTGCTCCTTTTACTAAGGTCCTGAGTGGATAAATGATAAGATTCTAAAAGTTTTTTTTTTTTACATATCGATTCTAAAAGATGTTAATAGAAGAGTTATACATTTGTCTTTCTGTCTTTTCTATAATGCTCAATAATGCAAATCACAAGTTTTAATAAATACGAGATCTATTTAGAAGTGATCCTAACTTAAAGGGTGTAAGTAGTATCTTAAATGTTTTATTTTTTTAATAGACATGAATTAGGAAGAAACTAAACAACAAGAAGTTGGCACAAAAGTTTCTTTTACAATGGGCTTGATCAATCTAAAATTCCTCTAGGTGCCCCAAGAGGACCATGCAGTCATTAACAATGGCACTTAAAAGGGCAAGAATCAAAGTCAAGGTTTGAAGGATTCTCAAAAAAAAAATATATATATATATATATATATATGTCAAGGTTTGAAGCCATTATGAGGAAAGCAATAACTCAGTGATCATTTACTTCTATGAGTAATTTGTGATTGTTGGTTCAATTGCCAAATGGGGACCATTACATAAGGCCTAAAGTTCCACTATAATACTTGAAGAGATGTTTATGTATGTGAATTATGGAGGAGCTTTTAGCCCACCCTCTTTTACTGTCTCTAATTAGACCTCTTACAAACCTAGTTCAGAGTTATTAAGAACTGATCTGTTCAGTAAATGAGATTTTCATCTTATATGACTTCTAGTTCAATTCTTTCGAAATTGCCGAATCTTTTTTTCTTATTCGAGAATCTCCTTCCTTTTTCACTTCACCTGAGTAATTAGAACCAATTCAGTCACACATCCAACCAGTTAATTTGTTTCTCGTTTTGTCTTTGTTTGCTTGGTAAAAGTGATCATAAGCTCACTTTTGTTTGGAAATTGTTGAGATGTTGAACTCCGTTTGTTTCTAGCTGTACAGAGTACAAACTTGCCATGTTGATGATAGAGTACCTCCTTTCATTAAATGACGGGGTAGAGAGTAGATGGGTCTGTCCAATTTTGCCAATAGATGATAGAGAGTGCCTCCTTTAATTTCATTGAATGATGTGGTGGAGAGTAGATAGACGCTAGCATTGCTATTATGTCTATAAAAGAGGGAGCATAAAGAAAATGTATAGGATTCTGATTGTGAATGTTGCTTTTATCTATGCAGATTAGCTAAAATCCTGTCCAAGGAGAAATTGGCTTCGCAAAGCAAGATAACGACAGTAACAATTAACTGTGACGGCCTCCAAAGTATTAAGCTTTTGGCAAAAAAGAAACTCCAATGACTATTGAATCATTTCACATGAATTGCTATATATTTATCTTAACGTTGAAGTGTTCCCACATTGGATGCACATATAGGCTACAACTTTAACATATTTTTGTTTACCTGATGGCTTGGACTCGGTCCAAATAGAAAATTTTCAAGGTACACTACTTCCAAATTTGCTTTTAAAGTCTGCAACATTATACTTTTTTAAAGGAACAAGTGACTTTGCAATTTTTAATACCAAGAGAAAAGAAAAACATTCAAGAAAGGGGCCATATAATACCCAATTACAAAGAGCCAACTCCATTTATTATAATAAGGTAGATACGCAAGCACATGATAATTGAAATCAATTAAAGTGAGTAGTTAAAACAAGTTCGCAAAGACCTATTCTCTAAACTTTTTGATGACTTTCATGAAGCTTCCATGATGCACACCAAAAAAGACAGCCCTTACTTGAAAGAGCTGCCAAAGGCTAAATACTTCGCCAAATACAACAACAATAACCAAGCCTTAGTCCCAGAATTTTTGGGATTAGCTTTGAATACTCAATAAGTTAATTAAGGTCGACTACATGTATCTCCAAATAATAAACAAGCATACGGGAGAAGACCTTCGAATTCCAGTATGCTATAGACGTCAACTTCTGCATAGTATTTACAGTTACCAGCTTGAGAGCTTGACACCCTGAACAAAAAGGAGCTTCAGAAGATCCTATTGCATCATATCTTCCAACTGTCGTTTCCAACACTTGGGATCTAATTCAGCCTGTCAATCACACCAAAATAACCTTAATATCTTAATCAAGTAATTTAACTAACTGCAAATGATTATTTTAATAGTGCTATATATTGGCTTTAGTTCATCTAACATTCATTTTGGTTGTCTACATGATTGTCAACCTCCAAAGCAGTCCACACCTAACAATCAAAAATTGAATGGTTGCTGTTGACTATAATCTGATTTCTCTCCAAGTTATATTATTGAAGCACACATATGTGCAAAGACATGCATGTATGCAATCAAATACTATTGCCTGTTGAGGAAACACAGCTGTTGCAGCAAGTTCCAAACATTTCTTTGTTGCATTTGACCAATAAAACCATATGGTTGAATTCAATTGGGGAACCGAAGGTGCAATACCTAACAAGCTGTACCTAAAATTTTACCTTATCTAAATATTAGAGCCCACAAAAGTGGGAAACTTATGCACTAGGTAAGGGTTTTTCTTTTTAATATATATATGATGGATCAAAGAAATTAGTTTTTTCATGGACCTAGTGACATACCTGAAACACTTTCTCTCTCCACTGGAACAAACAACCACGCGCTTCCAAATGTTCGAAAATTGCTTGGGGTAACAAGGATTTAAAGGATGCATGGAGCTTCACTTTTGTTAGTCCTCTGCATGCCAATAAGGTAGCTGCTAGTCCACTAGGAGTCAGACCTTTCAAGTGCAAGATAGTCAAAGTCTGGAGGCAGCTTATGCTGGCAAGGGACAAGAGCCCCACATCTGTGACCGAGCTATATGACAAGTTTATCTACAAGTAAAGGAATAAACCATTACTGCTTGATTTAAATGTTTCTCTTGATCCATTAAGTTCCAACAAAGAGAGAAAGGGGAGGAAGAGTACCTGCTTGAGGTTTTGAGAAAAGTAAGCTAGTGGAATCATCCCAGCATCATCAATTTTGTAACATTTCTTTATGTCTAACTTGGTGAGTTGCTTGCATCCTGCAGCAATTGCTGCTAGACCTAAAGATGTGATATGAGGACATCCTCGACATTCAATTGTGTTTAATTGTGCGCATTTTGAGAACAACAATAAGGAATTATCAGTAATTTCTTTACAGTAGGCTACGTTGATCATCTCAAGGCCAGGGCAACCACCGGCAATTGCTAAAATCCCTGAATCTGTTATTCCTGTGCACCTGAAAAAAGTAAATACTTTCAGTTGATTGCCAAAGATGACATGGACTACTTTATCCCAATGCAAGAGAAAAAAAAAAGGACAAAAAGTTATGGATTATAAGTCACGAACCTGTATAGATCCAGCTCTTTAAGCCCTACGCAGCTCATGCCAATGTGGGCAAGTCCCTCATCAGTTATGTTTAGGCAAAGCCCTAGTTTTAAGCTAGAGAGTTTGCTACATTTAGAGATGGATTTTAAACCTGTAAAAGGAAGGAACATGACTACATTAGCATATCACTCATAGAGTAGCCCTTGTTTACGTTATAGTGGAGTAAAGTCAATACCTTCATCATCAATTTCATTATCTGTTAAGTCAAGCTCCTCAAGAGAATGGCACCGTTGTCCAATTAAGATAAATGCTTCTCTAGGAACCAGGGTACATGATTCCATTTTGAGAGAACTGAGATCAGTGCATGAACTTGTGATGTGGGAAATAGAAACATCAGTTATCTTGCGACAGCAAGTGATGTCTAGTATCCTCAAATCTTTCTGTTTCATAAAAAGGTAAGTCAAACCTTCGTCTGTCACCCCTGAACATTTACTTAAGCTCAGCTCTTTCAGTGATACACACCAATCTCCAATGGCCCCTAGTCCAGCACAGGTAACTGGGCAGCCATCTAATTTGATTGATTGCAACTTGGAAAGCTTGTTCAAACTATCAGCAAGGTCAAGATTAACCTACATCACCACCATTATGACATTGTCAATAATGTACTAAGATAAAAAGCTTCAGCTTTTAGAAATACACAAAGAAGTGTAGAGACTTACAGAACAACCATTTGCTAATGTAACTTGTTCTAGACATATGGTACAACTGAATACGGAAGACAAGCCAATGTGAGTAATGTTCTCGCAACTTGACATATCAAGTTTCTGTTCAAATGAAAAATAAGTGAATTGGTCAAACAGATACTTCAAAAAAAACATAACTGACCTTTTGACAAGTAGGATGTGGAATCCATGGCTAAACAGGATGTTTATTCTATGTATATCATATATTTCATGAAAATCATATGATATACACTTGAATACATTGATGAGTTATAACATCAACTAAATTATACTGCAAACTCAGCACCTTAGAACAGCATCTTAGATTATACGAGGCACATGGAAGTTTATATTCTTCCAAATTTTGTGCCCAGGCAAATCTTTTAGCTCCACATTGTGATTATTCTATCTTTGTTAATTGTAATTAATACAATAAAAGGAATAAGACAAAAAGGACAACAACAAACCCATGAAAAAGTACCTTTAGCGACTTGCATCCATTTTTGAGGACTGCAAGGCTGTTATCATCTATACTAAAGCATCCCACTAAAGCCAGATCTTCAAGATATTGCAAATTCAAGATGGATGGTAAACATTTGTCACTGATCTGCAGAACATGAAAAGGCATCAATAATACGTAACAAAATTTCCCAAAACACATTCCACAGGCAGAAATCCGCTAAACACTTAATTATCACTTTTTCCCCCATTTTAGCTAGGACTACAAAGTATTCAACTCAAGATGAAGATCAGGTAACAACATCATTAAATAAGCTGACAAACCATAAAAAAATTAATTAATTAATTAAAAAAAAAAATTAAATACCTCAAATTGACACAATTAATACTGATCACACAACAGATTTCATTAAGACTAAGACTAGAATCATTTCCATACACACACACACATGTAAAGAACGTCCTTCAGTGAGCTAAAAAACCATGAGGAACAAAATTCAAAAACAAATGACATTATTAATACGAATTACACCCAAATTGGATTAAGACCATGACCACATCCACATTCATTCATTTCTCCCCAGGACAAAATCAACATCACTTTCGCACACAAACACACATATCCAACAAGCATAGTACCCAGAATCACTTCGACAGATACACACACATGTAAGAATATCCTTCACTAAGATGATATGCCATGATGATCACAAAATCAAAAAATCAAACAAAACAAAACAATAAAAAAATTGGATTTTGACCATGATCACATCTACATTCATACATATTCTCCCCCAGAACAAAACAGCATCATCTTCACCTATAAGGATCCTCTCTATTTTAATTAGACCCATTCCATGATCCAAATTAAATGTTACAAATGTAAAGATGCATCAAGTACCATATCATTTAAAATTTTGAATTCCACCACACACTCTACATTGTTAGATCTAAAAAACAAAACCTGAACCATAAAATGGACTTTCACACACAAACAAATCCCAAAAACATATTTCCCAGAATGGTATGCAACAAAACAAGGATACATACTAAACAAGCTCAAAAAGACCCAAAAAAACACAAAACACAAACAACAATAAGAACAAGAAGATGAAGAAGAAGAATTACCGGCAAGTAAGAAAGATCCAAACTACGAATATCTTTACACTTAACAGCAATCAAACCCACACCCAAATCACCAACACCCACACACCATTTCAAACTCAACAGCTTCAGCTTCCTACACCCAACAGCAATACACCCAACTCCCATATCCGTCACCATCCTACACCTTCTCATCCACAACCTCTCCAAATTCCTCGCCTCCGCCACCATCGCCGCCGCACTATCCTTCAACTCCGTCGCATTACTTAAGTCCAACTCCACCAAGTTCTCACACTTCACCGCCAAATTCAACAACCCAACACCCGTGAAGAACTTGGACATCGATAAATCAATGGAAACCAGGTTCGAGTTACACGCACTCGCTACGTTCGTAAGGGTAGCGTCGGTGACACGTGGACAAAGCGTGAGGTCCATGTGGGTGACGTGGGGGTAACGTGTTAGAACCTTTGGGAGGTACTCGGAGCGAAGTGGCTTGAGAATTCGACGGTGTTTGGATTCGAGGAAGTAGAAGTTCTTGCACACGAGAGAAAACGATTTTTTGTCTAATGGGTTTTGTGTTAACAAGTCGAGGATTGTGAACACGATTTCTTCAGACAAGAGATCGAAGTAGCTGAAGCTCAAACCGTTATTGTTGTTGTTGTTGTTGTTGTTGTTGTTGATAAGTGGTTGAACTTGAAACTGAAATTGTTTTGCTTTCTTCATGTTTTTTGGTTTTTTTGAGAAGCAAAATCACTTACAAAGATTTTGGTTTTGTGTTTTGTGTTTGGTTTTTCTGGGTTTTGGGGGATTTGAGGTATGAGATTGGAGATGAGATTGTGTTTATAGCTGGGATTTGAGGTTAGAAGTAACCGTTAAACAGAAAAGTTTTGGTTATAGTGATGGGAACTTTGTGGGGAAGGGAGTAGTGAGGATTGAGGAAGAAGGAATGTGGAGAATTACTTTGTTAGCCTTGTGGACTTCCTATAAAGCTTGCATTGATTGTATTTGTTGTTTCCAATACAAGACCGTTTTACCCCTCACTTTCTCCTAATGACTGAAGTACGATGTGAAGTACAAACATTTTCCTTTTTCATTTTTATCAACAAACAAAAAAAAAACATTTTTCTTTCTGATTTTTTTTTTTTTTGGTAAAATATGAAAACCACCTAAAATGACAAGTGTGTGTTTAGGATGCACTTATTAACTAGTTTATTACTTATTTTTTCTACTATTTGTAAGTTTCACGTGAATTATCTACTTATTTTATTTAACTTTTAGTATTTTTAACAACAAAATTTCAGAAAAAATTGTTCTCAAATAAACACTTATTAGGGTTCGTTTGTAAATTTCTTATTTTCTTTAACTTATTTGCATGATATGAAACAAAAAGCTAAAAATTAACTTAAAATATATATATGTGTGTATATGAAATTTAGATTATTTTGAAATAAAATTGAGAAAAAAAAATAGTATGAGACTTACAAATAGTACATAAAATAAGCAAAAAAAAAAAAACTACTAGCTTATAATTATTTTCCAAACGCATACTAAATACCATTTAAAAGTTTCATGCTCTTACCACCAAGCACCTTTAGCATGATAGTCATCTCACAAGTGCTTGTGGGATGTGGGGGACAAAGATTAGAGTTCAAGTCTTCATACTTCTTACAATGATTTTATTATAACAATTATATTCTTAGAAAAAAAAATTTTAAATGGTATTAAATAATGTTTATGTTTAAAGAGTTTTTTACTCTTCCAAATCTTTCTCTTTTTAAATGTTTGCCTTAATTCACAAGGACTGCATCAAGACATTCGTATGCTTTAAAAAAAAACTCAAACAAGGTTAAGTGACTTTTGTAATTAGGTAGTAAATGAGATATTTTGAAATTTTTGAATAGTATACTAGTACGTGACCAGCTACTTTTTGTATTATATATATATATATATATATAAATAAATAAAAAATCATTCTTAGGAGTAAAAAAGTGATGATTCTAGAAAATGATGGAGGTGGCATTTATGTCATTGAATAGGCAAATAAATTTCCGTACGGAACAAGGACGAGAAGGACGACCAGTAAATAAGAGGGGTTGACTATGGGCAATTTAGTCACGAAGAAAAGTCGCTGTCTTATCGCAACACAAAGGACTGATTCATATGGTGGAGGACTATGTGAGGAAGGACAGATTCAAGTGCAGACGGTACGAAACGTATTGACAAATAGAAATAAATAATAAAAATAAAAAATAATTATAAATTCAAAAAATATATATTATTATTTTTAAATTTTTAGAAGTATCTTTCTCATTTTGTGTGGAGGACAATCGCTACGTTTCAAAAAAATATAATTATTTTAAAAAAAAAGATATGCGGTTAGATATAGCCGTACTTATAGGTGGCCTATACATAGTACCAACCTTACTCAGATAAGAACGGCTGGAGAGATAAAAGTTAGGAATAGGAATGAGGAATCCCATGTGTGAGAGAGAGAGAGACCAATTGATTTTTAGTCAAAAAAGAGAGCTTCAGATTCTAATTAGGGAAGGTTGTGACTCATGCAGTTTCAACTGGGAAAATTTCTTTTGGGGGTCCAAATTTAGGTAAGTACTCTTGTCATTGTACCTTATTAGGATATTTTGTAGGTAGTATGTTTATTTGATCAAAAAAAAAATTATATTTAATTTATTTCTCAATTAGAAAAAAAGTTTCTTAATTAAATAAATTGCATGATTAAGTTTTAGTATTATAGGAGTATTTATGAAAAGAAGTGCTATTTTGACTAATAATACAATCATATGATTGTATTCAAGGTCTTTTTCTTTTCTTTTTTTTGCTAAACGTATTCAAGGTCTTGTTAATAAGCATAGTAAGAACAGATGTTAAGAAGTAATAATATATACTCATTTAAAAGTTGTAATGCACAATTTTTCATAGTCGTAGTGCTAGGAATATTATTATTATATAAATCTTACAATCTTATTTAACCTATCACAAAAAAAAAAAAGAAAAAAGTTTAAATACTCATTTATTATATTATTTAAGTGGCACCAATCACATTTTTGTCACATGAATTTGCAATGTTTTTGTAATACTTTTAACATTTTCATTTTTCAAAAAATTTTAACATCAATAATTTATTGGTTTGCATGCATAAATTTGTTGGGATTGTGTGATACATAATATTTGCGTACAATTTAAAGGGTAAGGCTTAAGTCACGTGTCTAGTAGTATTGGATCCGTTGAGATGATGACATGTGTCTACTTTTAAACACGTATCACCATCTAACCGAGTCCAATGTACTAGATGCAACAGACCTAAACCAAGTCCCGATTTGAATTAATTTAAAAAAAAATAAATGATATTAATTTTTGTTAACCGGTGCATGCTAAAATGTATTTAATACTCTATTAAATAATATTTGTATACATTTATTGAGATATTAAATACACCTTAGGCTACCCTTCTAGAACACTATTAACAAAATCCTTAACAAAAGGATTTTTTGCTTTCCAAAATGCTATGAATTTTTAATTGCTTTCCAAAAGTTCTCATATTTAATTGAGAACCCTTTTTTTTTTTTTTTTTTTTTTTTTTTTTTTTTTTTTTTATCTTTTCATTTTTGGATAAAGAATTGAGAGTCTGGTTGGTAAGAGAATTTAAATTTAGTTTTTTGTTTTGCGAAACATAAAATGGTGGGTCCCACACTTGAATAAATTGTTTGGTTGATGTTCTCTAAATACAGTTTTTAGAAAATTGTATTCTATTTTTCTTGTTTAGACTTGGATTTTGAAAACAGCTGAAAGGGTGTTTTTAAGATACAGAAAAAGTTTTTAATGGTATAGTTGTAAATAAAATAAAAATAGTGGACCCCACAGAATTGTCTAAACTCTTATATCTCTTAAATTAAAGAGCTTATCTTTATCACCAAAAAATAAAAAAATAAAAAAATCACATGCTCCAAATTTGAAACTTATTATTATCCAAAAATAAAAGTAAAAAATGCATGAGCTCTATCCTTATTGTAGGGATGGCAGGCCTAGACGGGTATATTGGGCCATTGGCCTTGTCCGAATACATTAAATAGTCCGAGAAGATGCTAGTGTGGGAGCGCAAGCTAGTGAATGGGCAAAAGGGTCTGGTTTTAAGGTTCCAAGAAGTATGTCCGAGGATAGATTTCACCTCAGCTTAACAGGGCAAGGGTCAAAAGGATTAGTCTGACATCAAGGACAACGATCTGGGCGATTCTGCTGGCAAGAATAATCATCAGGAAGGGATTAAGTAAAAAGAAAGTGAAAAACATTGTAACAATAGGAACTAGACTTGTAATCAAATCCAAAAGATAAATATATACAAGAACTAATCTTCTCAGATTGTGCCGATGAAGGTTTTCTTTGGATAAAACTAGGTTATCTTTACTTTCTTGTCATCTAGATCCACTATAATGTTATTCAACTCATTAGAGCCTAGTTTTCAAACCCACTCTCTACAAATTCATTGTATTGGGCTCTTTGAGCCTAAATCCCTTTACCTTTTGGGTTTAGGAACCAAATTGTGCTCCTACAATTGGCGCCGTCTGTGGGGATTTCTTGTGTTGTAATGAGTTTAACGTTCAGTTATGGTAGGTTCAGGTCTGAATCGAGGGAAGTCTACTAGTTCCCAACGACAAGCCTAGTTTCTCAACCTTAAATGCAAAAGGGATCGAGAGGTTAGTGTGCATACTATGCATACTAGTATGAGCTAATCTCGAGGTGGGAGTCACGTCTCTCATGAAGAGAACACTAGGAGCATGCAATTGGAGATTGACCATTTGCGAAGGAGGTTGCGCCGTGAACGACGGAGAAGGACTCCTTCAAATTCTGACTTTTCTTCTAATAATGATGGAGATGGTAGTTATAGGCCTAGGTCGAGGACCCCCCCCCCCCCCTAGCGAGTCTTTCTCTTGTGATGAGGATCACTACCATAAGTGTGGACAAAAGAGCCCACCTTGCAGGGGCCTAGGAAACGACACCATGAGTAGAGCGTTAAACCAAATTTTCAAATCCCCTTTCACACACAAAATTGGAGGAGGAAAACTTCCTCGACGATTTACTCAGCCAACATTCACCATGTACAATGGTCGAACAGACCCTGTAAAGCATGTAAGCCACTTCAACCAGAGAATGACTATTCACTCCAAGAACGAGGCCTTGATATGCAAGGTGTTCCCATCCAATTTAGGGCCTGTGGCAATGAGATGATTTGATGGCCTGGGAGCAGGTTTTATTAGTTCCTTCAAGGAACTCACTCGGGCATTCGGATCTCATTTTGTTACTTGTAACAAAGTTCCTCGGCCTTTAAACTCTTTGTTGTCCATGACCATGCGAGAGGGGGAGACCCTGAAAACATACTCTGACAAATATTGAGAGATGTTCAATGAGATTGATGAGAACTTTGATGATGTGACTATAAGAATTTTTAAGGTCAGCCTACCTACCGAGCATGATTTGAGGAAGTCATTAACCAGGAAGCCTGCTAGGAGAGTAAGTCAGCTCATGCACCATATTGACGAGTATAAGCGGGTCGAGGAAGACCAACAGTAAGGGAAGGGGAAGGCTAAGGTGGTCCCTCAGGATAGAAGGGATTTTAGGTTGGATAGATACAACAGTAACCGGCCTCAAAGAGATTTTGCTAGAAAATGTGGATCTACTACTACTCAAGTGGTTAGCACGGTGTTCCGAGAGCCAGTACATCAAGTCTTGGAAAAAATCAAGAATAAGCCATACTTTAAATGGTGAAATAAGATGGGAGGAGACCTAATAAAGCGCAACCAAAGCCTTCATTGCCAATACCACCAAGAGTAAGGACACACCACAGAAGATTGCAGAACTTTATGGAGTCATTTGGAGCAGCTGGTCAGGCATGGAAAGTTAAAGCAATTTCTATATCAACCCAATGGGCAAAGGGGCCAGATAGGATCGGGATCTTGGAGAGATAATTCTTTGAGGCCACCTTTGGGCACAATTAATGTTATCATCGCCGTTTCAGGGAAGACCGACTCTCATCCCTCCAGGGTGATGTGTGGTTCGGCCTCATGCCAAGGACTCCAGCCCTAAGCCAAAGAAGGGTAGGATGGAGGTCCGACCAACATTAAGTTTTTCTGATGAAGACAAAGTTGGAACTTTATAGCCTCATGACGATTCCCTGGTGGTCACCCTTAGGATAGAAGGGTATGATGTGAAGAGGGTGTTAGTAGATCAAGGCAGTGGTGCGGAGAACATGTACCCTGATTTGTATGAAAGACTAAGATTGAGACCTAAAGACTTGGCATGTTATGATTGACTCTTGGTGGGCTTCGATGGGAAGGTTGTTATTCCAAGGGGCCAGATTAAACTACCCATGCAAGCAGGTTCAAAGGTGGTGGAGGTGAACTTCATTATGGTGGATGCTTATTCTCCCTACGCTGCCATTGTAGCAAAACCCTGGCTTCATGCCCTGGGGGCCGTTTCCTCCACCCTACAATTAAAGGTGAAGTATCTATCCAGAGTCCAGGTTAAGGAGTTAATGGGGAGCCAGTCTATGGCTAGGCAATGCTTGGTAGCTACGATCAGACATCAGGGTGAAGTTGAATCTTCAGCCTCAGTTGAGCAAGGTCTATAGCAATCAAGGATCACAGTGTCATCTGTAGAGGATGTGATGGAGGGGGCCAAATGTGTGGGATTAAGAAAAGTCATCATTGGTGGTGACGAGGAGAAGTTTTTCCAGGTCGGAGATCAGTTGCCTCCCCAGGAGAAGGAAGAGTTAATAAAGTTTCTCACGAGGAATGTTGATGTATTTGCATAAAGTGCCTACGAAGCTCCCGGGTTGGATCCAAACTTCATTTGCCATCATTTAAACGTCAATCCATCCATCATCCCCAAAAAGCAACCACCTCGACGCTCATTTAAGGACCATTCTAATACCGTCAAGGAGGAGGTGGTCAAGTTTAGGCATGCCGAGGCTATTAAGGAGGTATTTTACCCTAAGTGGCTGGCCAATATTGTAATGGTGAAGAAGAAAAGCGGAAAGTGGCGAGTACTTGTGGACTTTACAAATTTGAACAAGGCCTACCTAAAAGACCCCTTCCCCATGCCTCGGATAGATCAGTTAGTTGATGCAACGGTAAGCCATCCTCGGATGAGTTTCTTGGATGCCTTTCAAGGGTACCATCAAATACCATTGGCTTTGGGTGATCAGGAGAAGACAACTTTTGTTACTCCTATTGAAAATTACCACTACAAGGTGATGCCCTTTTCCTTAAAGAATGCAAGGTCTACCTATCAGAAGATGATGATCAGGATGTTCAAGCCACAACTAGGCAAAAATATTAAGGTTTATATAGATGATATGGTGGTGAAAAGTAAAGTAGTGTCCAAGCACGTGAGAAACCTCAAGAATATTTTTGAAATATTAAGGAGGCACAAGTTGCGCCTCAATGCTTCCAAATGTTCTTTTGGCGTTGACTCAGGTAAATTTCTAGACTACATGGTCACTTATCATGGAATTGAAGTCAACCCTGATCAAATTAAGGCAATTAACGATTTACAGCCTCCTCGAAATCCCATAGAGGTCTAGAAATTGACAGGGATGACTGCTACTCTAAACCGATTCATCTCTCGATCAGCAGACAAGTGTAGGCCTTTCTTTCTGTTGTTGCATAAGTGGAAGGGGTTTGAATGGACCGAGGAGTGTGCCCTGGCCTTCTAGCAGCTAAAGGAATACCTTTCTCAGCTATCTATTATGCCCCATCCCGAGAAAGAGGAAGTTTTGTTTGCTTATGTTGCTGTAGCCTCCTATACAATGAGCTTAGTATTGATATGAGTTGATAACGGAATACAAAGACCAGTTTATTATATGAGCAAGTCACTACATAAGACCGAGGTTCGTTACTTACTACTAGAAAAATGCCATTTTGGTAGTGATGCATGCTACGCATAAGCTCTCACATTACTTCCAAGCTCACATAGTCACTGTGTTAACCCAAATTCCGCTTCAGTCACTACTTCATTAAGTTGATTACACTGGAAGGATTGCCAAGTGGGGCACGATCCTATGGGCTTTCGATATCAAGTACATGCCTTGTACCTCTATTAAGGGCCAAGTCCTCGCAAATCTAATAGCCAAGTTTGCTGAATCCCCATTGGAAGAGGAAGGAGAAAAGTAGAACATGGAAGAAAAATCAACTGGCATGGTCTCCCTACAAAAGCTTTTGTCCTGGAGGGTATATGTTGATGGTGCAGCAAATCAAAGAGGATTTGGAGTAGGGCTAGTTGTAATTTCTCCTGAGAAGATCGTTATTGAAAAATCCTTAAGATTGGGTTTCTTGGTCAAATAATGAGGCTGAGTGTGAGGCTCTATTGGTAGGGATGACTATAGTTCAGAAAATGGGAGAAAAAACAGTGGAGATATTTTCATATTCAAGGTTGGTTGTAGGGCAGGTAAAGTGAGAGTTAGAGGCCAGGGATGTGAGAATGCAAGAGTATTTGAATCAGGTTAGGCGCTTGCAATCAAGGTTCAAGTCTTTCACCTTACTGCAAATCCCTAGGAGTAAGAATACCCATGCTGATTCTCTTGCCACTCTCGCATCCTCCTTGGCGCTAAGCTTACCTTAGGTTATCCTTGTTGAAGACTTGTGCAAACCTACTTAAATGAAGAGAGAGATAGTCCAGATTCATTAAATTAGGATGAGACCTAGCTAGATGGATTCTATTGTGCTATTCCTTAAGGATAATATCTTGCCCAAAGGGAAAGCCAAGCCTAACAAAGTGCGAAGAAAGGCTCCTTGATTTTGGCTGTCCGAGAACCAAAAGTTGTATAAGCACTCTTTTTCTGGGCCGTATTTGCTATACATATACCCCGAGGCAGTAGAGCTACTCCTAGAAGAGTTACATAAAGAGATTTGTGGAAGCCACACAAGAGACAAATCCTTTTCCCACAAAGCCCTAACTCAAGAATATTGGTGGCCAAATATACAGAAGGAAGCACAAGAGTACGTAAATAAGTGTGACTGATGTCAAAGATTTGCCCTAAATATTCATCAGCTAGGAGGTGTCCTCAATCCTCTTTCTAGCCCTTGGCCTTTTACTCAATAGGGCTTGGATATTGTAGGACCTTTTCCTATGGCAACAAGGAATAAGAGATGGCTGCTGGTTGGCATGGATTACTTCACCAAATGGGTTGAAGTTAAACCACTAGCAAATATCAAGGACATGGATGCCAAGAGATTCGTGTGGAAAATATTGTCACTCAGTTTGGGATTCCTCACACCCTCATCTTGGACAATGGTCTTTAATTTGAAAGCAAAGCTTTCAGGAGGTACTATTGTGACCTGGGCATTAAGAATAGGTATTCCACCCCGACGTATCCACAGGAGAATGGACAAGCCGAGGCTGTCAATAAGGTCATAGTGAATGGACTCAAAAAAAGGTTGCACAATGCTAAGGGTAAATGGGTAGAAGAGCTACCAAATGTTCTTTGAACATATCGTACTATCCCTCATAGGTCAACAAGAGAAACCTCTTTTTCAATGACTTATGGGGCCGAGGTAGTAATTCCTCTGGATTCTAGATTCCCAACACTGAGAATGAGCTCTTTTACTCTGAACAACAATGATGGGTCATTAAAGAAGAGTTTAGATTTGATTGAAGAGCGAAGAGAAAATACCATGGTTTAATTGGCGTATTATCAACAGAAGCTCAAGAAGGTGTACGACTCAAATGTGAGGTTAAGGCCATTAGCGCCTAGAGAGTTAGTATAAGAAATGTTGTGGGTACTGCAAAGAACCCAGTATGAGGAAAGTTAGGGCCCAACTAGGAAGGGCCATATCGTATCACCTCGATAACAGGAATAGGTGCATATTACCTCGAAGATCTAGATGAAAATGTTATACCACACCCCTGGAATGTAAATAACCTGCAAATGTATTAGTATTAATGAAAGTCATTTATGCCATATTTTTGTTTATGACATTATGCGTTACACCTATTATTTGTTTAAGTATTAAACAGAACCTTAGTTGCTTGGCTCCTCGGACCACATACTTTAGGTAGATTAATACTTCATATCATTTTTTTAAGTGTTAAACAGAACCTTGGTCATGCCTGGTTCCTCGGACCACATACCTTGGGTAAATTAATACTTCCTATTATTTGTTGAAGTATTAAATGGAACTTTAGACATGCCTGGCTCCTTGGACCACATACTTTGGGTAAATTAATACTTCATATCATTTTTCTAAGTATTAAACAGAACCTTGGTCATGCCTGGTTCCTCGAACCACATATCTTGGGTAAATTAATACTTTCTATTATTTGTTTTAAGTATTAAACAGAATCTTAGTCATGCCTAGCTTCTCGAACCACATACTTTGGGTAAATTAATACTTCATATCATTTTTCTAACTGTTAAATAAAACCTTGGTCATGCCTGGTTCCTCATACCATATACCTTAGGTAAATTAACACTTTATATTATTTGTTTAAGTGTTAAACAGAACATTGGTCATGCCTGGTTTCTCAGACCACATACCTTGGGTAAATTAATACTCTCTATTATTTGTTTAGGTATTAAACAAAACCTTAATCATGCTTGACTCCTCGGACCACATACTTTGGGTAAATTAATACTTCATATCATTTTTCTAAATGTTAAACAAAACTTTGGTCATGTCTGGTTCCTCAGACCACATACCTTGGGTAAATTAATACTCTCTATTATTTGTTTAAGTATTAAACAAAACCTTAGTCATGCTTGACTCCTCGGACCACATACTTTGGGTAAATTAATATTTCATATCATTTTTCTAAATGTTAAACAAAACTTTGGTCATGCCTAGTTCCTCGGACCACATACCTTGGGTAAATTAATAGTTTCTATTATTTACTTAAGTATTAAACAAAATCTTAATTATGTTTGGCTCCTCGGACCACATAATTTGAGTAAATTAATACTTCATATCATTTTTCTAAGTGTTAAACAAAATTTTGGTCATGTCTAGTTCCTCGGATCACATACCTTGGGTAAATTAATACTTCTTATTGTTGGTTTAAGGGGTAAACAGAACCAGCCATGTTGAATGACAAAGACCTTCATTGTAGTAACTTGATCAAATGGACACTCTTGAGCTTCACTTAAAGCATTTGCAAGTATATCTATGTTATCCAGTTCCTTAGACTTACTGAGAAGTGGAGGGTTAGGTGGAGCCCAACATGTATGGATGCTCTACTATTGTGTATGTTTTTGAAGTTAAAGGTATACTTTGTTGAGATTGTAGGCTTAGTAGGTTTAGCCTTTCCTGTTGCTGATTATGTGGGATGTAGTAACTATGTTATCACTTATGCAAATAACTAAATAGAGCTATATCTCATTGTCACATTGATTAAGTGTGCAGTAAAGCAAAAACTATGTTAGGATTCATGCAAATACCACAAGTATGAAAGAAAAGCTTATAATTATCATTAAGCTGAGCCTCAGAAAAATGCAAATTGATTACAAAAAGGAGAATTGATTACAAATTTTGGAAACAAAAACAACAGTTCAAAAAAGTAAAGATAGTTAAAAAATAAAAAAATAAAAAATAAATTATGGCTTCATTTTTATTACAAGCTTGTCTTTAGCTGGAGTCTTGGTAGGCTGGACAGTTACTGCTGCTGAGGATGTTGGGCCTTTACCCTTGGATTCTTCCTTGGCAGGAATGGGTAAAGTTGCCAAAACCATCTCATGGCTTTGGGAAACCACCCCTCCCTCAGAAGAATCCTTGGGTGCAGCTGAAGGCTTTGTAGTCTCAAGGGGTCTCCTTGGGCTTTTCTTTTTCCTTCTCAACTATGCTAGCTTGCTCCGCCCCTTTTGGAGGACTGTTGGGAGGAGGAAGGTCCTTGGCCGGAATCTCATCAATGGAGCTCTGATCTTTGGGGGCTGCATTATCCTGGGAGACTGAGGAGTCTGGTGCCCAGATTGCAGAGGGGGTAGTAAACATTCTTTAATCTCTTAAGTGTCGAGGAGGCCTCAACCCCAGCCAGGTTGAGGGCCTCATTCCACACCTAGAGGAAGTATGCTTTACATACCCCCGAGACCTCAGCCCTGAAGGCCTCCTCGGTCTCAGCTACCCCTACGTCGTAGCCATCTTGTTTGGTCTGGTCCCTAGCCTTCTCAGCATCCTCCAATTTTTTCTTCGGCACTTTTATTTGCTCCTTGGCCACAGCAAGCTCATCCTCGGCCTGGCGAAGTTGCTTGCGCTGAGTCTCAGCCTGCCTTTCCACCCCTTCCAGAGCAACCTCAGCACTTTTCTTCTCCCTCTCAGCCTCGATGAGCTTGGTGTTCAGCTCATTAACCCTTTTCTCGACCACGTTAAAGGCCTCAATAGCAGCAATACACCTGCCCTCCTCAGCCCTAAAAGTCGGTGAGTGATATTCACCAACTCCTTAGCCCTAAAAGTAACTTGAACAGCCTGCAAAGGAAATGTAGTAGTGAGTAAAAAAAAAAAACAGTAAAGAGAAAGGCGACTTAGCTTAAAAGACTTACAGTGGCGTGGTCTCTCTTCAGACCCAGAAACACCTCATGTCTCTTTATGGTCCTCAGATCGGCCATGTCTTTTCATGGTGCGCTACATACCCGGCCTTCCCCTACTGGAAGTCCCTTATTAAAGAGTTCGCAGGAAAAGGGGATTTATCTAACACCAGGGGGGATTCCAATTTGGAACCTTGGTATAAAGGTCACGTCCCCTGTCCCCAGGTGCCCCATCACTCGAGGACCTCATTTGGGTAGTCTTGGCTACCTTGGCCCCTCTTTGAGGCTCAATCTCTTTGGGAGGGACACCTCAGCCCTCTTCCATCACTTCCTTCCCCTTTTGATCCCGTTTTCTCTTTTTGTCTACAAGTTTGAGCTAGGGCTTATGAAGAATGGGAAGAGAGGGGTGTTTAGCTTGACCGGCCACCTCGGGTGCCTTGCCCCTTGCTTAAGACTCCATGATCTCTAGAAGGCTAGCTCTAGGCTTGCACTATATCCCCATTGCTTCGGGAATGCTAATGTCTTCTTAGATTCTGCTTACTTGGGCTAGAGGGAGGTGGCTAGAGTCGTCGACCTGAGGCTCTAGAGATTGGGGCTGGTTGAAAACTTCAAAGTCATTTTCAAAATCCGAGACTTCAACTATCTCTTCCTCTTCCTCTTCCTCTTCTTTGATAATAGGCTAGGAAGGGGTGGGTTCCATGGCTGCAGACTGAGAGGGTAGCTCCACTTGCAGTACACCCTCTGGAATGAGACTGATGACGAGGAAGCCGGGGACTGCTACATTGACTTGATGTAAACGTGGGTCCCTCGCCTTGATTACACACTTGCCTGAAAGCTGGACGAGATCAAGTTGTAGCCGAGGATGATGTGGGTTGCCCTTAACTGCCCGTCACCATGGACAAAGACCTCGGCCTTGAGTACTTTGTTTAAATCTGGTGGTTAACTAAGTTTATGTTCGGGGTAGCAGCATGCTTATTCGCAAAACCATCAACAAAAAAACGCTGTTAAGAAAAAGCAGCATAGATCAAAGGGAACTAAAATTATAAGTACCAAAAAAAAAAAAAAAAAAAACAAGTGAGCACGGAAGATGTCGGTGAGAGAAGGGGGTATTATTATTAGAACAATAGACCTAGACCTAAAAACCTCACCTAGTGTCCCTTCTCTCGTTGAATAATGAAGGTCGTCGTGCCATTCCCTTAAGACAATTAAGTAGTCCTTATTCATGCCCTTATTAGACTTAGGGAGGCATGATATGAGCCTAACTGCGAGTTCCCTAGTTTTTAGGTAGTAGCCCTGCCCTGTTAGTTTATGGCGATTATAAACCTAGTTAACGTTGTGATGGGTGAGGTGACCCATCTTCTTGTTGGGGGCATCGACACTACCTAGGATACTAAACATATTTGGGGCATATTTGGTGGGAGCTAATCTATGGGCTATCAGGTAATCCCTAGTGACTCTGCTCATGGGGATTCTCATCCCTCCCTCTATGAAGGTGATCATCAGGATTACCACTTCTCCCTCCTACCTCTGGGTGTACCAGTCCCGTTGTTTACAGTACCTAATGGAAACCCCTTATGGGATTCCATATTGAACTTTAAAGCTCTCTATACTCTCTAGGGAGTCTACCAGGTAGGCAAATCTACCCATTTGTCAAAATAGTTGAAGGTGAAAGAAAGGTGAAAGGAAGTTAGAGGGGCCGAGGAAAGAAGGGATTTGTTTAAAGAAAAGTATAAGAGAAAGTAAAAGAGAATGTTTAAATGACTTACGCGAAGGAAGGAACTCTCCTCGGACTGGCTATTGATATTTATGATTGTAGAAGTGAGGTGAATGTGGTCTTTAAATAGTTATTGTATCAAAGGGAAAGGAGAGTAGGAAAATTCCCGCTCAAGTTCCAATAAGATCCTCAGCCATTGGATCTTCATCATGTCGTAGAATGTAGGGGACATGGAGCCATAGGAATTTAATACAGACGCATCCCGGATGCTGAAACGTCAGGAGCATGCGTTGGGCAATTGGAAAGGCATCTGCACATACAAAGGTGACATATGACAAGAAGAGGATAATAATGGTAATATCGAAATCCTCTTTTTTTCTAAGGAGACAAAAAAAGGAGAATTTCGATAGACTATTGTAGGGATGACAAGCCCAGAAGGGTATATTGGGTCATAGGTCCTGTCCGAGGACATTAAATAGTCTAAGGACGGGAAGATGCTAGTGTGGGAGCGCAAGCTAGTGAATGGGCAAAGGGGTCTAGTTTAAAGGTTCCAAGAAGTATGTCCGAGGACAAATTTCACCTTGGCTTAACAGGGCAGAGGTCAAAAGGGTTGGCCTGACATCAAGGACAACAATCTGGGTGATTTTGTTGGCAGAGATAAGCATCAAGAAGGGATAAGGTAAAAAGAAAGTGAGAAATATCTGAGGGAAAGCTGCTATCACCGCATTAAATGCTTTGTAGCTAACTTTCTGGCGGCATTAATGTGAAAGTGATGCCTGAACAGTGATGTTCTGCCTTACAACTACCACTAAAAAATTTAGGAAGGTGTTGATAGGACAAGGAAAAAAGTCAGCCATTTAATCTACACATTGAGGGCTGAGATAGAAGGAAAGGGGGCAATATAAAGGAGGAGGATCCCATTACATGGGGGGATCGGAGAATTGAGGGAAAAACACTGTAACAATAGGAACTAGACTTGTAATTAAATCCAAAAGAAATATATACAAGAACTAATCTCCCTAGATTGTGTTGATGACGGTTTTCTTTGGATAAAACTAGTTTGTCTTTACTTTCTTGTCATCTGAATCCACTATAATTGTTATCCAACTTATTAGAGCCTAGTTTTCGAACCCACTCTCTACAAATTCATTGTATTGGGCTCTTTGGGCCTAAATCCCTTTATCTTTTGGGCTTAGGAACCAAATTGTGCTCCTACTTATCTTTATCAAAAAAAAAAGGTAATCTACAAATTCTACACAATACTTTTTGTAAATTAAAAAAAGAAAAAGAAAAAAGAAATGGTCTTCCAAACATCATTTTTTCTTTTTAGTATTTTGAAAATTATTTTTAAAAGTGGGAGCAAAACACGTATAATGTAAAACTTATTATCTGAAAACTATTTTCAATTTCAATTTTTTGAAAATTATTTTCATATTGTGTATTTTGAAAACAAAAATAAGAATTCTCCTACCAAACAGGTCTAAAATACTACAATTAAGGATTTTTTTGCATTACAAAATGCTGACTTTTCCTCGGATATTACCAATGAGGGACCATTCCTACAATGATAAGGATACCCTGCGTTTTGTTACTTTGATTTTTTTTTTTTTGGGGCAAACATTACTTTGATTTTAGATGCTATAGTTGGGTTGTTTCTAGATATAAAATTGTGGTTTGGGCATATATTTGGTTAGCTCTGCCATGTGATATGGCTAACCTGAGTGAGAGGAATGGCATCCATGGTATGTCAAATAGGGAATGATGAAATAAAAGTGCAAAGATTCGGTGTATTTATTTGTAAGTATCAGATTTTTATTCTGCTTCTTCTGGTGGTGGTGCTATTGCTATTATATGATTCTGCACCATGTAATTATGTGTTTCATTGTTTTTCTCGTGTAGTTTTTTGGTCCTTACTCAAACAAGAATATCTTCGGGAAAAAAAGAAAAAGAAAAAAAGAATATCCTAAGGACCATAGAGAAGGATATTATTCTTTAAAAATGCTTCTGGTTTTGCAATTAAAAACTCATAATAGGATTGGGAGTTGATGCATCAGCGAAACACGGAAACACGGAAAAAGTATTCATTTCTTTTGTGTTTACTTTAAACCTTTCTCTGGGCAAAAAGACCTATCATTAAACAATGTTAAGAGTCTTTGGTTTTCTTTAGTAAGTTTAGAGATAATTTTTTTCACATAATTTTTTCAAATAACTATTTTTTTAATATGAAATAAAATTTTATTTTAACTTAATTTAAGTGCATATGTATCTCGACTTTTGCTCCCGCACCTCACAAGTACTTGTACTTATAAAATGATCATCGTGCCAAGAATTCATGATGATTTCAAATAAAAATGGTAACAATAATGAATTTATTTAAAACTGATATTATTCCAAATTTTCAATTACAACTTCTCATGTCAATAGTTGTTAAATTTTTTTAATTTCATTATAGTTCTTAAAGAGGAAGTGCTTAAAGGAAATACCAAAAAAGAATAGTAAAATGCATAAATGGAGTTTTAACATGGAGGTAAAAAAAAAAATATTTACATGAGATGTTATTTGCTTATCTAGTTATTTAGTAAGTGAGGTAGGACATGGCTTTCAATAAGTAAGAAAAGGTTTAAGCAAATAATTTTTGCTTAGCTGCAAAAGATTAAACCGATCCAAACACTCATTTTATTAATATAATTTATGGTGCCTATTGTAAATATAATATGTGAAAAAGATTAAAAAAAACCTTTAAGATGAGTGGGCAACTGAGTCTGTACGTAGTTTGTACACGGAATCAAAGTCAGGTCAAACAAAACGCGCTCTCTACACGTTGAAATTTGTTTTTCTTTTTCTTTTCTCACTTTTTTTTTTTTTTTGAGAAAGATTTTCTTTTCTCACTTTAGTACCGTCATTTTCGATTCCTTTTCCTTTTGCACCTCAAAAAAACATTATGAAATTCCCACTAGTAGCTACACTAGTATATTTGGCATTAGATGCCTTGTCGTGTCGATAATGCATAAAATTTTTAATTTTAAAAAATAATTTTATTAATGTATGCTATAAAAATATACTTCAATAAACTATTTTAGAAATTATTTTATAGAAAAATAAATAAGTGATTAACTGTTTTGATAGTTTTTTCAATTTCTTATAAAAACTTTTTACAAATGAATGATGATTAATGTATGTCATAATATTAACCAGACCCTTTAAAAAAAAAGAAAGCAAACTATTGGGTGGCTTTCCCTTGCTAACTTCTATAACGTTAGTCAATGAGACCTTGGTTCAAATAAGCTTAATTTATAATAGTGTGCGGTATGAAATTAAATTTGGAGGTATATTTGTTCAAATAACCCCTCTAATTTTGTATACAAAATCTTTGATTTGTTTCCCTAGATGAGACTAAGTCAGTTAATTGTAAATTGAAAGTTGAAATTCTATATTATCATATTACCTAATAGTAGGTTTAAACTAGTACGGCTTTACCTAATCCTAATAGTCTATACCTAATCTTCTTTTTCTTTATCTCCAAGTGTTTGTACGGCAACGTGATGAATTTTGGTCATTATTCAATTGGCAAAAAAAAAAAAAAAAACATAACGTCATACCCCAATTATCAGATTTAGAATCAAGGGATCTTCATATCTTGTTTCCTTGATTGTGACTTACATGGTCTATGCTTAAACAAATTTCAAGTGCATTCACTTGTGCTGGAACACAGCTTTTTGTTCAAAGTTAGAAACGTATTTTGTGGGTTCTAATTAGCTTATCTAGTAAAGTCTCTGATGGTTTAATAAAAGATTTAGGGTTTAATTCTTGTTTGTACAAAAAAGCGATTAATGTCTTGATCTGATGATAAATAACTATTTTCATGATCAAACGCCATAAGTTGAAACTCTCTTTTTCTCAAGAAAAAAACATGTTTTGATATGTATTTAATAAAAAATTAAAAGAATAATTTATCTTGTATTCGTAGTGAATATATACGTAGGATCACTTGTTTAAGTTGTTACCTCAATATGCAAATGCAATGAGGTATCTCTCTTAGAATATTGCAAGTTGTCAAACTAGCGTAAATGAAACTAAATCAAGTTTCTTCATCATGATTGTCTGGATTGGGATCATACACACGATCGAGGGTTCGTGCATTGGATGGAAGATGATAAGATTCTAATTTTGGTATAAAAATAAAATGAAAATGATTGTACGCTTTTAGACCCCTTAAAACACAAGTTAATTAACCTAGTTATTTAGCCAAGTGATTACTTAGATAAATTATTCAGATCTAGGTTAACACATTCCAATCATATCATACAAAGCAGCGGAAATATAAAGAACACAATGATATAATGACCCAAGAAAACCAAACCGGTAAAAAACCTAGAGAGGATTTAACCTAATTATCCTTAAGGTAAAAAGCAAATTCACTATGAAAGAATTGAAAGTTTGTACACTAGAATTTAGACCACTAATATTTTATTGCTACTTCAAGTAGAAAACTTACTAACACGACCCTATGATAGCTCCGAGTCCATGGACTACATCTTTCTTAGGCCTGTGCAACATAAGCACCCACACTTGTGATAAAAAACACCAACTCTTTTGTTTGTGACTCCAGGACCACTATTGAAGGTTTAGATCATCAACAACTTTGATGATTAGAGAAGGCAACAACTTCTACAACACCAGATCTTGAGATTCCTCAAGGAATAACACCGGTAGAAGACATGAGAGAGTTTTTTGGATACAAAACCCTAAATACAAAAGAGGCACACTTTTCTCTCTCTAAAAAGCCTTGAAAACCCTACATAGGGTTAGCTTATGATATTCTTTAAATACTGGAAAAAACATATCGCGATTTGGGCTTTAAATAGATAAGTTATGGCATTTTTACATTTGCTGATTTTTGCTGATCTGCAACTTTCGATCGATCGAGTTTTGCAGAAATTGAATAGTAATTTCTTGCAATTACTCGATTCCAAACTTAATTTAAACTAAACTTTGAGCAAGTCTAAACCTAGACTAAATGTTTTGATCATGGTTTGCCAACATATACAAATTGAAATTCTAATACGTTAGTTCCTGAAATCTTAGAGCCTAACAATGATAATTTATGTTAAAGAATCATTGAAATAATGATAATTTATGTTAAAGAATCATTGAAATAAAATCGATCCAAACTACTTATAAAAGACAATAACTACTAATTAAGTACCAAATTACCAAGACATAAACAAAGGATTAACTTTAAAATTACGAGTTCTAATAATATGAACATACATAACATTCCAAATTAACAACACATGGCGTACAATAATGTTTCCAGCTATTATAACAACATAAACGTACATAATGATGAATACTCCAAACTAAGCATACACAGTTCCTCTCTTGAAACCAGAAGTGGCTGAAGCTTAAGCCATTTTGTGGTCTCAGATGACTGCCAAAGAGCAGAGAGGTTAAGAAGGAACTAATATTTGAGGACTCCTAAATCTACAAAAGTTAACCATTAAAGGAGAATGGCCTTAGACTAGGTTGGGAGACAGTGATGTTTGACTGAAGATATTTTGTCCTTGATGAAAAAGACTTTTGTTTGTTGTAACTTGTAGCCTCCCGTGGGTCAATAGAGATGCTAATGGCGTTGTCTATGTATTTGTTCATTATTGTATAAGTCCTCGGGTTAGTTACTCCCTCATTTGGCACTTTCTGCCTTGAGGTTGAGGGCTGAGAGTGGCTTGTAATTTTGTTTGATTGATTCTTACATACGAGAAACACGAGAAATTATCATAGATAACGTTACTTGTTTATTATTTTATTAAAAGACTCACTTATTTAAAATTATTGTGTCAATTTATAATATTAAAAAAAAAATTTGTCCCTTAAATATTAATTGTATCAATTTCTTCATTCAAATTTCAAAATCAAACCCATTTTATTATTGGGTAATGCTCTTCATTAAAATCTTAATACAATTATCTTCTTCTTCTTTTTTTTTTTTTCTTTTTTTTTTTTTGTGGGAATACAATTATCTAATTTAAAATTTACTTTTTTTAGAAGAAATTTAAAATTTACTTTATTGTGAGATTACGGGGCAAAATTCATACAACTAATGGTACGGTTGAAGAATTAGTAATTAATTATTATTGCTATTATTGTACTTTCATATTTTAGGGAAAAAAACATAATACCATACTTACTATTTTTTTTTGGAAAAAAATGCAATGTCAGCCAATTCTCTCACTCCAGTCATATGGTAAAGACTAAAGTGAGAAAGATAAAGTTTATTGAAAAATGACATAAATTAATTTGACATACTTTTAAGCAACAAACTTGAAAATTGAGAAATTTAAATGATAGTCCAGTGATAATGGTATCTTTCGTATTACCTCATATCTATGCTTCAAATCTCATTTCCCCCTCCCTCCGCTATATGTTTAACCAAAAACAAAACAAAAACCTTGAAATTCGAATGATTGTTTAGGGACTAATAAACATCCTTACCCCAGATAAAACATCATTAGCCAGTAAATTAAAAACTACAAAGCCTTCTGTCAAATTACAGCCTAAATTGTTGCTAGACTGTCGGCAACTTTTTATAGGCTTCCCTGTAATATTATGTGCTCCATGTTCTTCTTGGCCTGACCTATTCAAAAGCAGCCTGCATTATTCACATGCAAGCTTGAGAGTGGTTTTGTAAAAGCTTCACCAGTCATCATCATCAACCTTATCGCCTAGCAAGGGAGGTTATGCCCACTTATTACTCAACACGTCTTTAGATACTCACAACTTTGGCAAACTCGTATAGTCATTTGATGTAATAACATTTTGTAAGACAATATATACTATAAATTAAAGAAAAATATTTTATTAATATAATAAAATTTGAATAAAAAATGAACAAAAAAAAAAAAAAGTAATTTAAGTTTACATGACGAATGCACATATAGTGTAACATCAAATTTTTTTTTTTATCAAAAACCAATGGTCATGTTAGATTATTGAAAAAAAATTACAACTTACTCCCAGTTCCTGATCCTATTACAATTAACTTTACTATTTTTCAATTGTTACATTTTACTCTCTAAATTTTGGTTTAAAATGAAATCGTAAGGGTATTATTCAAATTAATATATTTTGCAATTTAGTTTCATGTCACAAACTTTTCAATCACTATATTTTCGTTCTTAAAGTTTTTATGAAAATGAAATTATAAACCTTATTTTGGGAAGGTTCATAATGATTTTATTGTAGTTCAAACCTTATGAGGTCAAATGTAACTATTGAAAGTTTGTGTACTAAAATTATGATAGGTCAAAACCTTAAGGAGATAAATTATAATATACCCCAAATTATAAAATAATTTAAAATAAATAATGACTTTTGAAAAAAAAAATCTTGAGACTTTTGATAATTGAGTTTTAACTGAAACACTATTTTAATTTGTTTGAAAACTTTGGTAATAGAATTCTGTTACAGTAAAATATGTGAATAATTTTAATGTACTTAAAAGGAGTCACATGGAGAAATTATGTCATACAACTTGTAATGAGTCACATAATACAAGCATGACGTGTAACTGTGTAAGACCTAATTTTATTATTAAAACAAAAAATTATGATAAATTAATAAATATTGGTAATTGAGTTTCCACTAATTTAAAAGAAATTTCAATATTTAGGTCAACCACAACTTGGAGGACAAAACTTGTATTATATGATATGGTACATGCTTTGGATGTGACCTTACTTAATATGTAATTTTTTTTTTTTTTTTTTTGAATGTACATTTTGATGACAATAACTTCATTATTTAATTTTTTTTTTTTTGAGAATCTAAATAATTTAATTTCATTATTCTCATTTAGTGTACAAAAAGGTCTTATAATTCACATGGGAAGTTTCTTTGTGTTTAGATTGGTTTTAATCATAACTTATGTGATTAAAATAAGAATAAAAATATAAAAATGATAAATAAATAAAAAAGAAAAAGGAGAGGATGCCCACTTTTTTTGGTGCAACATGTATGATACAACTTTTATTATATAATATATGAGATAATTTGGACATTAGTTTATTTAATATTAATTTATTGTAAATATTTTGGTGAAAATCACTAAATAATTTATTGTTATATAAAATTTCACAATTCCCATATAGACACGTTAACGAAGAAAGAGGTGGAAGAAGTATAGTGCCGATTTATTACAACCTATTGATAGATTTTATTTTACTGTATTTTTTTGTCGAAATTATGTCATACACCTAATTCTATTAAAAAATTATAATAAACTAATAAATAAAATAAATACTGGTAAGATTGTAAGAGAGTTTCCACAAAACTTTTATTTTATATATATAGTATAGAAAAATGTTATATATAGTATAGGGAAAACACAACGTGGAAGGCAAAATTTTTATTATATATATAGTATAGAGAAATGTTATACCTACAACATTTTTTTTTTAAGTTGTAACTAAAGTAGATTATTTTAATAAAATTAAATAATAAAACTACATTTAAATGTACACATTTAATAATAAAATGATAATTATAATAGTTTTATTTTTATATAATTCAATAATTACAACAATAAATGAGACCAGAATAACACCAAGTTACAAAATTTTTGGTACAAGACTAGCATTTTAAACTTTTATAGCCTTTATAAGAAAGTCTGACTTAGAGTAAACTAAGTTAATAATTTTAATATACTTAATGTGCCACATAATATGAGAAGGACCTCACTCCCTCTCCCTTTGTATTTGTCTTTTTGTTTTATTTATTTATTTATTTATTATTATTTTTTTTTTATATCCACTTTCGAGGGACAGGGAGCTTGGAAATGGTACCAGAATATGCCGAATTTTGACCAAAAGCTTCTATTAGAAATGTTAAAATATATCCTCTCAAAAAAAGAAAGAGTTAAATATATGTTGGTTAGCAATATATCCACCCACCAAAATCCGAAGAAATTGAAAATGGAGGCCGAATAGGTTTAACTGTCCAAGGTCAAAGACTCTTAGACTTTAGAAGTTAGAACTTGCATGGACAGGCCCCATATGGCCCATCTCTTTTACTCAGTCATTCACCCCGCAAAACAATATTTTTTTCTCACTGACATAAACTCATAGCCCAACAACTTACTATTAAATCATTTTTTTAAAACAAATAATAAAAAAATAAATTATTATTATTTTAAAACAATGCATAATAGATTTTACGATTTTACAATTTATTGAGATGACTGATTAAATTTAATACAATATTACTTTCAGGAAGACTACTATTGACATTACTTTTATTATGCAGTAATTACAATCTGTCACCTCACCAAATATTATAAAAAAATAAAAATAAAAAAGTGAAATTTATTATTTCTTCGTACTTATTATTTATCTTTTTTCATTCGTTTCAAATGCTTGTTTTGTAAGAATAAAGTGCAAACTACAAAGCAAGGGAAAAAAAAATTCTTGTCAATGCCCTCTAAATCAAATAGCATCTTGGTGTATTCAACAAAAATGTTCAAGGCTTAAAATGTATTTCTAAAGATTGTTAAGGCTATTTCTTTCATGTTCGTAAGGCTAAGTTTCTAGTATTTATTTAACCTTAATAAAATACAACAATCAAGCTTTAATCTTAAAATTTGAAGTTCTGGCTGTGGATTTTCAATCTTAATTAGGTGCATTTGTATAAGTGGCTAGAAAATGGTGTTTTGAGTTTAAAATGAGTGTTTTTTTTAAAAAAAAAACTATGAGGAATTGTGATTACAAAACGGAGTTTTAAGTTTAAAAAATGCTCTTTTAAGTTTGAAAAATGCTCTTTTAAGCTTTCAAAACGCCTAACAAAACCGAGGAAATTGCAATAGATGTAAAATACATAAGATAAGGTAAGATGCTGAACTTTGAAACAATGGAGAACATTGTAAGAAGTGGGGGATTAGTCTCAAATTTATTGCCCCAGTTGTGTTGTACGCATGGAGTCTGTGGGTTTCACTTTTTTTTTGGCAGTAGTTTTGTTTTATAGCTATGGTTGACTTGTGAGGCTGGTCTTCTGTGTGGTTTTTTCTGTTAACACAAATTCTTTTTCCCATTTTACTAACCTCATTTTTATTAATAAATAAATAAATTGACAAATTCAACTAAGTTAGAAGTTAGAACGATGTTTACAGGTATATGAAGCGGTCCAGAAGGACCTATGATAATACTTATATATCTACATCTTACTTTTTTTTTTCTTTTTCTTTTTTTGAAGGGGAATCTACATCTTACTTCGGTTGTATTTAAGAGAGATACAATTGTAATCTCATTTGACTCATAAACCATACTGTTGGATAATGTTTTCTGAGATCTTATGTTATCTATTAAGTATTAACCATATAAAATTATGGGTTTGGTTGTAAAGTACTTTACAAACATTTATTAAATGTGTAATCCACATTTATCCATATAATTTCTCAACACAATTAGTCTAATCACATAAAATTTTATAATTTTTTTCACAATTTTTGAGACATGATGTTATGATTGATGTAAAATAAAAATAGTTTCAATAGTTTGCTATGTGAAAGTGATGTTACATCAATCTCAACTTGCCACATGAGCTAGTTGTATAAACAATTTTCATCCCAAAAAAAAAGTTGTATAAACAATATATGAAAATATTTCTTCTTTCTTTTGGCATGATGATAAACTTCATTTTACTATCAGTTTCCATAAACTTTACTTCTAATTTATCACTATTCTTTGAAATCATTTTTATTTTGTAGAAAAGTGTCACTTTTGATTTTTTGTTTTTTTTTTTTTTTTTTTTTTTTGGTTTCTTTTCAATAGAGATCCGTTGAACTTGTAACTTGTAAGCTATAAATTGGGGGATTATAATAAAACCCCTTCTGGTATACATAAAATTTAATTCTAAGGCTTGTGTAGTTTGGTCATATTTTTTAAGAATTTGAGACGAAGTGAATTAAAGTTACTATTACCAGAAAAAGATTTAATACTAATAAAACTCTTACGGCAAGCAATAATTATCTCATATGTCTGCTTCATAAAACGACTCTCTCAGAATATGTGGGTCTTATAAAGGGATTTGCACGCTATAAGAGGCCCCTCCATGGGCATATGACATTGAAGAATAGCCCAAACTGGTCGCACTCTGCCCACTCCATTGACAAATTGACAATTATACAACCAACCAACCAACATACTAAAAGTAATTTCATCATTGTCAGCTACTAAACTTTTTAACAAAGACTACAAACACTTAAATTATAAAGTGCCATGTTAGTCGTTTACTTCAGAGAATAAATTTTGAAGTCAAGAGTTATAGGTCCTTTGATAGTAATATAATAGGACTAAATTGTTTGGACTTGTATTCATCTAATAGCTTCACTAAAAGAGAAATTTTACAAGCTATCTATAGCAGTTTCAGCTCTAATGCTGTCCAGCTGTTTACAACATGCCAAAACACATTATTAGATTTGCCTATCTTATTTCTCAAAACAAAACGTTTTAAGTTCTAGCCATACTGATTGTAAGAATGTTATTTACATAGGAATGTGAAATCAATTTCTCAGGCCAGCAGATACAACATGTTGTCAGCAACTGAGAAATATTTATATCATGACTCATAAGACGTAAGAACCTCTACCTTTTCAACTTAAGTAAGCATTTCAGCCTTTTCAGGTGATCTTATTGACCACTGAATCCATGAAAATAACTTCTCAAAGTGGAAGAGGTGCTTCCGGACATGGTAGATATGTACAGTATAGAGCAATGCAGCCAATGTGACCAGCATAAAGGATATCAAAGTCAACTGCCAGAAATCCTGAAATATTACAAAATAACAATAATGGAGTTAATTTGGTTCAAAGCATCATATTTCTCAATTGACACAAGAGTCTGGTGAACACAATCCACATGTGACATGACACACTTCTCAAATGTGTGGCATGAAGAACTAATCATATTTCCACCACAACCAAAAGTCAAATGAGGATGAATGGTACTAAGAAAAACACAATTTCTTAAGTTATCAAGAGTGTTAGAATACATTAAGCCCTATAGGCCCAAAGGCCAAGGCCTGTTAGTATTACTAGTACAGTACTCCCATTTCTTATACATCACTCATTTTGTGCACCTATACATACGGCATACAGGCTTCTACTTGTACAGGTTACAAATACAGAAATATAGAATTTCCTTCTGCTCTTTTATCTGTTTCTTAAACTTAAAGAAACTGAGAACCAGAGAATCTGAAAATTTCATGATAGCCAAAAGATTCACCACAATAATAATGATACTCTTCCAATCTCGCTCTCTCTCACGACACACACAGATTGGAAGGATGTATTAAGTGCTCTTACTGAACTAACAGCAAAGCATAAACTGAACATACATGCATCAATCCAATGATATTCCATTAAGCCAAAACCAAAAGCTAAATAAGGTCACCTGTGGATTGGAGATAATTATTCCCATGACATAAGTCATCAAATCCAAAATAGACTGCAGAGAGTTCTGAACTCCTCCCACAACACCTCGATCAGATTCAGGAACACAATCCTATTTACAAAGGAAAATGAGTGAGAATACAAGTTGAAATTATTTTTAATAATAGAAGAAAGAGAGATATTAAAATGTATGAGTACTAGTTTGCTATAAATTTGCTATAAGTGTATAGTCCTAGTTTTATTTCTGGGGTTTCTCTACCTGCATTTGTTGGATGACAGATAAGTCAAACATCCACAAACCAAGCCGAGATGTTGCTACTCCAGCCATCAGCATAGACGCTGATAAAAGGCCATTTTGCACAAATATTGAAGCAACGCATAGTATAAGGCAGAACCACTGCATGAAAACCACATAAACTCCATAAATTCAATGGTTAATTAGGAGTAACTTTGACAAAGAATGGCCTATAACACAAATAAGATTACTTAAAGAATCACTATTTATATCTGTGTTTTTAGAAAGGGAAAAAATGCAATTGCAGGTTATTACAATTTACAAATGGGCATGTGACTTCAAAATAAGTAATACTACTAAATCTATCTTCTGAATACCAAATGACCTGTTATGTGTCTACTGAAGTTTTCACCTGAAACCAGATAGACCAGAGTCCAGTTCTAAGTGTTGAAATGTGAGATTGTAATATTGGGTATACAACTGTTGCAGCTATTCCAATCACAGCACTTACTCCACGTGCTAACCCTATAACATAAGCAGGTACACCTTCCCATTCCAAAGTAGCCGTCATCAAAGTTCCAAAGCTGGATAAACAAAATCAGTAAGAATTTGTTCAACATTCAGCTAAGCCAAAAAAACAGCATGGAAAAAATATACACAGAGACTCAGAGAGAGGAAATTTTATGTACTTTGAGGTGTAGTTAGAAGCAATTTGAAGGAAAAATAATCAGATGTAAAATGCATAGCAATTAAGGGGAGATAAGACCTGTGAAAAATAGACAACCTAAAACATATTCATATATTCATTCACTCATGAAGAAGTTGTAATTGATAGATCACCACCTGTCCTGAAAGCTTAAACTAACACTTATCCCTAAAGTTTAAGATGTTAGGAAATGATGAATTTGATCATTTAACCATTATTCCAAGAGTAATTAGGTTCTCACCTAAGGACGGTGAAATAGAGCAAAGCCAGAGCTAATCCAGGGAGCACAACATCTTGTTGCCAATACACTTTCCATGCATCAAAACAAGGGATCCATCCAAATATACTCATTACACAGCTTTCCTCTGCCAATGCTGAATTGCCTCCATCATCAGAAAGCAAGCTTTCTGTCTCTTCAACACTATGTGAAAGTCTTGAGACCCTCCTTTGGCTACTTTCACCTAAAGCAGGTATCCCATTATATACAGAGATAAAAAGCCAATATTCCACCCAAACAGTAATAGCATTCCACAGTGCTAAAGACACAGCAGATGATGTTAGTGACACAAAGCTGATAACAAAGCCAGATAATACAGGGGCTCCTAGCTTGCTTATTAGATCAATTCGCCTGATAATTGAATTCAGCTTTGTCAGCGTTTCTGGAGGATGGCCTTCTGACATCACAACCACCCTGTAAATTAAAAATAGATAATATATTACATAAAAGTTATTATTATTATTTTTTAATATAACAAATTCCTTATTCTCCGTTTGGTAGCCAAGAAATCAAAGGAACTTAAACCAAAAATGACAAAATGGTGTGATAGCAACAATACAATATAACAAAAATTAAGCATTACTAAGGCACAAACTGAACAAGGATTACAAAAATATGAAATGTTTAATACTTTCTAACTAAGGAAAAATAAATTTTAGATGATATGTCTGGCAGGATCAAATTCTGACCACCAACAATACTGATGAACATTTCAACTAGAATTACACAGTACTTTCTTTTTTTTCTTTTTTTTATTTATTTTTATGTAAGTGAAATTATGAAGTCATTTTTCACTTGAAAGCCTCTGTGCAATTACCATTCCCTTTCAATCAAGATGGTACCAGCGAGGGTTGAAAGTGCTGCGATTGCTCCGGAGATGTTGGTTAATATCACAAGAAAGATGAATGCTGTAAAATTTGTGGACTTCAAGAATGAAAATTTCAGTAGTGCAATCACTGTGCCTCCAGCAATTATATAAGCGAGATTTTGTGCTACCAACCAAAGTCGGAGAACCTGCCAATAGAGTTTAAGATGCATATTTATCTATCAATGATTTAAATTTGTCTCAAACAGCAAGTTCAACCCGCATACTTTTATAAATAACTCAGTAAGTTTAAATTATCATATAATGGTTTGTTCATGTTCCATCCTGTAGATGAAGACAACAAGATTATCTAAGCAAATCAATTGGTGGACAGCTTAGGAGGATTAATTCTTGTCTCTTTCTTTCTTAGTTTATTCTTTTTGCTTTTACAAATGAATAACAGATTTGTCAAAGAAGGCAAAGAGGCTACAACCCCAGTACCCTCCATCACATTGTTGTGTTCTGCTATAACATAAAGAGTTGGGAGGGCCTGTCTGAAAGGCATTTAAGCAGAATAAATATGCCAAAAAGGAACTTGCCAGCCATCTCCAATAATCTTTTAGAAGATAGTCCTGGCTATAAATTGTTAAGAAGAACTATACATTGATTAGAATCCATAAACTTCTCGTCGTGCCTGTTCAAGAGCTAGTCGTCAGGCAATAATTAGTTGGCAAAATATTTTGGGTGTTTCTAGGAGACTTTTGAAAATTTGTTTTATTTTGATGTTCACCAATCACAAATCTGTCTCTTTTTTTTGGTTGATTATATTACATACGCACCCAATATATCTTAAACTCATGCCCTTACCCTCCATCCTAAATCTGTAAACTTAATATAGTGTACAATGAATAGATTGGTAAGCAAACCTTTACATATGTCAACCTATCCACCCATTGTCCAACAATGGCACCGAAGAGCACAGTAGAAGAAGCTTCTGCCACACCATAGATAGCTGCAAAAAGTAAAGAGTTTGGCCAAATGTTGATCATGTATAAACCAACAGAGAATTCCCACATCCTGCAACAAGAAAAGAATTCAATAAGAACTTAATTCCAAACAGTATATCTAGAGGAAGTGTATTGGGTGTGAGGAGTCACCCAATTTGTCATTATTGGCAAAATATTGAAGGGCAAATGCATTGGTCAATATAACCATGTGTTTGGATTCAATCAGGGCACATTGAATCAATCTCTTTCATTAGACAATCAACAAAATCACATGGAACATGGTCCTCAGATAAGTTTACTTGAACAGACTCAGTCTATTCATGAAACTAGGTTGATCTCTAGGGCAAAATGTTGCATAAACATGTAGGGAAAGATCAAAATAAAAAAAATAAAATAAAAAAATTGGAAAATAAATCTGGCTGGCTACTTGTTCTTCCTTCAAAGATGTTTCACTTAATATCTCCATAGTTCTAATTTCTTGGCACAAGATGGGCATAGCTGATAGCTGTAGTATTAACAGATTGTTCACCTGAAATCGCTTTGTGTAGTTTATTTGTTGAATTCTCAAGCAGTAGCTTTTAATAAAATTTTAGCAACTAATAAAAAGCCTTTCAATGGATCAAAATCCATAGCAGTGTTCATACAATCTGAATTTGAACACCTCAATAATAAACTAATTCATAGAAAATGGGAAAAAAAAAAATGAGAAAAAAACACACACACACACAACAACAACAACAACAACAACAAAAACAAAAACAAATTCAATCCTTAAATAGACCAGAGTGGTAAAATTCACTCAACACTTGAAAACATCCAGGGAAATAAAAATGAAAATTATACTGTTTGAAATAGTTCTAAAACATTAAAGTTGAAAGATTTAATTTTTAAAATGTCACAATAGCAGTGAAATAGCTTCAAATTCAATAAGCCTAACAAAAAATGGTAAACAACAACAAGAACCAGCTTTAGTCTCAAAATTTGTAGTAAAATAAAAAACTTTAGTCTCAAAAATTTCAAGCCTTAATCTCAAAATGTTGAAATTATTATAGATCTTCAATAGACTAGTCAGTTCCGCACATGTATTTTTTTCCCAAAAATATATATATATATATATATATTTATAAAAAAATAAAGAAGAAAAACCCAGCAATGAGAATGTAATTGTAAACACAACACTGATAGAAAATGAGAAATAAACCTGGCACCCCATCTGGCGAAAAAGTGACCAACGTACAAGTACGTGAAAAGTGAAGAAGGGATAGAATTGTGTTGAGTATCTAATAAAGGTTTTTCTTGCTTCGCTAGAAGTGGTTCTCTCTCCATCTCTTCTATTTCAGCCTCTTCTTTCGGATTATTATGTTCACGTTCAAAATTAAAAGTCTTTCTAAGATTTAGTAATTATTGTAATTCCAACTATGGGATATGCATGTGTGGTTGTACTTGTATGTTATGATGATGATGATGATGATGATAATATTGATAACATGATTGCATCACCATCTTTTCGAAAAAAACAGCTATGAGTTGTACGTGATGGAACCCCCTCTGAAAGTTGCTGTTACGATACTAATACTACAAATATGTTGTTTGACTTGCTCTAAGATTCGGGTGTTTTTGTTTTCTTCTACAAATATATAGAGAAATGTTTGGGACACAAATTTTGATATAACTTTGTATCACAACTCGTTACATGATGAATTGTGATTAGTAAGGGTGTGTTAGTGGGCCATGTGGGGATACATCCTTACTAATAACAACTCGTCATATAATGAGTTATAGCACAAAATTATGTCAAAATTGGTGTTCTTAGCATTTCACAATATATATGTACTTATTTTTTTTATTTAATTGAAAATTTGAAATCAAACAATGGAGAATTTACACCCTCAAAAAAAAAAAAAAAAAAAAAAAAAAACAATGGAGAATTTAGATCCGATGCAATAACATGACCATGACCATCCATGCAATTTATCACTAGGTTGTGAGATGTAAAAGTTAAAAATCTAATGATAAAAGGGTAAAAAAAATTTAAAAAGTAAAAGGTTAATAAAAATTTACCATATTAGCTTTTATATCTTGCACCTGATAGTAATTGCATGGTTCGAATCCCAATCCAATAAGGGCTAGTATCCTACAAAGTAAAAAGTTAAAGCAAATATATGCATTAAATTTAACAAATTAAATTAGAACAAGACTTAGATACAATATTTAAGTACTGTTCTTTAAGTTTTTATCTTAAAATTCTGTCATGTGGATTTTTTCAAGAACTTAAGGAACAACACCTAAACTAAATGACTGTTAATACTCAAGAGTTTTGTAATTCAATAACATTGTCCCTTCTCATTTACAAAGAAATCAAATAATGATTCAAATTCTCCATCTCCTTTATTATGATTTTCAAATTAATAATAAAAGAACTAACCCCTATAGTTTAAAAGGTAAGCAATTTAACCTCAACCTATCAACCTTATTGTCCGATAGACCATAGAGTTTGAAATATTTATTTTTCCAAAGATATATGTTTCAATTCAAGTGACAACTCACAACTTTTTTTTTTTTTTTTTTTGTGTTAAATATTGTACAACCAAATCATTTTAATGAATTAGTGAATTTAAAAAAGGGTTAATTTTTTTCCTTCAAGAGATAAGATTGTCTCCCATTTGAATGAACTATTTTAGGGGGTTTTAAAAACGAAAATTTTATAAAACTAGATAAGGAAGTACATCAGCAAAATTATTTTGTTTTTTGGCAACACATCAGCAAAAAGTTGACCCTTCTAACAGTCAGCCGTCTTTACAGCAGAGGAGAACAGCCCAACAATAAAATAAAATAAAAGTGTCTTTTCTAACACGTACCCATGTGATTGCTCAACCTCTAAACAAGGCCTTTTCCATGAACAGTCAGATCAAAGAGTTGGATTTTTCAGTGGAAAAAGACAATTTTTATAGTCAAGACTTTCCATTGTTTTCTAGTGCAGTGGGGTAAGATACATCTTTTTTTTTTTTCTTTTTTTTTTCTTTATTATTTTTTTTCTTAAAAAAAAATTAAGAGGAGGTTGTATAGGGATATTTAAATAACAATTTTTATTATTTAAATAACATTATACATATTTTTATATTTTTTTTTATCTACATATATTTTCAAAAAATACAAGCAACCTTACTTAACGATCCTAAAAAGTCTAATTTGGCCCTAAAAAGTCTAATTTGAAGAGGTCTTTGTACTAGCACTAGGAGTAGGCAACTGTATGCCAGTATATATTATATCCAGTATATATTATATCCAGCCTTTACCACGTCAGCACAGGTCCAATAGCAATAAAATAGTGATAAAATTATTGATTTTTAAATTGGGCTTCTAGATTTGGTAGTGATAATCCTTTGTTTTTGGTTAAATTGATAGTTATAATCACTTTGTCCTGTTATGGACTATATTGGTTAAATTGATAGGAAGTCTTGTTAACGGGTGTTATTAAGCTAATTGTTAATAAATCATTTTAGAAAAGTATTAATACAACTTTTATGAAAAATATAAAAAGTAGTGAAAATAATTTTTTATAGAAATTTTTTTAAAAATATATCATTAGTCAGTACTTTTAGAACATTTATTAACTTTTCTTTTTAATAAATATGAAATTTAATGTTAAGAGGTGCATTCAAACCACCAATTTGGTCCAATTCAACATTTTGGATTGGTTTTTAACAGATTAATTAGTTAGATTGAATTTTATATATATATATATATATATATTTTTTTTTTTTTTTGAAGTTTAGGTTAAATCAGGTTCAAGTTTTCAAAAATGTTTACCCAATCCAACCTTATCATTAAGGATTGGTTTTTAGAACTATCATGGGTTTTTGGTTGAATAGAAGATTTTCGATACAAGAGAGTTATATTAGATTAAAAAAATGCTTGAAACTTTAACTCAACTCCGATCTATGTACCTTATAAAAAAAAATTAAATAAAAAAAATAAAAAAATAAAAAAACAAAAAAAAACTCCGATCTATGTACATCCCATATGGCATTCATCCATGTACACCCCTTAGAGCATCCACATCCGGATCTTATATTTCATCTTATTTTACCATCCCAAAAAGTTACTTTATCAATTATACCATACCATTTTACAATACACCCAACATCCCAAAACTCTATTATTTTACCATCTTATTAAAATATTGTTCTTTTAATCTTTTTTTATTATTACTTTTCCAACTGTCATTTCTTTTTTCAAAATCAACTATTCCCAGCTTTTTCAAATGCTTGCATTTCCAATGGTCATCCTGCCAGCAAGAGAAAGAGAAGGGTTGAACGGACTGTGCGCTATTAAAATAATTGCTTTTTGGATGGCATAGCGCTACAGTGCGATCTCATTTGTGAGATCGCACTGTAGCAATATGCCAAAAAATTTTGGACGGTCCCAGGTATAGCTATCTAATTGCTGAAGTAATTTGGGCCAAATGCCAAATATATTTTACAATTTGGCATTTAAGAAGCCCGCTGTTGATGCTCTAGCCCTATTTACATAGGAAGCATAAGTGGATGATACTATCCTGACAATGATGCTTGGCATGTCTTTCATGTGGACTCGTATAGATGACAAAAATTGATGCTAATTGGCAAATCTAGTTTGAAGTTTGAATTTGTTAGGTTAGGTAGAGGGTCAATTTTGCTTGAAAAAACATAATGAATAGGAAGAGCAGTAGCAGGTAGAAGACATTTGTTAGTGTTTTTGCCAGGGGGCAGCTCTATTCACTATACTGATTACTGAACTCGAGGAACCTCGCAAGTTGTGAACAACTCAACATAGATCCAACCAAAACACAGGATCCAATATAGATTTAAAGGTTCATGTAATCATTGTCCTTTTTTTCCTTCTTTATTTGATTTCTTTTTGTTTTTGCTGGATCTGCTTCCAAACATGTCAAAAAAACTGACACTCAACAAAACCTTAATAAATTGTAAATGTAAACTTTTTTTTTTTTTTTTTTTGGAGAAAGAATTGTAAATGTAAACTGAGATTTGTATTGTCCTTCTTTTAATTTGGTCTGCTAAATGATAGAATATTGGAAATGACACATCACACCTCAAAAAAAAAAAAGGCACATGACTTTACAGTCCCTAACACGAGTACATGAGGATTGAAACTTGAAACCTCAGATCCCCATCTTTGATTGAGGAATACCACACTAATTCAAGACCATTGTATTGCAAATTTTAAAGCATAAAAGAAATTTATGTTCATATTGATTAGGAGTTAACTGAGGCCAAAATAACTTTAAAATACATCAAATACCTACTGAAGGGCTACCTCTAGTAACAAATAGCAGAGGCAGCCAACCAGTACATTTACACAGTTGCGAATAAAATTCATAAATTTATCATTATAATTATCAAGTTAATTAATTTATGAAAATATTATTATTCACAACCCCATTGAAGACCCATTAATGTATGAAAATATTATTAATCACGACTCCATTGAAGACCCCATTAAAGGTATCTTGTGCATCTAGTATATGTATCATCTCTCTCACAATATATGAGCTCACAATTAGGTGAGACCCACATGTGAGAGATCCCAATGAGTTCTAGTTCAACTAGTGCCTCCGGCCTTAAAAGTTCTAGATAGAAGTTGAATCCATGGGTACAATACCCATTAGGTGCACGTATAACTAAACACCCAAAAAAAAAAACATATGAGCAAGGTTGTCAAAATTGGGGTCCTATGTAGGATCGTTGAAGGTAGGTGAGATCATAAATCATAAGATTGAATCGTAAATAGTAAGATCCTACATATTTTCATATTTAAAGTAAAAAACACATTAATAATGACTTTGTATGTTAAATAATCACGTAAATTATAAATTCATAAAAAATATAAAAAACCTAAGATTTGCATCATATTATATTATTTGCATGTCATACATCACTAAGTCTATACCAACTAAACAAATATATTTAATTTTTGACTCAATGTATCTAAAAAACTCAATAAATGTTTAATTAGCAACCAAATACCAAAATATTTATTGAAACATATGGAAAATATTCTCCAAATTCTAAGTTCCAAGTTTGAAATCCAAAATAAGTTAGCAAATAGAAACTAGCTAACTACAATATGAAATCCAAAAGCAAGATGAATATTAAGGTGAAGTGAATATTTAATTATTCTCATTCTAAGGTTTTTATAACCACCGTCCTAAATTTCTAAGCATTATCATCCATTTCATCATCTATGTAGACATTATATATTTGTATACTAGAGCTGAAAAAGACATCAAGATATAATTTCACACTCAACTATTCAAGTTATACTACTCAGCAACAATTAAAGGGAATACTCAAAAAAATCAATCAATCAATATACAAATACAAGCATAAATAAGAAAATTATATATAAAAAAATATTTTAATAATATTATAACACAAATTAGTATATTGATCAAACAAATTTACCAACATTATAGCTTAAAAGGAAAGCAAAGCCAACATCAAAATTTTCAATTTGAAATGATGAAACATTCCTTCATTTTGACTACAAGCGAACTAAAAACTAAAAAACATTTGCTTAGGTTAACATAATTTTATTAAAAAAAAAAAGTCATACCATCACAACATGAAAAAATAAAAATCCTTAAAGCTTCATCAAAACAAAAAATTTATCCCATAAAAAAAATAATAAATAAATAAACCAAAAACATTTTGCGTGATGTTTCAGATGCTGCCAGCCACTAATGAGGCAAAATCAGTGGCTGGCTGCATTTGAATCGTAGGATCGCACGATAATTATCTTAGTCAACAGTAATTATCGTGCAAATCAAAAACATTAGATAATTATTGTTGATTGAGATAGCAACACAGAATTTGCCATGAAACCAAAGGATCCTTTAGTTCAACAAACTTGGGCAAGGCAAACATGCTAGTTGCATGATGTTTCAGATGCTGCCAGCCACTGATTTTGCATGATTTTTTTTTTTTTTTTTGATAAGTAGATTTTGCATAATGTTTCAGTAATTATTTCTTTGTCAACAATGTTATTCAAATTATAAAATTTTGTATCATTTGGTAATTAAAGAAAATAATGCAAACAACCATTTCCTAGTAATGACTGAAAACCTCAAAGGATTCTTGCCAATGAATGGGCAATGAAGAAATCATTTTCTGATGACAATTAAAAGAATTTGTACAGTGCAATATTTTGGGTTTTTCTTTGGGGGATGAGGAGTAAAAAAGACAAGTGAACAGGAAAAAAGAACAAAATCTTGTTACAGGCACATTCAAGGTGCGCGAAGAACAGCATAGCTCCAAGCTGAGCCTAGAAACAAGGAAAAATAAATGATAGCAGATTAGTCAAACCAGAAATATGCTTAACTGAACAGAAATTATAAACAACTCATGCCCATATCTAACATATGTTTCAGGCAAGAAATATACAATCAATGATCCAGCAATCCAAGACTGTTACTAAGTACAACACGCTACTGAATCTGCAAATCGAAAAGTATAGAGCAAACTCAACAATTGTGATCTACTTGAGTGTTTCATCTAACTCTACTTAGTGCCACTTCATTTAATCATTACTTTGCTTTACTCTTGTTAGTTAGTAAATAAAACTTGAACCATTGATTTTGGTCTCCTTGCAAACTAACATGCTACTACTACACTCACTCATTGTGTTTGACTTCACATGAAAGCATTGATTCATAGTTCTACTTTCTATACAACTCATCCACCTCAAAATTATCATTGTACAAGTATGTTCATTGCAATTATGGATTACTCATTGACTGCTACTCTCATGAACAGAGCCTCTCTTATATGATTTATATCCAGGCTTATTAAAAAAAATATCTTGAAGTGATGACTAAAATGTAACACAAAACATCTGACTAACTAAAAATAAAAAACTTTTACCTTGCTATTGCCCTTTTTAAGCTTCATTGAAACATATATAGGATAAAAGGATTGGTTCAGGTTAAGATGATAAAGCAGCCGAGTGAAAAAGAAGCATAAATAAATAATGAACATGAAAATATAAGTTTAGGTATTTTATTTGTATAAAATAGCTCAGACTAAGGTCATTTTTTTTAAATTCTAGAACAATTGAAACCCCATTGCAATGAAGTCAAAGATAAGGGCCGCAGGCTTCTGCAGATAAGAAAACCAGTGGTCCATCCAAACCCTGCACTGCATTCCAACATTCAGCCTCATCATTTTCATTTTGCACTTCAAGGAAAAAGCTTGCCATCTGTGGGTTTATACCCTCTCTCAAAGCCTAAAACTTTATTTCTATCAGGTCCATGAAAATGAAAGAAAGTGGCTCTCTAAACACCATAACGAGTCAAATATCCAGTACAAGAGAACTTTCACTATCAGTATTTATCACCATATAATTTTGCACAATGATATTACCAACATAATGTGCATGCATGTGAAGGTATACCCAGTCCATTGTCATAGGTAGGACCCACCCCCCCCCCCCCCCCCCCCCCCCTTCCCCTCCCCTCCACACACACAAATAAAAGAAAATAGCTAAAGATAACATCCTATGGGACAATTTAACAAGAGAGACAGTAGCTTCAATGATTACACTAAGGCAAATCAAACAAGAAAGTCAAGAAAGGTGAAACCTAAGCATGTGAATCTACAAGAAACCAACAAAAGCATCACTATTTTTAGGGTAAAGAACAAAAAAAAAGGTAAATCAACTTACTAAATTATAGTATTAAGTGCCCTAATAACAAAAAAAAAAGGTAAATCAACTTACTAAATTATAGTATCAAGTGTGCTAATCAAATTCAGATAAGTGCATCTTACTGCCAAATAAAAACAAAATTATATGTGAACCCACAAAATAGATTCTCACAAAACCAGACAAAAAAGGGCATGTTAAGAACACAATTGACAGTGAATAACCCATGGTCTTCATATGTTTGTAAACATCCTGCTATTCTAAATTAAGTACAAGGTAATGAGAAAAACTAAATACAATAAGGCCATGTAAACATCTTGCTATTCTAACTTAAGTACAAGGCAATGAGAAAAATTAAGTACAATAAGGCCAAACGTAATAAGGATATCAACTTACATTTGATTGTTTCGGACTCACAAGCCTAAAGGGTCTACTAAGAATCACCCTTCAATTCGTCTGAATCTGAATCACTGGCATTATAACCTACCATATACCAACATATAAACTTTTAATTAGAACAAAAACAACCGGAAAAAAAATAAAATAAAATAACAAAAAAAAAAAAAAAGGAACCAAACACAGGGGGGGGTGGGGGGGGGGGGGGGGGGGGGAGGATATGGAGTTCAACCTGGATGCTTATCACTAACTTTCCAAACAGAAGACCGAGTTCTTGATGCCCTTGTCATCCAAATTCTTCCCTAAAATCCCAAGAAATCAGCTCAATTTTCACAAAATAAGTAAATCTACAAAAAGTACCAACAACAGAGACTACAAGAGTAACAAAGGGTGCAGAATCAATACAATATATAAATAAAATAAAATTTCTTCCGTGAAAACACACACATGCAAACTAAAACTCTAATGCTCCATTTGATCACTGGGAAAAGTTCCAGAGGAAAGTAAACCAGAAGTTAAAATCAAAAACTTTTGTCCCTTAAGACCTCAGTTTGCTTTTATTGACAACTAAAACAACATAAAGTTTGTAACTTTATTATCCCCATAATCTGCAGATTCTTCAAAACAACAACCAAGCCTTAATACCAAAATTTTGGAGTTGGTTATAAATCCTCAACGGACTAATCATAGTTTGCTACATGTATTCTTTGCCGCCATTCTATTCTATTCTATCCTATCCAAAAGCATACTCTATGTTCTTTAATTAACATGTTCTTTGTTATAAATTCAATTAATGTTATACTCTCTCTACCCTTTTTTTTTATCAACTCATTCTTCAAAACATTAAAATAAAAATCCTGCTTTGAAACATATTTTACTCATCCAATTCCAACCACAAAAATCATAAAAGCTAATACAACAATCCCAACTATCCAAACCAAAAACTAGACTAGTATCAAATATAATACTTCCTACTCAAATGAATCTACTAAAAAGAGAAGAAATTTAAAATTTTTAAAAATGACAACAAGAACATGCACATGTGTTTCAGTCCACAACTCCACAAAAGTCATATTAAGATTAAACCCACATGAAACAACTGCAACCCAAAAAAAGAAAAGACCCAACAAAGTGACCAAACCCTAAACCCCAAAAAAACAAAACCCAACATATATAATCCCTTAAAAAAATAAAATTTAAATCAAAATTAAAAAGAAAATTAAATGAAATAGACCTTCTGGGCATCTCTGGATATGCCATAACCGCTATAATACATCTGGGCAACCAAGATCTGCATGTTGATATCTCCAGCCTTTGCTTCCTTCAACGTGTCCTTAAACCACCGCTTCACACAGTCCGACACAACCTCCGACAACGGCAACCTCGTATTGCTACTACTCACGTCATTGTTGTTGTTGTTGTTGCTGCTCGACATGTCGTTTTTATAACTACTTTCGTTGGACTGGTGAAAACCTGGTCAGAGAAAGAAAGAAGCAATCTTTAGTATTGACAAAGTATAATAAAGAGTTAGTTTTAGAGACAGTAAAAAATAAAAATAAAAAAGTTTTGATCTTTTTTCAAATATGGGTTCTTCAATTTGTTTAATAAAGTTCTTACCTTTGGTTACTTGGGATTTTTTTTTTTTTTTTTTTTTTTTTTTTTTACAAAAATAGGAGCCGAAGATTTTGAAAGTTGGGAAGAGGGTTTTAGTTTACGAAGGGAAACGGAATTTCGAAACTTAGCAAATTGACTTTCAGAGGACTTTTATAGATGGAGGCCGTGTTTGAAGGGGTGGAGAAAAGTGAAAACGTGGTCGTTTTGGTTTCTTCATTTTTATTTATTTTTTTTTAAGTGAAAATTTTGAGATAATTTTGTGTCAGACGACGTCGCTTTCTAGACTTCTAGTTAGTTGTTGTGTGTTTGTTGGAAACTCGAAAGAATGACATGACAATAGCGACTATTGGTGGCAAAAATTCTTAGAGTGCTCATCTGACTAGTAGGTCTTTGTTGGCATTTTATGAAGAATACGCTAGTTCTAACAGCGCCTTCACCGTGGAGCTCTCTGGTCTTGGATGCGCCACTACACTACGTTTTTTCAGACTTGTTGTGGAGTTGGGGTTATTATTACTTATTTTGACTGGTTTAGTAGCAGCATTTCAATACCGACACTTTTATTTATTTATTTAGATCCTCAATAAAATCTGTGTACACAACTTTTGTACCTGAATTTTTGCCAACTTTGATAATGTGAGTGATTGTATCTTGTAGTTGTAAGTGATAAAAAAAAAAATAGTGAATTTATATAAAAGTATCAAATAATTACTTATAGTCCGCAACAATACTTTTCAAAAAAAAAAAAAAAAGTCCACAACAATAGAGTTGTGACAAAACTTCTGACACATAAACTATTATCTTATAAGAACTCTTAGAATAATTCAATTGTAAAGTGCTTAAAATCCTATTAATTCATTTTGAGATGAGTGAATTAGTTTTTTGTCACATCATGAACATTTTAACATTGTCATTTTATTATCTATTTAAATGATTGATTATATGACAAAATTCAATTCTCTCATTTCAAAATAAACTGATGATAGAATTTTAGAAACACTATGTTTGGAGTTTACTGAAGTACTTAAGAGGCACAGAGATATTTGGAGTTTACTTAAGCACTCTAGACTCTAGAGGCATCCTCAAAGAGGATGTCTCGCTCATTCAAAACTGTTGAAAGTTACATGTTAAGAGGATCTAGACATTCATTTTGAATGATGCCGACAATCCATTATTGATAGATCTACTTATGTGATGAGATATCATTTGTTTTGAACAAGGTAAGGAACTACTACATTAAAGTTATGCTTGAGTGGATCGAATGGGGTTAACTCCGTTGCAGTATTTGATAATGAAATATTTGTAAGCTAAGAGCATGCTGCTGATTGTTCTTCTGGGTTAAATTTGATGTGGATACTGCGGCTACTCAAATGTGACCATATGGTTAAGAACAAATTGTTTACAGAAGAATCTATACTAACAGAAGAATCTATACCATCATTAAATTTGTACTCTTTGATTATCTCACACAACAATTTTGAGCTGTACTGAACACAGGTAGACGGCCAGGAATATATTGGCCAAAAGGTACAAGAAAAATGGGCGGAAATATACCTCAGAAACGCACTACATACAAGTTTACAAAATTGCATCAGTAGGCTTAAAACCAAAATTATGCACTCCAACACAATTTACACCTATCTTTTTCAAGACCATAAAATAACATTGCATAGAAATTGATTGGTACAGCACTTGCACGCTGAACCTCAGCTTTCATTCTTGAATAAATCATGACTCAATACTGATTTTCTGTGGGTATAGCACAGCTACAAACCGATGGATACATCTTCAATGGGAGGGTGATGAGTGGAATATTATACATGAATGTGGAGAAGAGAGAAAGAATAGACCCGATAAAAAAAAAAAAAAATTCTATTAACTATATTTGAGAGAATAAAATCTCTCAAAACCCTTTCAAGGTGATAACCAAAGCAGTGAAATGCTGCAGTACCATAACCTAGTGTTTTCAGCAGTCACTCCAACCATCTGAATCATCTTCATCACTTCCAGCAAATGCCTATTTCAAAAGCCACCTTTTTAATATAGTGCAAAAACATGTACACAAACACAATGAAAGAGAGAGAGAGAGAAAGAGACCTGGCGAATTGTTTTTGCTTTCTCCAAGATAGCAGCAACCTTCAGATTGGTTTTAGGACCATGAATGCTGGGTCTTGTTGGCACTGCAGGCTTCAAGTTGAAGGACTGACAAGGAAAAATTTTTCACTCAGTTCATATAATTGCATTAGGGGGAAAAAGGATGAGAGGGAGGGGTGTGATACAAAATATATACATAAGCCACCCGCCAAATCTAACCTTTGTTCGTATCTGTTCTAGCAATGAATCTCTTTCATCTACCTTTGGTTCAATTTGAGGCCGAACCCGTTCAGCTACCTTTCTCAACTGCAATAGGTTCAAATGTCATAAAGCAGGCACTTTCTAAGCAACAAAGGATCAGATTGTAAAAATAAAAAATAAAAACTTGGATACCAGAAAGCAATCATCACCTTGCTTTTGTCATGAGCAGCAACAGCATCAATGAGAGGACTTCGAGGACGAGGAATCTTAATTGCTGGATTTCCGTTTGGCTTTCCTTCTTCAGTGCCTGGTACTTGAGTAATTTCTCCATCTGAAGTCAACAAAGCCTGCTGAGGCTGTTCTGCTCCTATAGTTGGTGGCGGAATAGATGTCTCAAAAGGATTTTGTCGGACCCCTTCTGAATAATTTTGCAGAGAGGATTGAAGTGTTTTATCCTCTGACCCAATCTCTGGTTCTAATTGGTTGAGAGGCTTGATCTGTTTTTCTTGTGAAGATTCAGATTCATGTTTAGGAGTAGTGTATTCAATGGTAGGTATTGGTGAGAATGGGTTTGAACTAGATAGAGCTTTTTCTCCTTCTAAAGCAAGGAAACCATATTCAGGCCTTTCATTAGGTATTGCTGGTGATGTTAAGAATGGATTCAGGGTTTGCGTTCCCTCTAAAGATAGGCAATTGTGTTGACTATCAGCCTCACTATCCATGGTTGGCAATTGAAAAGAGAATGGAATTGGTTGTGCCAAATTACTCTCCACTTGTTCAGAAACTTGTTGAGAATTCTCATCTTCAACAGCTGTGATGGGCAAAAACGGGTTAGGAAGCTGCAAATTCCCTGTCTTGGATGCTGGAAATCCAAATTGAGCTTTCTCGTAATTGAATGGCTGTAACGGTGGAAACACATGCTGACTTGCCTCAACCAAATCTCTGTCAGAAGCAAGGGAAGCATTTTGAGCCTTCCCCATCCTCCATTGCATAGGAGGAAGAGGCGGTAATGGTGGCATCTCCTCCAGATTAACTTGAGCTGCCACAGGGAGTAGGCCAAAGCTAGGCAGGGCACACTGTAATGAATCCATTGCTTGCTTAGTACCATCAGGTTCCAGGCCGGCTGACTGTGGTAAGAATTCCGATGCTGAAAGTTGGCATGGAAGGTGTTCTGCACAAGATTCAGAAGGAGTGTCAAAGCATCTTTCCTGTAAGTGATTTGAAGATTGGGTCTGTTCACATCTCTCCTGATCTATGTGACTTGGAGATGGCAATTGTTCAGATTGAAGTTTTAAAGAGTTAGAAGTTGCTTCATCTTCTTGCAAACTTTCCACTTCAGCTTGATCAGCTTTGAACTGCAATGGCTTCTCTAAAGGAACTCCTGGCTCAGGGAGGTAGAAGGTAAGTGAAGACACCTCATCTTCATTATTCTCGAAAAGATGACTCTGATGGGGGGATTTTGATTCTGACTGTTCATTGCTTAGTACTAAATACGTTGGGGCTCTGGTGACATCATTGTCAGACAAACTGTTTTGGGTTTCTTTGCCCAGAGATGACTCATGAATATCATCAAACATTCTTAAATTGCAATGGTCAGAAGACAGCAATTTCAATGTGGTATCTCCAGGAGCAACTTCCAGTTGATTCACTTCTTTTTGTGTCATGGTTTCTGTAAGACATTCTGGAGAAGCTGCCTCATTAAATTCCAACCCTTTCTGATTGGAATCAGAAAATCCAGAAAGAGATTCTTCCAAATTTATATGATTCCCAGATGGAGAACAAGTTAGATCTGGAGATGTAGGAATAACATCATTGAGATCACCATCTGCACTGGAGACAGCAGCAGCTGACACAGATTCATCAGTTATAACTAGTTTAGTTACATCATCAAGATCACCATCTGCACTTGTGACAGCAGCAGCTGACACAGATTCATCAGTTATAACTGGTATAATTACATCATCGAGATCACCATCTGCACCGGTGACAGCAGCAGCAGCTAACACAGATTCATCAGTTATAACTAGTTTAGTTACATCATCAAGATCACCATCTGCACTTGTGACAGCAGCAGCTGACACAGATTCATCAGTTATAACTGGTTTAATTACATCATCGAGATCACCATCTGCACTGGTGACGGCAGCAGCTGACACAGGTTCATCAGTTATAACTGGTTTATTTACTACAGCATCTAAGTTTACATCATCCTTGTGGCACAGATAATTTGGATCATCAGATGGAAGTTCAAGAGGAACAACATCATCTTCCACAACCTCGACACTGCATGTGGGTGTACCTATTTCCTCACCATCTTCCCTAGACCCATCAATATCTGATTTCTTGTCAGAATATGGAACAACAAATTCTGCAGAAGCAAGTTTAAGTTCTGGAACATCATCCATTAAATCTAAAAATTCCTGCTCCTCAAAGTTGTGCGTCTTTTGAGTTTCAACCATAGGAGCTGAGTTGATTCCACTCACCATAAGAGCATCATCGGATTTGGAAACTATATCATCAGGCTCTATAAGATCTGAACAACAAGTAGGAGGTATCAAATCTGAACAAACTTCTTGTGGTGAGGCTGAGCAATGGAGCTGATTTTCTTTAGGTGAACTTGAATGAGGTGAAGCAATCTTTTCATCGGCAAGATTTTCAGAATATTCTTCATCAACAGATTCTGCTTGAAGTGCTTCATTAAGAGAAAAGTTGCTCCTTTCAATTTCCAAAGTTGGCTTTGAAACATCCGACAAATGCAGCAAAGCATCAGAAACAACATTTGGTTCTTCAACGTCCAGATGGCTTTCAACAGAACTTACCAAGCAAATATCATGAATATCCTGAGACAGAACACCAGAGACAACAGCTCTAGAATCAACTAGATTTGTCCCATTTTCATTGTCTGATAATTTGGAACCAATCTTAATAGAGTCAGAGGTTACTTCCTCTACTTCAGGACCCACCAATGTATCCAGTGACAAGTGTACTCCATGATCTGAAGGCAGTAGTACAGGTATGGAATCTGTAAGACATGAGCTACATGATGCTTCTCCAACATCAGGGATCTTGTCTTCCTCAATGCGTGTACCATTTGGCACTGAAAAATCATGAGATTTGGTTCCCTCCAACTCATCCATTAGCTGGCTGGATGGGATATCCACACTCTCTGCTGCACAAGTTTCGGAAGACGGAAACACCTTAGCCACTCCATCACCACCAGATGCTGTATGCTCAGCCAAACTGCTTAGTGTATCAGAGTCGGAAAAACTGGATCTATTATTCTTGAACGAACCATTCCCATAATCTGACACAGAGGAGTTTCCAAATGATTGAGAATCCGAAAATTGAGCTTGGAGCGCCAGATTTTCTTCATTTTCATCAGAATCTCTCCCATCTTTCTTAACACTGAAGAAGCCCTGGTCATTCTCAGGTCTATACTCATTTTCTGTTTCAATTTCTGACTCTATGGTGTTAAGGGCATCCATGTAATTGTCTATCTCACTGGCCAAATCATCAGAATTGTACCCATCTACACTGCCTTCAGTTCTGAGGTCTCCATCAACTGCCAATTCCTTTTCAACTGCTACCTTATCGAGGCTGGAAGAAGAAATGTAATTGATATCACCATCATTGCCTGGCTCAGACACTTGTACAAATTTTCCACCAATGACATCCCCGTTAAACTTCTCCATGTATGGTTCTGAAACTTCCTCCTGTGCATTAGGTGAGGAACATGCACTTTCCTTTCCTTGCGATGATTTCTTTACAGGACTCACAGTACTGATTTCAAGTATTTCAAGCCCTGATTCACTATAATTATCCATAGTCAATTTCACGGGTGAAGTGATAGATTTTTCATGAACCACCTCATGCTCAGCAGTATCAGTCTCCAGGAATTTCTCCATGTAACTTCTCCCAGTTTTTGAGTCAAATGGATATCCATTCAATTGCCTTTTCTTCAACTTCACAAGACGCGCAGGGTCACTAAAAGTATTCTCAATGCGTTCCTCCAGAAACAACTGATGCAATCTGCACTATTCCAAAACAATTTAAGTGACCAATAAACCAACTACACTTAAAAACTAGGAGACTAAACAAACAAAAGACAGCCAGAATGCATCAATATGAGACCAGAGCCCTCACTTGGCATGTGATGTGGATTGGACTTCAGGTGTTTCTCCATTTCTCCAGCGTGATCCTTTTTTCTGCAGAAATATAAGAAGAAATTACAACTCAAGCTTTGTAATTACAAAAAGTTTTTGTATACAGTGATGAGTTGCCATCAAGAAAAGAAGCTAATATGCTGATTCCAACACCAAAATTAAGATTACCACTACTGGCAAGGAAAAAGGATAGAATAACTAGCATTGTCAAGGAAAAATATGTTTCTTAGATGTGTAATTAACAAGAAACGGTTATAGGTGAAACAAATCTTAGTCAATCTTGCACAGCCTCTGTGAATCTCAACTTCCAAAAGGGAGAATCTAAAGGTTGAGTCAGAGGAATTTTTAAGGCCTCATCAAGAGTAAAGCTCAAAAGCATGTCAGCAAAGTGTGCGTGAGTAAACAGAAACATACTCAATGGTGACCTTAAAAATTTTGATCTCAGAGGAAATGTTTACATTACATGGATGGTCAGAGTTCTTTCAATCCAAGTGTGAGCTTTCATAGGAACTCAGGGCAAGATGAGATTATAGAGCCCAGTTCTTCATTTATGCTACACAAAGGACAAAATAGCAGAAGAGAATATGCTGACTTCCTTGCTATAGGCCCCAAGTAGGTTATCCCAGCCCAAAGTGAATTGGCATGAAAGGTTGGCCTTTAATAAGTAAAATCCAAGAAAGATTTAATAAAAAAAAAAAACAAAAACCCTATGCTTTGAATGAGATCTAGCTCAAGAGGCATTTCCTCCTTTCATAAATTGGTGAAGGGTGAGGTCATGGGTTCAAACCCACTAAGTGCTTGTATAACCTACCTATCAATAATTACTTAAAAAAAAAAAAAAACTACTAATCAATAATTAAATAACCCTAATCTGTGTCACATACTGGTAGATATCACCATGAATAGGTGGGTATCACATAAAACAAACCATAAATTTGTATTATCAGAAGATTGCCATGAGAAAAGCTCGTAATATGGTTATGATCTTTTCACTGCAATACCTTCACTTTGCGGTTTTTCTTTTCCCTCTGAACTTCTGTTGCTTTTCCAGAGGATGCTGCTTCCACTTTAAAGAAAGATGGATCAGTATAACGCTTTAAACACGCTCCAGCCCCCGCAACATCAAACCTATTAGAAGCCATCTAAACATATTAAAATTCCACATTTATAAAAACAAGTTAATTATAACTTTCTGTTAAAATCACTCAAGTCAATACCACCCCCCCCCCCCCCAAAAAAAAAAAAGTCAACAAATATTGTGCAATCATACTTGTCCAGCAAAAATAGCCGTGGAGGGCCCCGGCATTCTTCATAAGAGTCCATTACAAAGCGAGGTAAGTCCCCACGAGTTATCAGATTCTGTTCCGTACGCAGATTAGGATGCCAATCAACACCTGCGATAGAATTTGTATTTATCTCACAGTGCACCTTGATCACCCATTCTACCAGCTAATCTTTTTCAACATGAGAAGCCTTTGAAGTATTAAACTCAAAACTAAATAAAATTTTTGAAGAACCAAACAAACAAATACATGAGATGTGTTAGAATTATGGTTAATTGATTAAATTTATCATTTCCTATTAGCTTAAGCTTTTGGAAGAATTGATAATTTAAGATATGGTATCAGAGTAGGAAATCCTGAGTTCAATCCCTAGTTTTACCCTAACCTCTATTGTTGGGGCCTACTTATTAAGGATTAAATTCACCATTTATAATAGCTTAAGCTTTAGGGACAATCAATAATTAAACAAGATGGAAAATATATAAAAGTGCGGCTGATTACAACAAAAGCACATCTTTGGTTTAGTATAAGGATTAGAGATCAAATGCCACTGTACATATAAGGATCAAAATAAAATATATTTGCAACTTTACTTGCCAGAGTCCACACTACATAATCATGACAAAGACCCACGGGTACCATCACATGGACAATTTCCTAGGACAATATTGAACAATACTTTATTCCTATAAGAAACATATATAAGCATCTTTGATATATATTTAAATGCAGACAAATATGCATGCACTTTATGCTATTTTTTTTCTTTGTAGAGAGGATGGGAATTGATGGAAAAAGTTTCCAGGAACTAACAATTGGGGTCAGAACAATTGATTTTGAAGAGGAGAAAAAAGTGCATAGCATCTGTTTGCCATCAATACAAATGACACGTTAACCGTGTACAACATTACAGTAAAAGCAACAAATGAGGTCCAGTTAACGGTCATGTTTTTACTATCCTGTTCAAACTACACTTCTCTCATAAAAGCTTTGTGGGAAAAAAATCAAATGAAGACAAGAATTTAAGGAGTCATCTAACCTGCATTGGAAAAGAATAATGAATGACTTGTTTGGGATAGAAATTCCTTCTCAATTGAAGGAACTTCTGCCTCAAGCTGTTGAACACGAGCCATAAGACCATGTCCTCTTGCAGCTGTAGCCATTACTTCTTCATGCAAGTCATGGAATATCTCAGCAGCGAACCTTTAATGAACACAAAATAAAGAAAAATTTACAAATGGAAGAGAATCAAAATAGTGAGCTTGATTTTTTATTTTATTTTTTTTTTTTTGGGGTGGGGGGCGGTCAAAAAGTATATGATGTCTAGAGAGTTCATAGAATTTCTTTAAACAGGGATGGCTAACACTTTCCTCTTGATATTACTTAGCTCTCTAAGCATATTTTACAGAAAACTGAGCAACAAACATATGATGAAAGCTAATGGAGCTGAGAGGTTCAATTTTAGAAGTTCATATCAATGTCTTAACAATGAACAGGGTTTTTGGTAGCAAACCAAGAAAGGAAACCATGCCATATGGTTCTCATTCTTCAATATTTTCAAATCTTAACTTTAAAAATATCCTAAGAATTGCTTCAGTCTAGACTAAGCAACTAGAAATGTAAGTCTCTAGCACCAAAATAAGTTCTTATAAAAAGTAATTGAATGATAAAAACATAACAATAGCAAACATAACTTCGAAGGTCCAATTTCATTCACAAAAAAAGTATTGACGATAGGCTAGATTTCTTAGTAACAGTTGCTAAATTGATTTTAATCAACTTATGAATTTGTCATTAATCAAGTCAAGAATGCATATAACCCTGTTTAACCATATCCCAGAATAGTGGAAGTAAATTCCACATCTTTGTTAAGAGATTTTTTTTTTTTTTTTAATTTATAAGTGCACATCTTTGTTAAGAGACTTAAACAACAGCAAAACTTCCAACTCAAACACAAGAGATTGGGAACTGGGGATTTCAAACATTACAAGTCACAATTCACTCAGCAATGCCAATTTCAACACAAAATCTCATAAAATCACAATTCACTGACTTTCATACTCAAATTCCATACAAACTTTCCAAAATTCAACACATACACACATACACAACAATCACCATTATTAGAAAGTCAATAAAATTCAAATCTCACTCCATTCCACTAAATCCGATCATAAATTCAAATTAAAGACCGAAGGTTATAAAAATGCGTTTACAGTTACATCATCCAGAAACCCCAAATTTATAACCTTAACCACTATCAAAACAAATCCTATCGTAGTTAATAATAAATTAAAAAATGCTAGTTGGGAACCAAAAATCTAATGAAAAATCACGAACTATCTCAACAAATCGAAGAACCAACTCAACAACGCCAATTTCTACACAGAATCACATAAAATCAAAATTTATCAACTCTCAGTCTCAAATTTCAACCAAACTTCCCAAAATTCAACACACGCACACACACACAACAATCTCCATAATTAGAAAGTCGATAAAATTCAAAGCCTCACTCCATTCCACCCCATCAATCCGATCAAAAAATTCAAATCAAAAACCAAAAACATTCAAAACAACAACAAATTAACAGTAATAACTCACAATTTAACACTAAACTCATCCAGAATCCCCAAAATCAAACCCTACAAACTCAGCATTCTTCAATTCTCACCACAAAAAGACCAAGGGAGAGAGAGAGAGACTCACTCGGCGAGGTCACCAAGCTGGCGCAAGACACCGACGAGTCCAGCCATGGCAACACCTTCCAACAAAGCTTCTGGATCATCTCTATCAGCTGCTCTGTACAGCTCCGGATCCGCCAAACTGAACTCGCTCCGTACCTGATACCTCGTCAACGGCATTTTTCTCTTTCTCCGAGCTCCTAGTAGCAGTTGTTCCCAAATTCAAGCACCACAGAATCACAAACCCTAATTCTCAAGCACATATATAAGACCGTTTCTGTGATCTTCAATTCTACATTTCCACCAGAGAGAGAGAGAGAGAAAGAAGATGGGCAAAGAAATGAGTGAATATACGGTGGTCAGAGACGTGAAGAGAGAGAGAGAAAGAGAGAGAGTATAAAATGAAAGTTAAAAAAGATAATTTTTATTTCTATTTTGGTAGACAGGGAATTTTTGGAAGAGGAATGAAGCTGAATACGTATATATGAGTGGATGAAGTGTGTGTTGTATTCTTTTGCTCGGCGCGCACCGCGCCGCTTAGAGTGCGATGGACTTGTCAGGACTCATGATGCAATCTTTTACTACTTTTTACTGTGGAAGGGTATTTTCAGGTGGTCTATTGTTTACGGGTATATTTCTATTTTAGGCCCTGAGAGGGTCTGTTTGGTAAATAACAGTTTTTTATTTTTTTGAAAATAAGTTTAGGTGAAAAAGTGTGTGAAAATATAGGTAATGTTGTTTAAAAACTAAAAACATATGTTTGAACTCGCGTACCAAACAGAGTCTTAACTACCGTACGTAGGTGCTATTTCTTATGTTTCATTTTTAAAATTCCACCATGTAGATTTTTCCTTATGAGATGGAAATGTATTTTTTAGTTAAGTAGTCACATAATTAAATCTTAAGAGGGGAACCTAAAAAACAGTATCTAAAGTACTTTACCTAATGGCATGTTTGGCAGTTTAAAAAAATAAGGGGGAGTAGAGTAGAGGGAGGGAGAGTAATTCAATTATCTTGTTTGGAAGTTTTTTAAGGAAAGAGGGGAAGAGTTTGGAGGGGTTTGGAGGGGTTTCAATCACCTCTAAATCTAATCCCTCATTTTTAATTCCCCCAAATTGAAGAGATTTGGAGGGAGAGTAGAGTAGATAAATTATTGACTAGATAAATTTCCCAATTTACCCTTTCTAAATTAATAATAGACCAATGTTGCAAGTCCATTTTCAAACGGGAATAAATTTTTTTATTTTAATCATTTCCTCTCCTCTCCATTCTATTTTTTAAAACATCCAAACAAAAGGAAGGGCTAATTACTCCCTTCCTCTTTACTAATTTTAAAAACATCCAAATAAGGTGGAGGGGAATCATTCTCCTCTACTCCCCTCTACTCTCCTCCCTCCCTAAACTTCCAAACAAGTCATAAGTTTTGTCATTCTATTTTAAGGCTCTAATTTGCATTTGTAAATGTGTTAGAACTTAGCTAACTACTTGTTTGTTTGCTAATCAAATAAACTCAAATTCTCCTAAAAGTGGGAGGATTTATTTATTTATTTATTTATAATTCGAAAAGATGGAGGAAAGATGGGTTTGAATCTGTGAATATTTATGTTAGAAATACTAGGAAGTGACAATCAATTAAGCAACAAAGTTCTTAACGAGAGAGGGAATTGTATTTCCTTTTTGAAAATGGACATGACACTTGGTTTAGTACTCTTATACTCCTATGCACTTCCAAATCCAATGTACACGAGGAATGGAGTTTGGACCCCAAGCATTTTCTTTAAAAATAAATAAATAAAATATTAATAGTTTATGTTGTTTGAATTCCTTATTTTATAAATTCTCAAACACATTAAACAAAATTCAGTAAAAAAAATTAACAAAATACACCATGTTTCATTTCATTCTTTTATTGATTACATTCTTTTAAAAACTTTTAAACATAGTTTGAGGTAACCTTAAAAGCATGTTTAAGGTCAGTATTATTTATTAGATCAAGTTTAGCTCAAGCCACAATTAAACTAATTAGATAATCTATTTTAGTGTGCATGTGTAGAGACTAGAGAGAGAAAATTCCCTCTTAGAAATATAGGTTAAAAACCAATTATAAAGACCAAACACATTATAAGGACACGATTTTTAACGACCCAAGAATGATATTGAGTTCGTGTGTAATTGGCTCAAACAATATAATTTGTAGAGAGTGGGCTTGAAAGGCTTGCCCTTGGTCGCTGGGCAAGGGTCTGGTTCTGATTTAATGGGAGCTTATACAAAGGTAGGTTTAGCCTGAATAGCTAAGCCTTACATCGACGTGGCTTGAAAGGTTTGACTCCTCGGACTTAGTCCGAGGAGCATCACATTCTCACCATTCTTTTTTTTTTTTTAACCCCCCCTCTCTCTCAGCTCTTTTTCCCTTTTATACTAGTGTTTCCTTCACGTTCTCCATTTACGTGTCAGTTTTTCCTTTTTGGGCGTAATGACTCGTCCTATCAATCCATACATCAGAGTGGTTGGGAAAAGTTAAATAGCAAGGTCTGCGGTATGGGCTTGTCAAACGCAGGGCTCCACATTACGGTGTTGGATGCTTTCTTCCTTGTACTGCTCTTGTACTGAGTTTGTCATTTTCTTCGGGCGTTTTGTGAGGTGTTGAGCGTGAGATCGTCCTCGGCCATATCCTTGGGCTTTCAAGGAGTTTTCATTGCGCATCCTCGGCAGTAGGACTCCTCGGCCTGGGTTTTGGGCCCTTAACACAAAGTGAGCTGGGACCTCAGATTTCGGGCCCCACACACATAATGATAAATGTCACTAATAAAAAATATAAAGATAAAGTACATGTTTATCTATGGAATGTTTTTTAGTGGGAAGTGAATAGGAATTTTGAGAAAATATTTTGGAGAATGAAATCATTCTGTAATTCTTGTCATGGCTCAAAATTTGAAACAACCACCAATACAAGTGAGCATTGGTTTAATTCACTTAAAAATACTTCACAAAAGAAAATGGATTTTTTTTTTCCTTTATAAAATGGAAGTAAAGTGGTTTATATTGGATAAATAAGTACGTTCCTTAAAATCAAAGTTCAACAAGGTGGAGTACAAAACAAAACCATCACATGAGACCCCATTTCTTTAACTAGATCACAAGCCAATTGATTGATTTCACTAAGTAAACTTTATTAGTAAACAATCATATCAATTGATTAAAGTATAAGTTTTGTATGACTTGTTAATTTATTCGTATTACATTAAAACTATTCTATTTGCATAAGTTATCATCTCCAATGTTAGATTTAAAACAGAAAAATATTAAATATCTTGTAAGCAAAGCTTTTTGGAGAATTTCTTTAAACTCATTATATAACGTTTTAAAATCAATACCATGTATTGACTTGATTATTTAAATTATTTAAATAAATCAAATAATTCATTACATTAGATATATAATGTGATTAAAAAAACATATAAATAATTTTATGAATTATTACGAAATGGATTGAAAGAAATTTCTTCGTACCAATTTGAAGATAAAAGTTGTTCCTATCAATTATTAAGCATCAACCTGAAAACCTGAAGATCATTAGACAAATGCAGAGCAAAAACTGTGATTAATGATAATTTTTGTCATGTGTTTTTTTTTTTTTTTTTAAATCAAATTTTGTCATATGTGATATGTTGACTGTTTAGCTAGAGGAAACCGATATGGGACCTATATCAAAAAAAAAAAGGAAACCGATATGGGACCTAGTGTTATTGTGACCTACTTTGGTTCTACACTGTCATGGTTCCCATCTAGACAGTCATACGTGTTGTCTTTAATACAAATATGAAATATTGTTTGGGAATAAATCGATAATATATTATTATCTGTGATGAAAGTGGTATTTCAGCCAGGTGGGGCCCACAAATTATAGGACATGGGTATCACACGCACACACACTTTAAACAAACAAGCGCGTTCACATAGTAACAGTGCATCACGACAATGAAAACGACATGCGAAACCCACAAACGACTAGACAACTTACAAAGCTTTAAGGGTAACCTCCAATTTGGTGGACCCACTCCTACCATGGGCCCCAGTTTATTTTTAGTTTTGTTTTAACCTTTACTTGGTACCATATTAAAGGTATTACAATAAGGGTAAATTACGGTTTTAACTAATATTAGTCACGTTTAAAATTTTTTAAAACTGACTAATTTGTTCTCTAATTACTATGAGAGAGAAATAGAAAAAAAATGAGTAATATGATTTAGGGTTCAAGTTGGGTTCAAGAACCAAGTTGATCGGTTTTGAAAAAATCCTGAACTTGGTTGAAACTAGTTCAAATATAATAGACGTTAACTGTATTTTATTCCAAAAAATAATTAAAAATATGCTAAAATGCAAAATTAATCCTTTAACCCTTTTTTAGATTTTATTTCAGTCCTCTAACTTTACTTTTGTTCATTTTAGTCCTCTAAGTTTCAAATTTATTCAGTTAAAGTATTTTTGTTAACTTTTGTTAAAAAATTTTGAAAAAAAAATTTGGAAAATATTTTTCAATCATTAATTGAATTTTTTTGATTTAAAAAATTTGAAGAAAAATTTATAAAATTGAAAATTTAACCACAACATATTACAAAAGTTGATGGAAAAGCCTTAATTGAATAAACTTGAAAGTTATAACTAAAATTAACAAAAACAAAGTTAGAGAATTAAAATGAAATCTGAAAAAATTTAAAAGGTCAGTTTTGCATTTTACATTTAAAAATATATATAACTATACCTAATTTCAAAATTTATTAATTTATGTAATTATGAGTGATAAAATGCTTTCTGTTCACATAGATTTATCACTTTTCGTTGACAATTCACAATTATATAAATCTACATATTGTGAAATTATGTGCGAAAATAGTTGTGTGCATTGTGAGATCTTAGCTACATGGTAATCAACAAGAATTGAAAATTTACTGCAACAAGGTAATCATTTTCCGATCACTGTTTATGATATCACAAATGATTCCAATGCTTTTTAGATGCACCATACTCATACAGTTGACACTTTTTTCTTTTTCCCCTAATGCAAGGAAGCTTCACAAGCTTTCAAGTTTCAACTCAACTTTAACCGGTTCTTCCAATCTCATGAACTTCATTGATTTCGAGGAGCAAAAATATAAAGGGGTTGGTCTGGGTAGTTCGTTTAGTGGAGGTGAAGTTCTTTATGTTTTAGGTATCCTCGCTTTCTGATAACACCTTTTTAGTGGTCCTTTTTTTCCTGTGCCAGCTGAAGCTCTTTAATTTGATGCGGAAACTGATACGGTAGTTGGCTAACTTTTTGAGTGTGATATTTTTTTCTGTTTCGGTTCAGTCACCATCTTTAACTATCATCTCACGTGCCAAGAAAAATGTTACCCAGAAGAAAAAAATATATTACTGTTTTGCAAACTTATTTTTTTGGCAACTTAGGTGCGTGTTGGATAGAGATTAAAGCGTCTACGTTTTGGGAGAGACGGACGTGTTTCAGGTTTTTTTTTTTTTTTTCACGCGTTTCAGCTGGGGACAGAAGTTACTGTTTATACTGTGTGATCACTTTTTGTACTGTTTATATACTGTTTACCAGCTTTTCAACCAATTTTTTATTAAAAATGGATCTCATGGCATTATTCACACATTTAAAAATTATTTTGCTACAATATTTTCAGTTTTCAGCAAAAATAAGTTGTATCCAAATGGACCTTTAGTAAATGTTTAGATATAGCTGAAATGATATTTCAGCTGCGTCCAGTGTCTGTTAGTAAGTCCTGTGTACTGTTTATAGGACTAACAAAACTTTTTTGTCAGCAAAAATTTCATTAAAAATGGGTCTCAAGGCACTATTCACATATTTAAAAATTATTTTGCTACAGTGTTTTCAGTTTTTAGTTTTTTGTTTTCAACAATAAGCGGTTTCCAAACAGACTCTTATTTTACTATTTAACTTATTTTTGCTACTATTTATAGATCTCACTGCACTTTTTAGTACTATTCATAAGTCTTACTATACTATTTCAACTAATATTTACATTTATCTATAATACTTTCAGTAAAAAGTTTTTAGTTTCAACAAAATAAGTAGATCTTAAACAGATCCTAAGAATCACTATTTCTAGATAATTAGGGCTCGTTTAGTAATGTTGTTCTAGTAACATTATTTGTATTTTTTGAAAATATATGTGAGTGAAAAAGTGCTAAAAAATTTATGTAATATTGTTTAAAAACTAAAAATTATTGTTCAAAATCATATACCAAACGGCGCTTAATTTGTTCATAAGTGATTGAGTTATAACGAAAGCTTCTAAAGTTGTCAGAAAAATCTCTTGTAAAAATGTACCCGTGACATAGGCTGGTATGTATATTTTGTCTCTATTCAATTGGAGGGATCTATGTTTGGTTTAGACACTTTAGACTGTTCCGTTAGGTAAATCTGTTGTTATTAGAATCATTAAAGAAAAAAGAACAAAACAAAAAGACTAAAAAAATACAAAGTCTAAAGCAAGGATAAGGATTTTTCTTCATTTACTTTTTTATGACGCACAAAATTGTCAATAAATCAATCGTCCGGACTCGTAGTCATCATAAAATTTGAAGAGTGAAAATATATTTAGTGTGCATTGGTAAAGTGCCGGCCAAAAACCTTCTCAAGATTAAATAAAAAAACTCACAATAATCTCAATTAATTCAAAGAAGTTTAAGAGTTTGAGAATTGTATTTTTATGTACCTCGATACTGAGGTATCTTGGTGTTTATATAAGGATTTAGAATAACCATATTTAATGAATTGTGCCGATTTAGAGTAACCACTTTCATTTAAAATAAAAAATTATAATTAATTTTAAATAAGGTGACATCATATTCATTTTTAATTTCAATAACTACCTAGTTTTATCTTTTAATGAAAAGCATCAATCTCCCAAAATAAAGAATGGGGGCATACAAAGAATTGGGCATCCCATTTATACCTTGTCTAATAATATGAAGACATTTGTTAAAATGCATTTACAAGACTATAAATTATTATTATGGAAACTGTTTTATATCATACACATTGCGTTGACACTGACAGGTGAGGTACTGTTATGTATTGTTCTGGATGTTTTTTTTCTTTCCTAAGCCTTAACAACTTGGGTGTCACTATGTACGGTTACATGGCAAAGTATTATATTATATACATTATTGTATACATGTATCATTATAAAAACAAAAAGTCTTTTGCATCGAAAAAAAGAAATAATTAAAAATGGTTTTGGTGTGACTTGTATAATAACCTAGGCGTGGAAATAATCATGTAATCTTAGCTTTGAAGCTTTGGTTCATTGGTGGGGTGCTTTCAACTAAGGTGTAGTAGCCATCAAACCGTTTCCACAATTCTTAAGATTATCAAAGCCAACAACTACAAAGACAACGTGTTTGTTAATGCAGGAAAATATGATTCTATTATATTACAGGAAATCCAATATTTTATACAGCACATATTTTTTTCCGGCTAAGCAAAGTCACAGCCCATTACTGTCTTAACCTGCTATTAATGCATTAGTGGATGCTGTTGTGGAATAGTATTGTTCTGTTGGTGTGCCTTAAGCTAAGCTAAGATATATAAGATAAACACCACAGCTTCTGGTGCGCAAACCAACCATACCACATCGAGTGCAATTGTACTAGTGGGGTTTGTAATTGTATAGACTAGTCACGAAGGTAAAATTACTTGTCAATTGCCACAAGTCATTTTTCTTTTCCTCGTATCCTCTTTTCGACGTCAAAAAATATGCATTATCGTTCTCACAGTGTGTAGATTTTCATGGTTGCAATGTCATAAATTGTAAAAGAGATGTATATAATAGATATATTAACAATGAGTCTTGTCTTTTCAACCACATTTTTTTTTTTTTTTTGATATATAACTTTTGATAAGGGTAATTTTGTGGTTTTAATAAAGTCGTTCATATTAGGCAAAAGCGACGGTCCTAATGAACTCGTCAGCCTCATTTGCACGTTCGTGGCCCAACAACGATAGGATAAAGTCGACGGTTCCACTTCAAAACTGACGGCTGCACCTTGAGGACAACAAACACTTGAACAAGATGACTAGAATATATAGACGAGATATGAAGCTGACGGAGGGAAGCTGAAGAGGAAAAGCGAACCTTTGACGAGGTTGACATGGCCTCACTTGACCTCCACGCATGAGCATATAAGGAAATATCTTGTACCCCACGTTTAACTCTAATCAAGAGAGTCTCATAAGAAAAGGATCTCGTATGATACGCGAATTAAAGAAGATCTCTCCCACAAGGAAAGATCTTTTAAGCCAAAGAACGAATGTCAACCCCATGCTATTATAAAAACCCCAAGACCCTCACAAATCAAGGTACGCATAATTCCCCTAGCTTTGGCACTCTAGAGCGGTGAAAGTTCTCTAATTTAATATTCGGAGGGTCTTTAGCCGGTACCACACCGGTACTCTCCTAAGGTCTTCTTTGTTTTTGTTTCGCAGGTGTTGTCTTGAGCACATGAGAATCGTATGACTTACTAACAATTTTCGGCATTATCAGCTTTCATCAAACTAATGTTTTATGACATCATATTTCATGATATTAATGCAATATAGTATATCTATTCATACTGTGATGGCCATCACAGTATATATTCAAACTGATTATATATTATCAAGTTGAAATTTTAAAAATGAATATGTTTTCAAAATGATCATACATTAAGATGTAGAAATTTTGAGAACTTTTCAAAATTATTATACACCAATAGTTAGAACCTAGAAATATAATCAGGTGGATCTCACCCACGTATCTTGCCTAAAGAGTAATGCTTACAAGTTGCAACCAATTTTGCTACGCTTGTTTGCCATATATTTAAAATCTCATTTTTATTTTTGTTAGGGTACTTTTTTTTTTACACCTAATTTTATTTAAGTACCACTTGTTTATTTTCAAATACCACTAATAAGTTATTGGGTTTCCCAAATATTTTTTGCTCTATTATTATGTTAATCACAAATGTTTCATATCTCATTATCTAAATTGGGTCATAATATAAACTATCACAAAAAGCCCAAAAACTCATGTTTTATCCAATTTTATTATCATTATTTAGCTAAGCCCAAAACCGACCTTATGAACCCAATACACACATCATATTCTATTTAAAGCCCAAGAATACTTATACTTGGCAATATTTGAAAAACCTATGATTCAAGTCCATTGCAAAACAATTTTATCAATGGAATTCAAATCCATAATCAAAGCCTATGATTTAAACCCATGGCAATTTATTTATCCAAAACCCAATTCACATTGGCAGTATTTAAAATCCAATTTTCAATGGCAACATCAAAACCCAATTCTCATTGGCAATATCAAAGCCCAGTTCTCGCTGGTAATATTTAAAACCTAGTTTTCATTGGCAACATCAAAGCCCAATTCTCATTGGTAATATCAAAACTCAGTTCTCACTAGCAATATTTAAAACCCAATTCTCATTGGCAATATCAAAAGCCCAACTTACATTGGCACTATTAAAAGCCCAAGTTAATTACTTGGCACTATTTTATCAAAAGCCCAAGGTTATTAATACTTGACAAAATACTATATCATAATTATTTCATTTAAAAGTCCAATAATGAACAATACTTTAGATTCTTAAACCTATTACTATAATATTACAAGCTTATGGAATAAATTATCTATTCTCAAAACCCATGGCAATTATCTTATAAAAGCCCATGGAAAGTTATGTTATTTTTCTTAGACCCATGACATTTATTTATTGCATATCATATTATAAACTCACGTTCATTATCTATTTTACATCACAACATTCATAATATTTATTTCCAAAACTCATGGTAATTATTCATCCTACATGTCCATTATTATCTATAGAAAAACTCATGAGATTATCACATTATTCCATTATAGTGGTCATTACCATATTTATTTAAAACCCATGGATATTGCTTCTATTTAAAACCCATGGTAAATATTATTCTCAAGAAAATATTGGAGGTCATTATTTAAAAAGCCCCAAAGAAAATATCATTTACAAAGTAATCCATAGCAAAAATTCTGAGAAACTATACAAGTTGTTATTTAAAGCCCATGGAAATTAATACCCAAAATCTATCATAAATATTTATTAAAACTCGTAGATTCATTTTATTTCTACTAACAACTAAAGCCCATGAGAAGTAAAAAAAAAAAAAAATTCATGGCAAAGCATGTCTTTAATGCCCATTTTGTAGGCCCAAGAATCTCATGGAGTAGGGAACAAGCCCAAGCAAAGAAAGGGCCATGTGGCCCAACTAAAAGTGCTAAAATGGAGCAAAGCCCAACCCAAAAAGGTCCCCAACAAATCATAAATTTAAGCTGAAACAAGTTAGCCTAATCAAGTCCACCACCAGCAAAAGGTTCCTTCACACCTCTAGGAATGAACCAAGGGGCTGTCATGGCAGAATTCTAACACATTTTCTATTGAGAACAGTAGCTAATAACTATTCCTAGCAGCTAGGAAGCTGATTGGCAAAGAGGCATCATCATCTCCCTTAAGGTCCTATCTCTAGCAGAAGCTAGTGGGCAATAAATACCCTTCTTCTCCAAGTTTTAGTTACAACTCAAGGAAGCCATGACCAAGACTCATGAAATGCTCAACTAAATAGTTTATTTTATTACTAGAAATATATGTTACTAATTCATAAACCAAGCCCATGAATTCCTAAAGGGGAAAATTTAGGAACTAGCGGTTTGGAGGGCACTAGGGAAACCTCTAGCAGAAGCATGTGGGTGGCCTCAACACTTGACACTTGGCTTGGGGGTGTTAGAGCTCACTTCAATGCTTGAATCTTAGTGCAGCCAACCAAAATCCTCTCCTCATACCTACCCAGCCCTCATTGGCCCAACCAGCTCCAAGAATCCTAGCATTTAATAAGGGAATGTGCTAGATTTGGGTCATGTGTGACATTGCCCAAAGAGGCAAGATATTCCTTAAGCCAAATCACCCGTTTTAGGCCAAATCCAGGTTATTAATTCAGTTGTCCTGCTCCCCTGAACCAAACCTACGTTTTTTGGAATTTAGCTAATTAATGCTTACTCTAATCCTCTCTATAAAAGGCAAACCACTCCAACAAGAGATGGTATTTGATCTCGTGTAATAAATAAAACCAATGTCGGTCTTACCTAGCATAATTTTTGGCACAAACAATTATTAGTGACATAATAAAAGCTATGTAGTAGTTATTAAAAATTAATGCAAGTATCTAGATTTGATTGATCTTAGTTGTTCTTTCTAAACTTTTCCTTAAAAAAATGAATGTAATCAATATAGCATAGTTTGTTGTCACATTTAATGTAGTTATTTTGATTTATTATAATCAATATTAGTTTTTTAACCCCTTTCAAAATTGACAATGATATAAATATATGCATTCAAAATTACACATTTACCCGTGGGTTCCAGTTAGCTCAGCTGGTAAAATCTCTGATGGTTGTATAAAAGATCTGGGGTTCAATCTCCGCCTACTCCAAAAAACTAATTAGTGTTTTCGTCTGATGATAAAGAGCTTTTGTTGAGGACAATTTTTTCACACCACATGGCTTCATTTCATTGGCAACCCTGTCAACATTATTATGGATTTTGGGAAAATCTCTTCTAAAGCCCAAAAGAGCCTATATTTACACAAAAAAGGCGTTAAAGCCCATGGTTCAAGCTCATAGCACATCATCTCATTTCTGGTTTATGATTCAAGCTCATGAGTCTCATCGGGGGAATTTTGGAAGTTGTGGTTTGGAGGGCCAAGAAGTATGTTCAGTAAAACTCCAGTGGTTCAAAGTTACTAAAGGAAAGTATATTGCTTGGCATATCTTCCCCAATTCCCTGAACTCTGACGGGTTAATGTGCAATAGGTAACATTTGGTAAGCCTTTCATATCATATAACACTTAAAATGATAAAATTCCCCATGCTCTTTATATAAAAATTAATGTCCATCATATAATATAAGTTTTAAAATATAATTATATCATATTATTATTTTCATATAAATCAATTCCAAGCACATGGCTAAATATATATTAATATCTCATATCTAGTATTAAATGCTCTCTTTACTCTTCAAGATTTGGTTAAAATATAAAAAGACCATAATTACATCTCTAAAACTTCATCAAATATCAACCAACTAGTCTATTACTTACCAAAATTATATATGGATTAAACATATAATTTTTCCAAGAGAGGAAACTTAGCCAAAAACTTAACAGCTGCTCCAGCAGAAGCAGAAATAGCTTCTGCAAAAACTGCATAGCTCCAACACATTCTGCAGTAGCTCCAATTGTAGTACTAGAAACAAGAAGATCTCATAAAGATTATCTTGCCATTTTTAGCCAAACCATGAATTTAATGCTAAATATTTTTTCCTCCAAGTAAGATGTCATTTGGATGATATCATTCAGTTGTGATAGCTGTGATTAACAGCCGTTACCGCTATAACATTAGCCTTAAAGTTTCTAGCTTTCTTCTTTTGGTTAAAAAACAAAATCCCTCTAATGAAACCACTTATCTTGTCAAAGACTTTTCTTTATTTGCAAATTTTCCCTTCAACTAAGTTCTGATCTAGTTACATAGCTTGACTCTATGTAAAGAGGACCAAGCTACACACTAAAGGACAGTCCGATCTATCTCTCACTCACCCCATTATTCTGAAACTTCACTTTGCTGCCACATACACATTTTCATACTTCCCCATCTTTCTTGCAAAATCCCTCTTCATAGATAACAACACAACACACATATTACAACACACTATTATCTATTACCCATTTTTCCCACACTCCATTATTTTGAAAGTTCATCATTTTTGTTGCCCAAAAACACATCTTCATCTCATTCTTTATTTCTCATATAAAATCTCCCTTCTTAGAAAGCAACATAACCCATAACACAAATAATCTCATGTATTTACTATATTTAACTTTCATATTATCTATCTCACACTTCCATATATTTTACAAACACATTCCTCACAAAATTCCCATACATACTTCTCATATATCTTTAAACTCCATGTCTCACAAAGTATACATATACAAGATCCATGTCCAATAAAGTATCTACATATAATTCCTATACACATTACAAACACCATATCTCACAATATATATATATATATATATATTTCTTACCATCTCTACACATCTTAAAACATATCAAAATACTCTTCCAAGAACACATTACAAAAGCCCTTTCTCATGGAAGACATATGAACATCAATACTAAGGCCTTTCTCTTAAAAGGCACAAAAACTTCATATTAAAGTCATTCTCATTGAAGACATACCTTTCTAATACTTAAAGCTATTCTTATGAAAAGTACGAACTCACTCATGTTTGACTAAAAACTAAGGGCATTACATGGGGAAAATCATTTAAGTGCACAATTAAGGGGACAAACTTAACCAATCGATGCACACGGCTAGACATGCTCTCTCTCCCTCCGGTTGCACTTATTTTTCCCTTTCAAACATGAAGTCCCCATGAAAGAATTCATTTCACCATGTTGCTGAAATGTTAAAGTCCATTGGTGTTTTATGATTGGAGCTGTAAAGTTTGAAGGTTACTAAAATGCTAAGTCCACTGATGTTACGGCTGGAGCTGCAAAATATGAAGATAAATCATTATATTTTATCTTCAAATTTATATTATTAAATATATTTTATTCACTATCATTTTACCGTGGGATGCAAACTATTTTAATATCATCTCACTATTTAATGAACATGATCTCACTAATACTTCATTAATGAACATACATATTAATAAATCGATCTACCATTGTTGCACATATATTATTTAGACACGGACCATTGCTAGACATACCTTATTATGTTGAACATGAACCACAAACTGTAGTTGTATATGGACTATCAAACTCATCCCATTATTGGACATTTGATACCTAATTAATTATTTTCTAATATTGGACATCACTAAATATAAATAATAATAACATATCAACTCACCATTTAATCAAAACTA